>NC_042987.1:8714865-9027365 GCF_901001165.1 Salmo trutta | reverse complement strand
GGCACAAACACACCATAGCTGGTTGTTTTAAGGGGGGGGGGGGGGGGGTAATTCGGCATCTCATTCTCAAAGAGAAATCAAACACTATGGGGAACATTTACGATTTCTCTGATCTTCTTTTTTAGGACGTTTCTCACGTTAACCAATGTCGTATGAGTTGTTTTTCGTTAATGGACCAAATGTGACATTACCTTTTCACTCAGCGAGGACAGAGAGAACAGCACTATCTATCCCATAAAGAGAGCTAATGGTTCCCTCCGTCTGGGCTTTAGTCCTGCATGAGAATGAGACCACGTAGAGGGGAGTGGAGCGATTAGAATAGAGGAGAAAAGGGGAGATGCGGGTGAGAAAGAGAACGGGAGAGATAGGGAAACATTGGAGGGGGAGGAGAGACGGAAAGAGAGAAGAGAGAGAGAGAGAGAGAGAGAGAGAGTGAGAGAGAGAGAGAGAGAAGGAGCAGCTGAGCTGCTTGTAAAGAAGCAGAGCTCTGTATAAATGTCACCTTCATCCTTTCTTAATGAACACCTGGGTTAAACCCCAGCCAGCCAAAAGTGGGACACACACACACACACACACACACACTAAAGTGTTTGATGCCTGCCAAACAACACAACGGGAACAAAAGAAGACATAAATACAGAGATGCAGAGAGAGAAATGAAGTAAGGGATAGAGGGAATTAGCAATGCATGACAAACCAAAGATGTTGTTGTTACCGCAATGACTGTTTGAGTGAAGAATCCTTTCAAATGCAGTGGTTCCAGTGGTAGTTACACTGACACAGTGGCAGGACATTTAGCCTCAGGAAACTGGTGAGGGATCTTTACCAAGTTGTTTTCGTTGTTTCCAGAGGAAGTGCAACAACAGAGGAGGATCGACTCTGCAGTACCTCGCTTCTGATTGAGTGACACACACACACACACACACACACACGCACGCACGCACGCACGCACACACACACACACACTCCACAGCACTTAACGCCTGACAGTGTCATAAAGGAAACAGCTCAACACTCATTAGATTCAGCCATAAACAACGGTAGCAGACAATCTCTTTGTATGGATCTGCAAATGAATCAATATGCAATGTGAATACTGTGCGTTTCCTGACGAGACCGGGGGAAGGATTTTTAATGTGACACGCCTAAACCCTATAAAGAGCAGGAAACCATTACTGAAATGCATAGCTGAATGAGGGGTTCGCTCATACACACAGTGATAAATCCAGGCATACACACACAGACACACACGCTCAGCTGTGTCTGCGTTAATCTACTTAGTTTTCCGCTGGCGGAGGAACACAGGGTGTGTTCTGGGGGAATTAAAACAATAAAACGTCCCATTGATTTATCCCCGTTGATTGGAGGGAAGGAGGGAAGGAGGGAAGAAGCGAGGGAGGGAGCGAGGAAAGTTTCAGTTAGTTTCATGAGCGCAGCTTTGATGGGTCTCAGAAAGTCAATGCTTTCCTTCAGGAGTACTTTCTCTCTCTCCCTCTCGCTCTTTCTCCTTCTCTCTCTTTTTCGCTCTCTCCTCCATGGTGTTTCGATCAATGGCTACCTTCAAGGAAGCAGGTTAGTGCTAATTCAATGGAGCGCAGGTGGGTAGGCCAGTTTTAGTTGTAAAGGGGCATTGTGCTATGGTTAGGGAAAGTGCTTAGGGATAAGGCTGAGCCAGAGGAGTATCTGTAGATGCTGTCTCTGGACCAGGCCTTCAGCCAAACAAGATGACCACACAAAGATGGGGAAGGAGAGAGGGAGAAGAAGTAATGAGGGGAGGGAGGGGCGGAGGTTGCTGAAAGCCCTGTCGGTGTGAGATGAACTCATAAACTCTCCTCACTTTCACTGACGTTTAACCTCGCTTTCCCCCTGAAAGGATGAATACAACCCCAATCCTTCACCCCTCCTACTCTTCTTCCATTTCCCCTCCGTCTCCCCTCGTTCCCACCAAAGTGCAAGGGAGCACTTCATCAATATGAGATCACCAGACACAACATTACACTTTTCACTCTAAACAGCCATAAAAGCCTGCCTGCGTCAATAGCAGGGCTTAGCGTAAGCCGTTTATAACGTATGCAAGTAGCTGCTCTCTGTCTCCTTCATTCTCTCTAATGGGTTAGTCAGTCATATCCCTGGACATTTACACTGAAACCATTTGCCGTCTGAATACATCCGGGTTTTTTTTTTTACGATATAAAAATATTAGGTCCCCCAAAGGCCACAGGAGTCATATTGTGATGTGTTACTGCAGCGAGGAGTGGAGCCAGTTATCTGACACACACCCACCCACACAGACACACACATACCTGCTAGTTTATCTGCAGGGGTGTATTCATTACGGGAAACAGTTTACCGTTTAAGAAACAAACGGAAGTAAACGGGCCAAAGCGAGAGTTTCTATTCGTCAAATTCAGGTAGGTCCCGCCCCCGTTTCGTTCCATTTGCTTCCGTTTTAAGAAACGTTTTGCAACAGAATCGGCGGAATAAACACTCCTCAGTTGAATACATCTGTGGCACAGATGGTTCTATTGCAACCCGGCTTTTATCATTGGAAATGTGTCTACCTGGGTCTGGCTCAGTGCCGACCAATAACTATAATATCTTTATTTAGGTCTTTCTCTATTTTCTTCTGTCTAGACGGCTAAAAAAAGGATGTCTGCTCTCCATTCCAAACACAGATATGTGGTAATAATAGCAATATAAATCTGTTTAGCGTTGTACTGCAAATGTACACTTTCACACGTACTCTCATCCAATTTGAGAATGTCACACACACAAACTACCAGACACAAACACAATCATGCACACACATGCACAGTGGCACACACCCCCACACACACACACACACACACACACACACACACACACACACACACACATCAACACATTCACTAGATCACGATATCATGTCGCATAGACCAAGCAATTTAATATACTGTATGGACTGGAAAGCAGTGGCAGAACACACTCTTTCTCACTCTTTCTTTCCTTCTCACTCCCTCCTTTACACTTTTTTCAGCCGTTGTCCTCTAAATTAAACCGCTAGTTTCACCTTTGACAGGAAAGGTCATCAGAGCGGCAGAGAAAATGAGTCTAGCCGTCACTTACAGACGGATCATAAACTGTGTGTGTGTGTGTGTGTGTGTGTGTGTGTGTGTGTGTACGGTGTTATGAATGTGTGTATCTGTCAGTTGGAGACGAAGTATAAAAATGAGAAGTAAGGGATAGCAATGTCGGGTTGGAGCACGGAAGGTGTGCCATGTTTTGTACTGTGTGTGTGTGTGTGTGTGTGTGTGTGTGTGTGTGTGTGTAAAGCTATAACGCCTTTACAAGTCCCTGCCAGCAGCCAGGCTTATGAGACTCATTCTTCCACTGATATTTTCCATACACTAGCATTGGTGTCTGGACTGTTGCTCTTTAAGCAGTTCTGTAAGTATTAGATAGTAGGACCGTGCAGTGTGTACGTATAGTAGGAGTGTATATGCCGACCATTCAAACACAATGTAAGCTAGTTCATGTTGGATTTATATTTAGCCTCCGTTTAATCGTAACGGCTCACAACATTGTGCTTGAGCGTTTGTGTGCTTATGTGTATAAGGGATAGAGAAAGATATAGAGAGAGGGGAAATCTGAATGGCTTTGTAGAAATAATCCACAAAAGTTGTTGAATCCACAACACAAACACTGTTCAGGGGAGAGAGGCACAAAAAGAGCAATAACAATGTAAACCATGTCTGAACCCCTATCTTTTATGCCAGAGTGTGTGTCTGTGTTTCTGTACGTGAGCAGCAGACAAAAATCCCTTAACCTTGAAGAGGATAGGTGGCTCTGAAGGCTATCACAAATCCCTCTCTCTCTCACCTATAAGCCTGAAACACTGCCCATTCATCACGCCTTCCCTCCTTCCATCCCGCTATCCCTCCATGCATCCCTTCCCTCCATCCCTCCCCTCTTCTATCCTTCAGCCATGCTGAGGCCATTTACCTGCCTAGTATGATATAAGAGCTGCCTGTTGACTGCTGCACCACAAACCTTTATTATTCCGCTCTAAACAAGAGAGAGACGAGAGAGAGACGAGAGAGAGAGAGCAAGAGAGGTACAGAGTGGTAGAGGTGGCAACTCACTTATTGCAGTCATGTAAATGCCGGCCATCGTGTGCGTTGCATATAAAAGCCTGCTGGTGAGAGTGATTAAGTGGGTATAAGGTAGGATGATGAAGTGGCTATTGTTAAAGAGGATTAATCTGTTTAAGAAGACACTGGAAGGGATAGAGGCAATGGGCTGGCCAGCATTAACATCAGTGCAGCAAGCTAGTCCAGACTTCTAGGCTCCTCTCTCTCTGTCTCTCTGTCTCTCTCTCTCTGTCTGTCTCTCTCTCTCTCTGTCTCTCTCTCTCTCTCTCTCTCCCTCTCTCTTTCTCCTCCACTTACTTACTGTGTATGCCAAATTAGTCTCATTGTGTTTTACTGGGTGACTAAGCGACCCCACACACTGAGCTGCAGCCCCTCTACTCCACAGTGTCTAATAAAGCAGGAATGGAGGAAACACTGCCACCTCATTAGGATGTTATTCATGGCTGTTGTTTCTTCACACACAGCCTGGTGGTGTAACTTACAGGTCTGGAAGTGCTGGATAATACTCTTATTCATGCTTCAGAACACGTGCCAACATTTTTTTGTGGCGGGACCTCCTCGAGGTGTTTTAGGGGGCTTTTTATAGTCCTTTGTCGCTGAGTGTCAGTGTTGTCTTTATTGCGAAAAGTAGGGAATTGGGTTTTCTATTGAATTAGAGGCCGGTAACCTTGCTATATTTGGATTACGTCTAGATCTTCTCAAAAAGAGGAGAGGAGCGTTATCACAGCACTGAAGAGACTTCTCATCCAGCCTTATCAAGTCTCAGCATTACTGTGGGGTAGGATGCATCAAGGTGCACTTCCCTCTCAAACACAAACACAAACACACACACACACACACACAGTAAACACATGGACATTTAAATGAGGTCTAGGACACAATGCAGAGCGATTGGCAGTAGGGGGGGGGGTGTATTGATGGAATGACTCTGTAAGGTACTGATAACAGCTGCCTTATTCACTCACTGGAAGAAGGGGGAGCCAGAGCAAACAAACACGGACACACACGCACACACACACACACACACACACTTTTCAGGTCGTCTACTTGCATTCCTAATTTCCTCACAGACATCCTGCTGAACCACCGGAGCCTGACTCGCCTCCAAGTCCCAGTTAAAATCACACACACACAGACACACTCCCCAGTGGAAAGGTATGAACCATTCATCACGCAGCATCTCCACTAATGAACGAGTCAACAATGAATTATGGATCATATTCTAATGGTTTACCTTCGTCACTAATTACAGAAATGTAAATGGATTGGGAAACAAATGATAATCTTCTAATTACAGTGGAGTTGACTCTGCCGAGTCTGAGCCCTGGGAACTGGAATAGTTTAGACTGACTGATGCAGAGGGAGGTAGAGGGAGAGGGTGGGTGTGGGAGATGTAGTTTAGACTATGGAGTCTGAACCCTCGGCATAGAGGGCTGACATACCTGTCATGGCATACCTGTGAGGTTGAAATGGCGATAGTGCAACTCTCTCTGCTTTGTCATATAAAAAAAAAGTCAATTAAAAACCTTTCTTAACGATAGCCTTTTTAATGATACCTTTTTATTGATACTCATGCATACACACACACACTCTCTCACACGCAAACCGACACCCGTGCGCAAGGACACATAGAACAAAAACGTAATCAAAGCAATGATCAAGGTGGAGACATCTCCTGTGATCTGTCTCCCAGCGTATTGGTTCCTGAGGGTTTCTTTTTTTGCTCCAGCCGAAGATTTATGTGTGTGTGTGTGTGTGTGTGTGTGTGTGTGTGTGTGTGCCTGCGTGATTTAGCAGAAGCTCACCCTGCGGTCTGAAAGGGATCAGGCTGATGTGCTTACTGACACCTCTCTTACCTTTCTCCTCCCTCTCCCCATCAATCACCGCCTTAAAAGCCTGTTAGGAAACTGATGCCTTTCATTAGCACAGAAAAACCGGACTTTCAGAGAGAAAGTGTGTGTGTGTGTGTGTGTGAAGGGGGTAAATAAAGATAATCAGAGATGTCAATACGAGACAGCCACTTACCTACAGGGGCTCACACACACACCCACACACCCACACGAGGGGTAAACACATGTCATTTAGACATCATAGCGGGGATGGGACAAAACAGCCCATTATCAAGCTGAATAGAGAAGTGATTAGATGATTGTGTTCTCAGCATTTACGACCTCCACACACACACACACACACACACACACACACACACGTCTCCAGGGAGAGTGTGTCCTGAACAGTAACCAGCCAAACCATCCATCCAATCTCCCTCTTTCATCCCCCCTTTCTGTTTACCAACCAATCACTCACAACGAGATTACTACCTCTGCTACACACACACACACACACACACACACACACACACACACACACACACACAGTAATACCAATCAGTGACTAGAAAGGAGAGGAAAATCTATATTTCATCTGGGTTGTTTTGGTGTTTGTGTGTGTACACTCAGCTTGTGTTTGTCATTAGGTCTAACCCCGTGGATCACCTAATCAGGTTGCTCTGTGTCAGTGTGCAAACACACACTCATGGCCATGTTAAAAGGTAGAAGTATTGAACGTAAACGCCTTGCTTACACACAAATCACAAATTAACTCTCCCTGTGTTTACCTCTGTGTGTGTGTGTGTGTGTGTGTGTGTGTGTGTGTGTCGGGGCTTTTCTTTATCTATAAACCTGGGGTTGGAACCGGTTCAGGGAACAGAACCAAAAACGGTGAAAAATAAAGACATTTTCGAAGGAACAGAAAGAGACCTGGGAACAAATGTAACGGCTGTCTTCTGAAATGAACCAAGGCGCAGCAGGTATGTGAATACTCATTTTTTATTACCAAAACAAAAGGAGTAGAGCATCCACAGGAACAACACAAAAGGGTGACACCAGTGACAGTTCTGCAGGCTATAAAAGCAGTGCAAAAAACAACCACCCACAACCCCAAAGAAAAACACACACACCTATATAGGACTTCCAATCAAAGGCAACTCAACACACCTGCCTTCAATTGGAAGTCCCAAATCAACAATCAAACATTCACCTACACAAAAACTGTCACGTCCTGACCCCACTACCCCCTCTACTGGTCAGGACGTGACAACAAAAGTAATCTCTTGTGTCGTTTTGAAATGTTGAGAACCAGTTAAAACCCTTTGGCCCCCATAGCAGCCGTCTACAGATGTTCTTTACATTTCTATAGCAGCCGCAAACGGCCTTGTTTTACTAACAATAATATATCTGTCAATATTTCAAAATGAACGTGCAAACCAGCTGTTGTCTTTTTTGCGTGAATGATGTCATCAACCAGAAACAGGATATGCTGGCATATGTATTTTTTCAATTGTTCACTGCATGACGGAAGCAGCCGCCACTTTTTACTGTGGAAGAGGCTGTCACGTGTGCTCCCTCTCCGACCTCTAGGTCATCAGGCTGCTGATTATCCTGCACACCTGTCACCGTCGTCAAGTGCACCAGCGCCTCATGACACTCACCTGGACTCCATCACCTCCTTGATTAGCTTCCCTATATCTGTCCCTCCCCTTGGTTCCTCAGGTGTTACCGACTCTCTTTTCACGTCGGCGCGTTGTTTGTGGTTCGTGTTTATTGTTTTGTATTTATTAATTAAAACGCCCACTCCCTGTACTCGCTTCCCGACTCTCAGCGCACTCGTTGCAGCGGCTGTATCGATGTTGATCGGTGATACGGATCCGGGACATGTCCTCGCATTTTGAAAGTGATAATGATTTAGAGATGAGTGACATGAAGTAAAGTAAACAGCAGATATATGTTTGGTGGTGTGAAATCTGGGGAACAGCGAGTCCTGTCTGGATCACAGGGTTGATACAGGAGAGCACATCAGCGGTGGAGCAGTGTTTAGCTGTAGGCCCTGTATAGTCGGCTAACAAGCTGGTAGTTTAGTCGCGTTTCTACCCAACTAATTCATATGCAAAACGGCCCAAGCTGCTTGCTATAGCTAGCTAGCTAGCTGACGGCCAGGTTTGTCTGTCAGGCTAGCTAGAAAAGTTGTGCGTCTGTAAATGTGTGCTGCACACTTTCACTACCGAAAGCCAAACAAACAACCAGCTAACTAGCCACAAAATAGAGACTAGAGTCATTTGTGTTTATCTGTTGGATTTAAGTTATGGTTTGTCATGTTTGCTAGGCGCTGATATTCATAGACTATACATTGCCGTTTCCTATTATTTGACAGCTTGCCTAGTTACGGTAGAAGACTGCGCAGTGGAGCTCAAATGATACTGAGCTGCAGTGATATTTGTTTATTGAGGTGCAGTGATATTTGGTTACATGTAGTAGCCAGCTAACAAGTTGCTTGTTTTGTCCTGCCAAGAGTGCGCAAAGCTGTCATCAAGGCAAAGGGTGGCTACAATATATAAAGTATATTTTGATTTAACACTTTTGTTTCGGTTACTACATGATTCCCTATGTGTTATTTCATTGTGTTGATGTCTTCACTATTATTGTACAATGTAGAAAATAGTAAAAGTGAAGAAAAACCCTGGAATGAGTAGGTGTGTAAAACTTTTGACTAATACTGTATGTGCTCACAAGGAGATGAGAAACAATCTGACAACTAAGGGCTTTATAAAATCCTTTTGATTGATGATGATACTATTGTATATGTTTGTGTGCAATTTGATTGATTGAATGAAAGTGCTGCATAGCGGTCATGATTTAGTTCCGTTTATTAGGATTCCCATTAGCTATTGCGCAGCGGTCTAAGGCACTGCATCACAGTGCTAGAGGCGTCACTACAGACCCGGGTTCGATCCCGAGCTGTATCACAACGGGCCGTGATCGGGAGTCCCATAGGTCAGCTCACAATTGGCCCGGCGTCGTCCGGGTTAGGGGAGGGTTTGGCCCGGGGGGGGGGCTTTACAAGTAGGCCGTCCTTGTAAATAAGAAATTGTTCTTAACCGACTTGCCTAGTTAAATAAAGGTTGAATAAAATAAGTAAATAAATTTAACATGCACCAGGTAGGCTTCCTGGGGTACCACATGATGATACTGTGTGTGTGTAATGGGAGGTGTGTTGGAACTATTTATTATGGAACCCCTAAGAGGTGATTATTAGAGTATGGCTGAGAAAAACAAAGAGAGGAAGGGAGCAGGAGGGAGAGAGAGATTATGATCCTGACCACAATTGTATCCTATTTGCTCCTCTGTTCCTCTCTCTCTCTCCCTCTGTTACTCTGTTCCTCTCTCTCTCCCTCTGTTACTCTGTTCCTCTCTCTCTCCCTCTGTTACTCTGTTCCTCTCTCTCTCTCTCTCTCTCTCTCTCTCTCCCCGTTACTCTGTTCCTCTCTCTCTCTCTGTTACTCTGTTCCTCTCTTTCCCCCTTACTCTGTTCCTCTCTCTCCCCGTTACTCTGTTCCTCTCTCTCTCCCCGTTACTCTTTCCCCCTTACTCTCTCTCTCTCTCTCTCTCCCCGTTACTCTGTTCCTCTCTCTCTCCCCGTTACTCTTTCCCCCTTACTCTCTCTCTCTCTCTCTCCCCGTTACTCTTTCCCCCTTTCTCTCTCTCTCTCTCTCTCTCTCTCTCTCTCTCTCTCTCTCTCTCTCTCTCTCTCTCACTCTGTTCCTCTCTCTCTCCCCGTTACTCTGTTCCTCTCTCTCTCCCCGTTACTCTGTTCCTCTCTCTCTCCCCGTTACTCTGTTCCTCTCTCTCTCCCCGTTACTCTCTCTCTCTCTCTCTCTCTCTCTCTCTCTCTCTCTCTCTCTCTCTCTCTCTCTCTCTCTCTCTCTCTCTCTCTCTCTCTCTCTCTCTCTCCCCGTTCCTCTGTTCCTCTCTCTCTCTCCCCGTTACTCTGTTCCTCTCTCTCTCCCTGTTACTCTGTTCCTCTAGGTCAGTGAAAGCAAAGGAAGTGATGTGGAGAGTCATGGATCAGCAGCAGAAGGCAGGGAGGAATAGGAGTTAGAGATGATTGGAGGTATAGAAATGTGGAGCGAGGAGGGAAAGGAGTGGAGGGAAAGGAGAGTGGAGCAAGAGGAGAGGAGCGAGGGGAGAGTGGAGGGAGGGGAGAGTGGAGCAAGAGGAGAGGAGAGTGGAGGGAGGGGAGAGTGGAGCGAGAGGAGAGGAGCGAGGGGAGAGTGGAGGGAGGGGAGAGTGGAGCGAGAGGAGAGGAGCGAGGGGAGAGTGGAGGGAGGGGAGAGTGGAGCGAGAGGAGAGGAGCGAGGGGAGAGTGGAGGGAGGGGAGAGTAAAGAAGCGGATAGGAAAGTGGAGGGAGAGGAACATGGAGAAGATCAATATGGAGAGGAAAAGGAAAAGGGAGAGGAAGGAGAGCACACCAGAGAGGGGAGCCTACGTCTGCCCAAAGTTTCACCATTCATGCTTGTACCACACAGCTTACTTTGTGCAATTTGTCTGTCTCATTTGTTGAATTTCTATCCGAAAAGTGCATGTACCTACATAGCTGCTCAAAGCGGTTGCGTGGCATATTGCTACCTATGTAAGGTACCCTGAAGGCGACATCAGTAGAACAGCGCGGGGGGCTCTGCAAATACCCCTTCCCAGAAACCGCAGGTGCTGGTCCCTGAAGGCATTCAGAATGCAGCTTGTGCAGTCACTTTGTGATAGCTACAGTGGCAGGAAACAGAGAGCCAAGAGTCTGGCACCAGGGGGTGTGGAACGAGTTGTTACACATCATTTGAAAGCAGGCCACTCCCTGGTGAAGTTTGAAGGGCGCAAGAGAGGAGGTGTGGTGTGCATCCCGAGTGGACGCAGGGCAAAGAGTGGGAGATGTGTAGAAACCTCCTTTGGGTGCTCTACGTGTTCTGTGTCACATTGCAGGATGGTGCCGTGCTTCCAGAAGTTCCATGACATGCTGTAGGCTAATTCCAAACATTAAAGAGTCAGGGTGAAATATTAATTTTTCCCACAAATCTTATAGGGAAATGGTGTAAAATTTTCTTTTGTATCTTCTCTCTGTATCTGTCCGCATTCACTGAATTGTCGTCAAAGTAGGCTACTATTTCTACATATTGTTTCAGGCCTGGTTTGTACTAAATCTTATTGAGAGAAGTATCTACATTTTGAAAGTCTCTGAATAGATGTTTGCATTTTTAAATTGTTACAGAAGTAAAAATGTTTGTCAATCCAACAGTCTACTTTATGTGGGGTTTGAAATACTTTCTGAATATTGTCCTCTGGTCACATTTTGGATAATTTTATATAATTCTTATATTATACTTGATACATTTTGAGTGAGTAATTGTCAAATTTACTACAATTGAAATACTCTAGTTTTTGTTGATGTTGTGTTGAGTGTTAATCATTTTTTGATAGTGAGTGTCTACACAATTGAAAACAAATTTAGCGTTATTCCTATTGACATGAATGACATATTAAGAGGTTGTACTATTAAACATAAGTTAGCGTGTAATTGTCATTTGTTCTTTAGCTATGTCTGTTTGTATGAAATGTGTGAGAATTTGCTTTATTTAGAAAATTCTCAAATCTACAACAGCATTCTAGAATTCTACTGGGTTCTAAATGGTTTTAATAAAGTATTTTTTTGTTCCAAAAATATTCCTGAAGTCTACTATATAATGAAGTAATTTGGTGAAGTTATAATGCTAGTAATAGCATAAACACATTGCAGAGCTTCAGGCCAAGCGCCCACCCTTCTCTCTCGCTCTCTCCCCACCCGTGAAATTTCAGTCGCATCTCGCGCCTGCACTTATCTGACCAATCAAACAACTATCTTACCCGTTCTGAAGCAAGATGCTCTGTCAGCAGTTTGCATCGTTTCTACATTTAAAAGAAGCTAAATGAAAAAACGATGTTGATTTCACAGGTTAAAACATTTATGAAAAATAAGTCTATTAACTGTTCATTTTTGAGGGGTTCGAACCGGTTCAGAACTTAATTTTCTGGTCGGAACACTGGAATGGAACGAAAAAAAATGTGGATTCTGTTCGAAAGGAACAATTGGAAAATAATTTAAGTTCCAATCCCTGCTATAAACCATTGCTTTTGACTCACTACTGTAATCCTTTTTCCCATCTCCTCTACTAACATGCTCGTGAGTGACATCAGAGTGATGACATCACACATTGACACAGACCAGCCGTTCAACTCTAAAACAGATCTGAGGTCATTTTTTATACAGTTTTATGAGGAAACTTAGAGACAAGGGGGTTAAGAGTATTGACTTATCACATAATAGATAGGTCAAATGAAATGGCAACATTTTGTTTGACTTTGTGTGGTCTTGAGTCTGCTGAAGACTTCAAGGATGATGCGCATTGTAGGTGAAAAAAGTGAGAGGGTGATCTGTCACTTCAAACACAAGCAACTCACCTCTAGCTGTGTCTTTATTAACCCCCTAAACTCACCACTAGCTGTGTCTTTATTAAACCCCTAAACTCACCTCTAGCTGTGTCTTTATTAACCCCCTAAACTCACCTCTAGCCGTGTCTTTATTAACCCCCTAAACTCACCTCTAGCAGTGTCTTTATTAACCCCCTAAACTCACCTCTAGCTGTGTCTTTATTAACCCCCTAAACTCACCTCTAGCTGTGTCTTTATTAACCCCCTAAACTCACCTCTAGCTGTGTCTTTATTAACCCCCTAAACTCACCTCTAGCTGTGTCTTTATTAACCCCCTAAACTCACCTCTAGCTGTGTCTTTATTAACCCCCTAAACTCACCTCTAGCTGTGTCTTTATTAACCCCCTAAACTCACCTCTAGCTGTGTCTTTATTAACCCCCTAAACTCATCTCTAGCTGTGTCTTTATTAACCCCCTAAAGTCGATTGACGGACCGGTGTTAAGTTACATAACAAAAAAATCCCCATAAAAATGAATCAGTTTAAGTTCGAGATGTCTGTTTTTTGCGTCTCGATCCACCGCATCCGCCTGTGTAGCACCTCCGGATCTGCAGCGAAAGGTGATAGAGCTAGAGCGGTGTTTGTCAGGCCAGAGAAAATCGTGCTTCTCATGTATACGTCTGTAGTGTCCGAACGGTTTGACCTACATACTATTGTGGAAAGGGGAGGTTTCACGAACACAATGGTGTTTTTTGTTTTTCTCTATGACTCCCACCAGTGTCACTGGACTCATTTGAAGGTAACCGGTACCGGTACATAAAAACTAATAGAATTATGAAGGTAGTTTTGTGCCTACCCAAGAAAAAGGGGTTACATTTTTCAGCATTGTAGAATAATAGTGAAGACATCAAAACTATGAAATAAAACATATGTAATCATGTAGTAACCAAACATTTTTAGAAGGATTACTTAATCCTATCCCAGGTATTCCTTAAATAGGTGGGGTTTCAGGTGTCTCCGGAAGGTGGTGATTGACTCCGCTGTCCTGGCGTCGTGAGGGAGCTTGTTCCACCATTGGGGTGCCAGAGCAGCGAACAGTTTTGACTGGGCTGAGCGGGAACTGTGCTTCCGCAGAGATAGGGAGGCAAGCAGGCCAGAGGTGGATGAACGCAGTGCCCTTCTTTGGGTGTAGGGACTGATCAGAGCCTGAAGGTACAGAGGTGCCGTTCCCCTCACAGCTCCGTAGGCAAGCACCATGGTCTTGTAGCGGATGCGAGCTTCAACTGGAAGCCAGTGGGGTGTGCGGAGGAGCGGGGTGACGTGAGAGAACTTGGGAAGGTTGAACACCAGACGGGCTGTCGTTTGACTTAACAAATGAGGATCGGATGTCGTCAACCTTCTTTTCAAAATGGTTGACAAAGTCATCCGCAGAGAGGGAGGAGGGGGCGGGGGGAGGATTCAGGAGGGAGGAGAAGGTGGCAAAGAGCTTCCTAGGGTTAGAGGCAGATGCTTGGAATTTAGAGTGGTAGAAAGTGGCTTTAGCAGCAGAAACAGAGGAAGAAAATGTAGAGAGGAGGGAGTGAAAAGATGCCAGGTTCGCAGGGAGGCTAGTTTTCCTCCATTTCCACTCGGCTGCCTGGAGCCCTGTTCTGTGAGCTCGCAATGAGTCGTCAAGCCACGGAGCAGGAGGGGAGGACCGAGCCGGCCGGGAGGTTATGGGACATAGAGAGTCAAAGGATGCAGAAAGGGAGGAGAGGAGGGTTGAGGAGTCAGAATCAGGAGATTGGTTGGAGAAGGATTGAGCAGAGGGAAGAGATGATAGGATGGAAGAGGAGAGAGTAGCAGGAGAGAGAGAGCTAAGGTTGCGACGGCGCAGTACCATCTGAGTAGGGGCAGAGTGAGTAGTGTTGGAGGAGAGCGAGAGGGAAAAGGATACAAGGTAGTGGTTGGAGACTTGGAGGGGAGTTGCAGTGAGATTAGTAGAAGAACAGCATCTAGTAAAGATGAGGTCAAGCGTATTGCCTGCCTTGTGAGTAGGAGGGGACGGTGAGAGGGTGAGGTCAAAAGAGGAGAGGAGTGGAAAGAAGGAGGCAGAGAGAAATGAGTCAAAGGTAGACGTAGGGAGGTTAACCTCTCTAGAGTATGTGGGACAAAATCGTCCCACCTACTCAACAGCCAGTGGAATCCCGTGGCGCGATATTGAAATACCTTAGAAATGCTATTACTTCAATTTCTCAAACATATGACTATTTTACACCATTTTAAAGACAAGACATTAGAATATGTCAGCAGAGTACCCAGCCAGAAATAATCAGACACCCATTTTTCAAGCTAGCATATAATGTCACAAAAAACAAAACCACAGCTAAATGCAGCTAAATGCAACACTAACCTTTGATGATCTTCATCAGATGACACACCTAGGACATTATGTTATACAATACATGCATGTTTTGTTCAATCAAGTTCATATTTATTTCAAAAACCAGCTTTTTACATTAGCATGTGACGTTCAGAACTAGCATACCCACCGCAAACTTCAGGTGAATTTACTAAATTACTCACGATAAACGTTCACAAAAAACATAACAATTATTTTAAGAATTATAGATACAGAACTCCTTTATGCAATCGCGGTGTCCGATTTTAAAATAGCTTTTCGGCAAAAGCACATTTTGCAATATTCTGAGTAGATAGCTCGCCATCACAGGCTAGCTATTTTGACACCCACCAAGTTTGGCACTCACCAAACTCAGATTTACTATATGAAAAATTGGATTACCTTTGCTGTTCTTCGTCAGAATGCACTCTCAGGATTTCTACTTCAATAACAAATGTTGTTTTGGTTCAAAATAATCCATAGTTATGTTCAAATATCCTCTGTTTTGTTCTTGCGTTCAAGACACTATCCGAACAGTGACGCGCGGACACGTATCGTGACAAAAAAAATCAAAATATTCCATTACTGTACTTCGAAGCATGTCAAACGCTGTTTAAAATCAATTTTTACGCGATTTTTCTCGTAAAAAAGTGATAATATTCCGACCGTTCAAAGACTCAAAATCTAAAGTGGACTCTTCTCTTGCACGCGCGCACCCGTCTCATTGTTCTCAGATCGACCACTTACCAAATGCGCTACTGTTTTTCAGCCTGGGACAGCAGAGTCATCATTCAACGTTCTGGCGCCTTCTGAGAGCCTATGGGAGCATTAGAAAGTGTCACGTTACAGCAGAGATCCTTTGTTTTCAATAAAGAGAGTGTAGAAGGCCAAGAAATGGTCAGACAGGGCACTTCCTGTACAGAATCTTCTCAGGTTTTGGCCTGCCATGAGTTCTGTTATACTCACAGACACCATTCAAACAGTTTTAGGAACTTTAGGGTGTTTTCTATCCAAATCAAACAATTATATGCATATTCTAGTTTCTGGGCAGTAGTAATAACCAGATTAAATCGGGTACGTTTTTTATCCGGATGTGAAAATACTGCCCCCTACCCTAGAGAGGTTAAAGTCACCCAGAATTGTGAGGGGTGAGCCATCCTCAGGAAAGGAACTTATCAAGGCATCAAGCTCATTGATGAACTCTCCAAGGGAACCTGGAGGGCGATAAATGATAAGGATGTTAAGCTTGAATGGGCTAGGGACTATGACAGCATGGAATTCAAAGGAGGAGACAGAGATGGGTCAGGGGAGAAAGAGAGAATGTCCACTTGGGAGAGATGAGGATTCCAGTGCCACCACCCCGCTGACCAGATGCTCTCGGGGTATGCGAGAACACGTGGTCAGACGAGGAGAGAGCAGTAGGAGTAGCAGTATTTTCTGTGGTAATCCATGTTTCCGTTCCCTCATTAAAATGCAAATCATTTTATAACATTTTTGACATGCGTTTTTCTGGATATTTTTGTTGTTATTCTGTCTCTCACTGTTCAAATAAACCTACTATTAAAATTATAGACTGATCATTTCTTTGTAAGTGGGCAAACGTACAAAATCAGCAGGGGATCAAATACTTTTTTCCCTCACTGTATGTTATTCAATTTGTTTCTATGTGCTTTAGTAGTAAAGGCCAAAACCAATTATTTATTTTTTTTATACATAAAGGGGTCTTAAAATTCTAAATCAAATAGCTAAAAAATACATAGCATGACAATCTCAAAACAATTCCATATGTCAGCATTCCCCAAAACTCCATCCCACCAAACAGACAGACATTTCAGGCAGTCTTTTCCAACAGCTCTTAAACTAAAAGGGCATTATCATCATTCTCACAATTTCATAGTATTATTCCAACTTCATAATGTGGAAATATACTACATGGCCAAAATGTTCGACCTGCTTGTCGAATATCTCATTCCAAAATCATGGGCATTAATATGGAGTTGGTCCCCCCTTTGCTGCTATAACAGCCTCCACTCTTCTGAGAAGGCTTTCCACTAGATGTTGGAAGATTGCTGCTGGGACTTGCAGCCACAAGAGCATTAGTGAGGTTGGACACTGATGTTGAGTGATTAGGCCTGGCTCGGAGTCGGCGTTCTAATTCATCCCAAAGGTGTTTGATGTGGTTGAGGTCAGGGTTCTGTACGGGCCAGTCAACTTCTTCCACACCAATCTTGACAAACCATTTTTGTATGGACCTCAATTTGTGCATGGGGCATTGTTATGCTGAAACAGGAAAGCGCATTCCCCAAACTGTTTCCACAAAGCTGGAAGCACAGAATCATCTAGAATGTCATTGTATGCTGTAGTGTTATGATTTCCCTTCACTGGAACTAAGGGGCCTAGCCCGAACCATGAAAAACAGCCCCGGACCATTATTCATCCTCCACCAAACATTACAGTTGGCACTATGCATTGGGGCAGGTAGCGTTCTCTTGGCAGCCGCCAAACTCAGATTTTTGTGTTGGATTGCCAGATGGTGAAGCGTGATTCATCACTCCAGAGAACGCATTTCCACTACTCCAGAGTCCAATGTCTGCGAGATTTATACCATTCTAGCCAACGCTTGGCATTACGCATGGTGAGCTTAGTCTTTTTTGCGACTGCTCGGCAATGAAAACCCATTTCATGAAGCTCCCGACGAGCAGTCCTTGCGCTGACGTTGCTTCCAGAGGCAGTGGGTTGAGCCGTTGTTGCTCCTAGAAGTTTCCACTTCACAAAAACAGCACTTACAGTTGACCGGGACAGCTCTAGCAGGGCAGAAATTTGACAAATGGACTTGTTGGAAAGGTGGCATCCTATGATGGTGTCACGTTAAATGTCACTGAGCTCTTCAGTAAGGTCATTCTATTGCCAATATTTTCTATGGAGATCGCATCGCTGTGTGCTCGATTGTATACACCTGTCAGCAATGGGTGTGGCTGAAATAGCCCAATCCACAAATTTGAAGAGGTGTCCTCAAAGTTTGTAAATATTGTGTATATATAAAACACAGGAAAATCATGTTTTTGACTGCACTGGGCAAGACGTGTATGTTGATTAAGGCAGCCTCCCGCACCTCTCTGATTCCGAGGGGTTGGGTTAAATGCGGAAGACACATTTCAGTTGAAGGCATTCAGATGTACAACTGTGGATATCCCCCTTTCCCCTTTCCTTCACACCTCACAATGCTCTATCCCCCTATCAAAGCCTATCCTGCTTTATTGTTTAATATCACTGCAGGTTTCTCAAATACATCACTGATTCAGATGACTCTGCTAGCGTTTCCATTATACACCTCTGATCAATAACCTCTTTGTCAAATGGGTAGAAGATTGTGCAGGAGTCATCGTTATAGCCCATGACTAAGACGTGATGGGGTTTTTCCTTCCCAGCACAGGAAGACAAAGTGACGCTGTGTCCAATTCCAAGTCAACCTCGAGCCTACAGCCCCTAGGCGCTAGTGTAGATCGGAATGGTTTTGAAAGGTGTGAGCATTACAGAGGGCAAGCTGGAGCTGTAACCATCCCTACCAACCATCACATCTACACGAAGTGCCCAGGGGCTGGTGGTTGGTTTGGGATTGGGGCAACGGAGATGACAGGCTGATAGAGAAAGAGCTCCACTGTCTGGTGAGGAGTGTAACTGCAGCTGTGCTCCGTAACAAAGGCTCTCTGAAATAAACTCCATGCGCTCAATAATACAGTCAGTTCCATTTATATTATGAGTCTATTGTCACAGGCTTCACAACCCCTAAAACAGCAAGCCTAGGGGAAGGTGGTAATGGAGAACCACTTATGCATTGATTCACAGCATAGAACAACGCTGTCACTTTTTATTTAAGAGGAAAACACTATCTGCAGTATTTGGTGCAACTGCACCTTTGTCAGTGGAAAAGGTGCAACGTGTTCATGTCGCCTTACAGGACTACTTCCAGGAAGCTGTCAGCAGGAACTCAGCAATTCGGGCGAGCGGTTCTCGACTCAACCCCGGGAAGTCTGCACTGTAATCACACAGACACTCCTCCCCCCCCCCCAAAACACACACAGATACGTGCGCAAATGCACCATTCAATCACCCCTGCTCTCTAACCCCGTCCTGTGTAGTCAGGCTGGGCTCTCAAATATCACTGACTATACGGGAGGGAGACCTTTACAGGTACAAAGCACTGCTTTGATAAGGAACAGCTTACATTGACTTTCCTGCTTTTGTGTCCTCCCACAAAGACACACAAAGACACACTCTAAACCCTTGTGTTTGAAGTGTCCCTTCCTTTGACCTGCCGGCTGAGTGAGAGGTGGCATGAAAGAGACGGAGAGGTGAAGAAGTTGAACGTGGATGTGACAGCGAAGAGGTTACACTGCAAATACACGAGAGGCCAGAATAACAGAGAAAGAAAGAGGGAGAGTGAGAGAGATAGTGCTACTGACAGCTTCATAAATTGATTGAACCAACAATGACTAAACTCTCTGGGTTCTATTTTTGGCTGGCGCTAAGGCGGCGCAAGTGTCAAACGCACGTTAGTTGGCGATTTTGGTGTGTAAAAACTGCCTCTGTGGCATTTTCAATCCTTTGCACCAGGTTCAGCAATTTGCCTGTCTAACATTAGCTCACTTGCGCTGAGGTGGGATGGCAATACTTGAAGGGCAAAAGTGACAACTTTATGCAGGGCAAATGGTAAGATTTAAAACAAACGAAAAGCAGTAACACAGTTAGTGTCCAGCCATGACGCACAGGGCTCATATGGTCATTGAACAAGAAAGAGATGGGCTTTTTCTGCCGGCAGCCCTCGTATTTAGAAACATAAAAAACTAATGTTTTTGTCCATTTCGTCATCAAGCATAGCTTCCCCTCCCGTCAATGAAGGCAGTTTTTTTGTCCTGCCCAATGTCTTCATTGCAAGTAGCCAAGCCTATAAATAAAGGCTTTGGCTCACGAGACTGCTTTGAAATAAATCTTAAAGATGCAGTCCAGGATAATAAGCACTTCAATTCATTACACATCATACAACAGGGGGTTTGGAATTCCCATTGTTAGAGCCTCTCATGGCCCATGATACAGTGCATTCGGAAAGTATTCAGACCCCTTGACTTTTTTCTATAGTTGTTACGTTACAGCCTCATTCTAAAATTGATAAAATGAATCTACACACAATACCCCAAAATGACAAAGCGAAAACAGTTTTTTTGAAATTTTTGCAAATTTCTTAAAATAAAAAACAGAAATAACCTATTTACATAAGTATTCAGACCTCCACGCTCCGGGACAGGATTGTGTCGAGGCACAGATCTGGGGATGGCTACCAAAAAATGGATGCACCACTGAAGGTCCCCAAGAACACAGTGACCTCCATCATTCTTAAATGGAAGAAGTCTGGAACCACCAAGACTCATCTAGAGCTGGCCGCCGGGCAAACTGTGCATTCGAGGGAGAAAGGCATTGGTCAGGGAGGTGACCAAGGACCCGATAGTCACTCTGACAGAGCTCCAAATTCCTCTGTGGAGATGGGAGAACCTTCCAGAAGGACAACCATCTCTGCAGCACTCCACCAATCAGGCCTTTATGTTAGAGTGGCCAGATGGAAGCCACTCCTCATTAAAAGGCACATGACAGCCCGCTTGGAGTTTGCCAAAAGGCACCTAAATGACTCAGACCATGAGAAACAAGATTCTCTTGTCTGATGAAACCAATATTGAACTTTTTGGTCTGAATGCCAAGTGTCACGTCTGGAAGAAACCTGGCACCATCCCTACTGTGAAGCATGGTGGTGGCAGCATCATGCTGTGGGGATGTTTTTCAGCGGCAGGGACTGGAAGACAAGTCAAGATCGAGGGAAAGATGAACATAGCAAAGTACAGAGAGATCCTTGATGAAAACTTGCTCCAGAGCGTTCAAGACCTCAGACTGGGGCTAAGGTTCACCTTCCAACAGGACAACGACCCTAAGCACACAGCCAAAACAATGCAGGAGTGGTTTCGGGACAAGTCTCTGAATGTCCTTGAGTGGCCCAGCCAGAGTCTGGACTTGAACCCGATCTAACATCTCTGGAGAGACCTGAAAATAGCTGTGCGGAGACGCTCCCCATCCAACCTGACAGAGCTTGAGAGGATCTGCAAAAAAAATGGGAGAACCTCCCCAAATACAGGTGTGCCAAGCTTGTAGCATCATACCCAAGAAGACTCAAAGCTGTAATCGCTGCCAACGGTGCTTCAACAAATTACTGATTAACTTAAGGGTCATTTGCAAAACTTTCTAAAAAACAGTTTTTGCTTTGTCATTATGGGGTATTGTGTGTAGAATGATGAGGGAAAAACAATGTATTTAATTTTAGAATAAAGCTGTAAGGTCACAAAATGTGGAAAAAGTCAAGGGGTCTGAATACTTTCCCGAATGCACTGTATATGAGACAACATACACATGGCCACGTTCATAGTTGCACATTCAAGTGGCATCGTTTACATCGTTACCTAGCAACCCATTACCACTACTACTTTCACAACTACTAGTCTTAGCACCTGTAACTCGTCATGGATGATTTTAAAGTTACTTTTGATTTGTTTTATCCACTAATGTTAGAAGAATGGTCAAACAAGAAGAGAAGGAGGATATGAAAGAAATGAAACAAGAAGAAGAGCAAGTAGACCAGCAACCTGAGCTTATCATTAACGTTAGACATGCAGAAATCAGTAGCGCTGCTATAGACGACATAAACAAGGAGAGAAATTAAAACCCTACATCAAGACAAACCAACTGGGCAGTGAAGTGCTTTGTGGAATGGCTGTCAGAAAAGGGGATGAACATCAATCTGGCAACTGTTTCGAAACAGGTAATATTCTCTGGAATTTCTACGCCACAGACTGCTAAAGGAGACCAATATGAAATCAGCAGCTTCGCCGGACTGCGTTCAGGCCTAAACCGCCACTTAAATGGGCCTCCACTGAACCGTTCTTGTTGCCTGATGAGAGATACTGAGTTTCTGAACGCAAACAATGTCTTTGCTGGTACCATAAAACAGCCAAGAAGGGAGGGCAGGGACAGAACCAACCACCTTCCAGCTATAACACAGCAGAACCTAAAAATCTTCCGCAGTCCAATGTCTTGAGCCCCGCCACCCCTAGATGATTACTAAATAAGTTGTAGTTTGATTTGCAGTTGCACTTTGGCCGAAGAGGCAACGAAGGAAATCGCTAACTGAAGCCAGACTAATTCGTAATAAAAGAGTACAAAAATGGATCGAGATACGCAACACTGAGTTTCAATGAAGAAACCAAGAACCACAAAATTCCAATGGAAAGGGACCTAGGGAACGAGCTCTGCCCCGTGGCGTCGCTCAAAAATATCTCTAATTTACCTAAACATGCCCCAGCCTTTTATATACACCCCAGATAAAAGCTCTCCGATGATTACAACTTGTGGTATACCATGGAGCCAATGGGACTCAACACCCTTTCATCAATTCTACCTCATCTGTGCAAGGTATAACATTTTGTTGAAATAGCTAGGCTGCTATACAGTATAATAATAGAATAAACATTAATATAATCATTGTGATATTGCCATTTTTAATTGCTCTCTCTCTAGGAGGCTGGCACATCACGTCAGGTATACCGACCACTGCATCAGGACGACTACCATCCAGCAGCTCTTCGATGCAGGTCTGGAGGCCAGAGAGATGATGAGTGTGAGCAGGCACAGGGCTGTTATTCCTGAGAAATGGTACCCATTAGACAGCTACTTCACTAATTGCACACTGAATGGAAATATGTAATTCAATGTGTATCATAAAGAAATAGCTGTCGATGCTGTAACCCTCCGAAAATAAATTGTCATTGTGGTTTCTATTATGATCTGCTGTATCAGTGTCTTTGCTACAATGTTTCAGCGCTTGGGTAGTTTTGCTTTACATGGCCTTCAATACGAATAGAACTAACGACCAGAGAACGCCTAAAATGTTACTTGACATCCAGTGTTAGTGAATGCAGCATCACGTTTTGTTGATGGTTGGGGAAATAAATTGATCATTTGGGAAATAATCTAAGCTAGATTTTTTAAGCTGGTAATCTGTTGTATAAAAGCAATAATACACTTGAGTCCATGTGTTATGACATTTTTGCATATATATATATATATATACATTCACTGAACTAAAATATAAAAGCAAAATGCAGCAACTTCTATAACGACACAAGGCGAGACCCAGATGCAGACACAGGAGCCAGATGGTTCGAGTCTCTGATACTTATTGAACAATGAGAGGCAGGCAAGAGGCAAGTCGAGGACAGGCAAGAGTTCATAACAAGGTCAGAGTCCAAACGGTACAGGGTGGCAGGAAGGCTCAAAGTCAGGGGCAGGCAAAAAGTCAGAACCGGGAGGACTAGAAAAGAGAGACTAGGAAAAATAGGAGCTTGGAAAAACACTTGTTGACTTGGCAAGACAAGACGAACTGGCAGCAGACAAACATCGAACACAGGTATAAATACACTGAGGGTAATAGGGAGATGGATGATATTGGAGGGGGGTAGAGACAATGACAAATGAAGGACAAAGGACAAATGGAACAGATCAGGGTGTGATAGCACTACCAAATAGCGTCCTATCTGGGCGCATACCTGGTTGACCGGGGTGCCGGCGGTGAAAGTCAACGATGAGAGCCAGGTCCAGGTTGTCCTTAGCGGGGACCCAGCACCTCTCCTCCAGGCCATAACCCTCACCGTCAACCAGGTACTGGAAACCCCTGCCCCGTGGTCGAACACTCAGGAGGCGTCTCACCGTGTACGCCGGATGGCCATCGATGACACGGGGAGGGATCGTGGGCCTGGAAACAGAAGACAAAGGGCTGTGAGACGAGCTTAATCCTGGACACATGAAAAGTAGGATGTATACGGAGGGTTCGAGGTAACAGAAGACGAACAGCAGTGGGACTAAGGACTCCAGAAATGGGGAAGGGACCAATGAAACAGGAAGAAAGTTTGCGAGACTCCACCAGGAGGGGCAGGTGCCGTGTCGATAGCCATACCCTTTGCCCAAGACGATAGCGGGAAGCCAGAGTAAGGCGGCAGTCCACTTGTCGACGATACCTGGAGATGGTCTTGAGAAGAACCGCCCAAGCTCTTTTCCAGGTATGCCGACAGCGGCAGATGAACATCTGGGCAGAGGTTATGTTGACTTCCTGTTCTTGCTCCGGGAAGAGCGGGGGCTGATACCCCATGGAGCACTCGAAAGGGGAGAGCCCAGTGGTCGAGCAGGGAAGAGGGTTCCGGGCATATTCCACCCAGACCAGTTGTTGGCTTCGGGTAGTGAGGTTGGTCGAGACGAGGCACCGTGGTGTCATTTCCAGGTCTTGGTTCGCTCGCTCAGACTGCCCGTTGGACTGGGGATTAAATCCGGAGGACAGGCTTGCTGACGCCCCAATAAGGGTGCAGAACGCCTTCCAGAACCGTGACGAGAACTGAGGACCCCGGTCAGAGACCATGTCCACCGGGAGTCCATGGATCTGGAAGACGTGCTGCACCATGAGCTGGGCCATCTCCTTGGCAGAGGGTAGTTTGAGGAAAGGAATGAAATGGGCGGCTTTGGAAAACCGATCCATTACCGTCAGGATGACGGTGTTGCCATCAGACAGAGGAAGCCCAGTGACATAATCCAGTGAAATATGGGACCAGGGGCAATGAGGAACGGGCAGTGGCTGAAGGAGTCTTATTCAGGGCACATACTGTGTACCCGGTGACGAAGGCAGAGGCGTCAGGAATCATAGCGGGCCACCCAAAGCGTTGTTGGCGGAAGGACAGAGTTCGACAGGAGCCCGGATGACAGGTAAGCCTGGAGGAATGAGCTCATTCCAGGACCTGGGACCAGGCTGAATCAGGGACGAACATCCGGTTGTCCGGGCCCTCTCCAGGGTCCGGCTGAGACAGTTGTGCCTTGCGGACCAGGGTCTCAATACCCCAGACAACTGAAGCCACAAGGCATGAGGTCGGAAGGATGGTCTCAGAGTCAGAGAATGTGGCAGCGGAGCATCTGGCTTCACATTCTTAGACCCTTGGTGGTAGGAGATGGTGAAGTTGAACCTGGTGAATAACAGAGCCCAATGGGCCTACCTAGAGTTAAGGCGCTTGGCTGTGCAGAGACATTCCAAATTCTTATGGTCGGTTGAAACCAAAAATGGATGTTCCACTCCTTCCAGCCAGTGCCTCCACTCCTCCAGCGCCATCTTGACTGCCATAAGTTCCCTGTTACTTACGTCGTAGTTTCTCTCAGCGAGGTTCAGTCGATGGGACAGGAAGGCACAGGGATGGAGATTTTGGTCCTGGGCAGATCGCTGGGACAGGATGGCCCCCACTCCAATGTCAGAAGCATCGACCTCAACCACAAACTGACGGGACGGATCCGGATGGAGGAGGATGGGGGCCGTAGTGAACTGATGCTTCAGATCCACAAAAGCCCTGTTAACAGCTGGGGACCATGTGAACAGCACCTTGGGAGACGTGAATGCAGAGAGGGGAGCCGCCAGGGTGCTGTAGCCCCGGATGAAGCGACGGTAGGAATGAGCAAATCCCAGGAAGCATTGCAATTGCACTCTGGATGTGGGTTGGGGCCAATCCACCACCACTCTCACTTTTTCAGGATCCATCTGGACATTTCCTTCAGCAATGACATATCACCGAAAGGAGAAAGCAGAGCAGTGAAACTTGCATTTCTCAGATTTCACAAACAACTGGTTCTCTAGGAGGCGCTGAAGGACGTGTTCTTGGGCAGTCCGGGAGAACACAAGGATTTCGTCAAGGTAGACAAACACAAAACGATTCAGAATGTCACGGAGCACATTGCCGACCAGGGCCTGGAAAACAGCGGGAGCGTTGGTGAGTCCAAACAGCATGACCAGATACTCAGTGTCCACTGGCCGTGTTGAAAGCTGTCTTCCACTCATCCCCCTCGTGTATCCGAACAAGATGGTAGGCATTCCGAAGGATGGTAGCCCCCTGGAGAGGTTTGAAAGCAGAGGAGAGGAGTGGCAGGGGGTAACGATTCTTAATCATGATGTCAATGAGGCCCTGGTAGTCGATGAATGGACGGAGGGTATTGTCCTTCTTTTCCACAAAGAAAAACCCTGTGCCGGCAAAGGGATGCAGAAGGACAAATGCTCCCAGCACCCAGAGAGTCCTCAATGTACTCCTCCATGGCAAGAGTTCATAACAAGGTCAGGGAGGCAGGTTGGCTCGAGTTCAGGGGCAGGCAGAATGATCAGACAGTCGGGCTCAGTGTCAGGGCAGGATAAAGGTCAGAACCGGGAGGACTAGAAAAGAGAGACTAGGAAAAAACAGGAGCTTGGAAAAACGCTGGTTGACTTGGCAAGACAAGTTGAACTGGCGAACAGACAAACAGAGAACACAGGCATAAATACACTGGGAATTATATACGCAATTAATCGATAAAATGCAATTGTGTTCATTGTCCGTAGTTCATGCCTGCCCATACCAATAACCCCACCGCCACCATTGGGCACTCTGTTCACAACGTTGACATCAGCAAAATGCTCGCTCACGCAATGCCATACATGTGGTCTGTGGTTATGAGGCCGGTTGGTCATATTGCCAAATTCTCTAAAACAATGTTGGAGGCGGCTTACGGTAGAGAAATGAAGATCCAACAGCTCTGGTGGACATTCCTGCAGACAGCATGAACATTTTCATGCTCCCTCAAAACTTGAGACATCTTTTACATTGTGTTATGTGACAAAACTGCACATTTTATAGTGGTCTTTATTGTCCGCAGCACAAGGTGCACCTGTGTAATTATGATGCTGTTTAATCTTGATATGCCACACCTGTCAGGTGGATGGATTATCTTGGCAAAGGAGAAATTACTACTAACAGGGATGTAAACAAATTTGTGCAAAAAAATAGAGAAATAAGCTTTTTGTGCGCATGGAAAATCTCTGGGATCTTTTATTTCAGCTCATGAAACATGGGACCAACACTTTACATGTTGTGTTTAGATTTTTGTTCAGTGTAGTATCAATCCACAATGGACTTGGATGAGAATATTCCGTCCCCCCCAGCTGAATTGGAGTTGATGACAACGCAAATTGTCAATAACCGACAGAACTTGAGCCAACCACATGCGGTATTAAGCCATGGAACATGTTGACTGGCCAGTGAGTGCCCAAGCCCTCGTTACACCTACAACTTATTTATTCATCAAAACCCAGCCCTTTCGCACCACCGCCAGCTATTGTGCCCCTAATTCCCACTGTTAAAATAGCAACAACATTTCAGACACACCCCTAGACCTATAGCACTACCACCAGCTCTAAGATTTACCATTGGTTAGGTTTGTTAAAATAGAGCCCTCTATGTCTATCACTGAGAGTGACTGAGGACACACCAGGATGAAAGAGTAGCATAAATGAATAAATGCTAATGCTAACAACATTCATTTAGCACTATAGGTGTGTAATATAAACATTCACGACAACATCTATCTGCATTTACAACCCACTATATCTCTGTGGTGTACGGACAATGGAGTGGCAGTGGCATCACTCTGAGTTGAAAAGGCTGGAAACAGCCCTAGCCTGTTGATGGCAGTATGGTCTGGCTGTTGCCAAGTTGAGGACATAGAACTGTGGTGTGAATGCCTGAAGGCATGGCACGGCATGATGGGACAGGTTGGGGACAGATGTGTGTGTCGGTCATTACTGTAATCGTTCCATTTACTCTGTTCACTCAGTGAGGGACGGCTGGTCAGCACCATCTGGACACACACACACACAAATATGCACAGCAGACACAAACACACACACACACACACAGGCATGCAAAAAAAGTTACACACATGCACACACACACACTCTCTCTCAAACACACACACCATTTCCAAACCAGCTCTCTGCGAATAGGGGTGTCCAACTGGCTAGCCTCACCATGGCAACTTAGCCAGCAACAGGAGGAAAGCCTGCTTGGTGAGTGTGTATGCCTGGGTGTCTGACCATCATTCTCCCTGTCTCCCTCCCTCAGTTCCTCTCGTAGTCCCGCTCTCTCTCTCTGTCACCATTTCTCTCTCTCTCTCTCTTTCCATCTTTCTCTGAGTACCTCTTTCTCCCTAGAGTATATCTCCAACGTAGGTTTTCCCTGGAGTGCCAAGGAGCGCTGATAAAAAATGGCCCTGGAGTGGACAGAGTGAATGGAAGTTCAAGGGAGCCATAGACCAAGTGTGTGAGAGAGATAGAGATCATAGAGACAGAGAAGGTGAAGGAGAGAGAGAAAATCCCAAAATGAATCTGCATATACATTTCTCTTCACTCTAAAGGAGGAGAGGAGTGGTGGAGTGAAGAGGAGAGGAAGAATGTTAGGGAGGCCAGGGGCTCGGGGCTGAAGAGGAGCATTCCACACGCGAGGCGCCACGTAGCCATGGCAACTGCAAAGAGAGTGTGGAGAGGGGTAGAGAGAAGAGGAGAGAAGAGGAGAGAGGAGAGAAAGGTGGCAGGCTAAGACTAACATCTACATGGAAATGATGGCCTGCCTGGCTCCATTACTCTGCTACTCACAGAGAGCAGCTAACCCACACATTGTAGGTTTTGGTCTCGGAGTCAACATCAGCCTTGCTGGCCCGGTTTAGAAGGGCTATTGTGATGCTGTAGTGTGTGTGTGTGGTGGCGGTACCTTAAGCAGCCAGGTCACCCGTGATACAAGTCAGTATTCAACGTCCATCCACGTCTGAAGACGTCGGGAGATGACGTGGAAAACGGCCACAAGGGGCAACAGTGGGCGTTGTCACATTAGGTGGTTTGGGTTTTGCTAGGGCATTGAGAACATGGTTGGCGGAAGAGCGTAAGCATCTGCCCCTGATTCCAAAGGTTTGACGTTGAAATCCAGCAATAGAAAGTTATTTGTTTTAAGCCTATCCGAAACCTTATCCCTAACCTTAAAAATGTGGAGTTAATGCCTTAACCTTAAACACTTCAAAATGTGATGTTTGCAACAACTTCTACATTTTACATTTGAGAAACATGGGATGGGCACCTTATTCTGACGTGAAACTGTGAGAGCTAGTTGTCCTGACGATGATGACCAAGAACGACTACGATGATCTTGATTTTAGGCGGCAGGTAGCCTAGCGGTTAGAGTGTTGTTGCTGGTTCGAATATCTGAGCCGACGAGGTAAAAAAATCAATCGATGTCCACTTGAGCAATGCGCTTAACACTAATTTGCTCCAGGGGTGCATAACTACTATGGCTGACCCTGTAAAACAACAGATTTCACTGCACCTGTCTGGTGTATGTGACAATAGAAACATATTTTTTGATGAATCCTGAGGCACTTGTTGATTATGGGGCTAGCAGATCCTCTATTGACACCACTGGTGATAACTGTTGAGAGAAGCAAAATGTGAGAGAAAAACGTTGGTTAACGTTATTAATTATAGCCACAGCATATCTACTCCTTCATTCCTATCCTCGTTTGTTTTCCTCTGCTCCCTCTCTCTCCCATCTCTCTGGACCCTGTCTCATCTGTATGCTGAGAGATAGCTAGCTATCTTTTTTCTCCCCCCTTCACCGTCCTCCCTCTATCCCCCTCTCCAACTCCTCTCTCTCTCGCTCTCTTTCTCCTCTCTCTCTTTCTCTCTCTCTACAGTAGTCCCAGTGGAGACGCTGTGACATTGGGTGTGAGGTCAGAGGGATGGGCAGCAGTGGTCTGTCTCTCAGCACTGTGAAATGGCTTTAGCTACAGTATAGCTCAGGGGACAGAGACTGGCCTACAACGCAGGCAGACAGAGAGACGCAGAGAATTTAAATGTTTTTGGTTAGTACATTGAATATGACGATGTTGTCATTGGTAAAACACAGAGCAGAGAGAAAGGCACAGTTCTGATGTCATAAAAAGTATCAGTTAATACATGTTTTATTGATTTATAAAATATGTCCGCAAGTGTTTGTCCTTACCTGAACTTCTGTGAGTTGAGAGACTATAAACGGATCCAATAGAAGCTTGAACTATAAGGCCACATGTCCATTCAATGGTACACCCAATAAAAGTTGTCCTTAACCACAATTTCCCATTTTATCCAGAAATATATGGACGTGAGTCCTGATAAAACACTGTGTTTCTGTGGAGACCCAGAGGTTCAAAACATTGCATTGCTTTAGGACTAATGAGCTACATCTATCTATAATATATCAAATCAATTCTGACTCAAATGCCAATGATCAGTGATGTCGTCATCATCCCCAGTCTTCCCATCTCATATGTCAACATTATATCTATGCATTACAGTTAGAGGCAATATGTTTTTTTGTTTGTTAAAAGGTTAATCAGAATCGTGGTATTTTAAGTAACACAGTTATACATATGTCCAGTTTTTAGAGTTTTTACATAAATGCTGTATCATGTCTAATAGGATGTCATGGATCGGGTCACTTTGGATTAGAGCTGATGTCACTTCTACCAAAAGTTATCTCACACTGCCCTCAAGTGGTGAGAAAGTGGATCTGTTAGTTGGTGTCCCTGTCAGGGCAAGGGCTCCCTGAAGGCTCCAGTTTCACCTGGCTGTGACAGGTGAGATATGTCGCCTTCTGTTGCTATGGTGTAAGATGATAGTCTCTCTAGGTGTGGTATAAACTTACCTCCTCACCTGTCCTCAGAGCTGGGATAGAGAGTCTTCCGATCGGCTGACTACCGCATTCATTAGATAGATAGAGATATAGATATTCAGCGTTGTGCACATCTATAGCAGCTTTTCCCAAACGGTGGATCTGGGTCCTGGCTGGAAGATTTGGTTTTGTTAACTTTAGCATTCAGCTTCAAGGTGAGTTGATGGTGACACATGTTTTCTTCCCGTCAATGGGTTAGGTCCCACTCTATTTTCTCCATCCCTCTCTCCAGCGCCTGTCTCCCTCCATTTCCTTTACATACCCACTCTATCCTTCTCCCTCTATTCTCCATGTCAGAATGCAAACCTCAGCTCTTTCTCCTCTAAAACCAAATGTCCCTCGCTCCCTTCTTCCAGCGCCATGGCCGAGGGCGGCAGCAGCAGCACTAGTGGAGGGGTGCGTGTTCCCCAGGACACCAAGACAGGGGCTGCGTTGGCAGATGAGAGGGTGGACTTTCTCCGGGAGCAGGTAGGACTATCCCACTGGGCACACACTGGTTTAATCAACGTTGTTGCCACGTCTTTTCAATTAAATTACTTAGGAGCAACGTGGAATCGACGTTGGATTGAATTGACTGGGATATTAGCATCACAAACACAAAAAACATTGACCTCTACATACTCTTGTAACATTTATTCAGCGATGTCCGTCAGGAAAAGGCACGCGGGGATTATGTCGTGTTCAAAACCAACGGGAACTTGGAACTCGGATATCTCAGACATCCGACTTCAGTGCGTTCAAGACAGCTGGAAACTGGGGGGAAAAAACACATTTTAAACGGTCATCCAACCCGTAAATTCTAGAATGTTCGTATGCATGGAAGAAGTGTGATTTATCAAACAATCCTACAAAGTAAGAAAAAACTACTTTTCCTCGACTGAAATAGAGGTGCTGGTGTCAGAGGTTGAGTACAACGGAAAGGTTTGATTTGGCTCGCTCAGTTGTGGCTTGAGCAGAAGACAACAACAACAAAAAAAACATAGCTACAAAGAGAGAACCATTAGGACAATTCAAGTTGCTTTATCAATGTCAAAATGTACTTCAAATGAGTAGTCAACACTCACCAATAAGCCATCCATCCTCAACAGCTCTCTCCTGTAAGCGAAGGCCATCATTGCTGTTCTGCAGAAGGAACGAGTCGTGCGTTCAACCTGGCCACTTTACCACCACATTCAGCAGCGTCTTTTGCGCGTCACATAATCTATTGCCTGCACATTAAGTGGGTTGAAGCATTTTATGTTCACATTGTTGAATTCGTTTTGGGATTGTGCTTTTATGGCCATGTGGGTGATGTCTATTGCTCCGTTAGTTCAGGGAACCCACTGATCTAAAAAAAAACATAATTTCGATTTAAAGTTTTAATGTCATGTGCACAAGTAGGCTTACAGTGAAAAATGCCTTTTTTTGCTAGCTCCAAACCCAACAATACAGTGATCAATATCAATGTAGCACAATAACTAACATAAGGTAGAACAAAAACACAAGAAACAGAAGTAAGGAGAACACGAGAAAGTAAGAAGCTACTGTATAAACACGGTCAGTTCCAATACCATATTTACAATGTGCAGGGACACTGGAGTGATAGAGGTAAATATGTATAGGGGTAAGGTGACTAGGCATCAGGATATACAGTTGAAGATGGAAGTTTACATACACTTTAGCCAAATACATTTCAAATCAGTTTTTCACAATTCCTGACATTTAATCCTTGTACAAATACCCTGTTTTAGGTCATTTAGGATCACCACTTTATTTTATGAATGTGAAATGTCAGAATAATAGTAGAGAGAATGATTTTTCAGCTTTAATTTCTTTCATTACATTCTCAGTGGGTAAGAAGTTTACATGCACTCAATTAGTATTTGGTAGCATTGCCTTTAAATTGTTTAACTTGGGTCAAACCTTTCGGGTAGCCTTCTACAAGCTTCCCACAATAAGTTGGGTGAATTTTGGCCTATTCCTCCTGACAGAGCTGGTGTAACTGAGTCAGGTTTGTAGGCCTCCTTGCTAGCACACACGTTTCAGTTCTGCCCACAAATTTTCTATAGGATTGAGGTCAGGGCTTTGTAATGGCCATTACAATACCTTGACTTTGTTGTCCTTGAGCCATTTTGCCACAACTTTGGAGGTATGCTTGGGGTCATTGTCCGTTTGGAAGACCCATTTGCGACCAAGCTCTAACTTCCTGACTGATGTCTTGAGATGTTGCTTCAATATATCCACATAATCTTCCTTCCTTGTGATGCCATCTATTTTGTGAAGTGCACCAGTCCCTCCTGCAGCAAAGCACCCCAACAACATGATGTTTCCACCCCCATGCTTCCCGGTTGGGATGGTGTTCTTCAGCTTGCAAGCCTCCCCCCGTTTTCCTCCAAACATAACAATGGTCATTATGGCCAAACAGTTCTATTTTTGTTTCATCAGACCAGAGGAAATTTCTCCAAAAAGTACAATCTTTGTCCCCATGTGCAGTTGCAAACCGTAGTCTGGCTTTTTTATGCCATTTTGGAGCAATGGCTTCTTCCTTAATGAGCGGCCATTCAGGTTATGTCGATATAGGACTCATTTTACTGTGGATATAGATACTTTGTACCTGTTTCCTCCAGCATCTTCACAAGGTCCTTTGCTGTCGCTCTGGGATTGATTTGCAATTTTCGCACCAAAGTACGTTCATCTCTAGGAGACAGAACGCGTCTCCTTCCTGAGTGGTAGGACAGCTGCGTGGTCCCATGGTGTTTATACTTGCGTATTATTGTTTGTACAGATGAACATGGTACCTTCAGGCATTTGGAAATTGCTCCCAAGGATGAACCAGACTTGTGGAAGTCTACAATTGTTTGCATGAGGTCTTGGCTGATTTCTTTTGATTTTCCAATGATGTCAAGCAAAGAGGCACTGAGTTTGAAGGTAGGCCTCGAAATACATCCACAGGTACACTCCAATTGACTCAAATGATGTCAATTAGCCTATCAGAAGCTTCTAAAGTCATTACATAATTTTCTGGAATTTTCCAAGCTGTTTAAAGGCACAGTCAATTTAGTATATGTAAACGTCTTACCCACTGGAATTGTGATACAGTGAATTATAAGTGAAATAATCTGTCTGTAAACAATTGTTGTAAAAATGACTTGTGTCATGCACAAAGTAGATGTCCTAACCAACTTGCCAAAACTATAGTTTGTTAACAAGACATTTGTGGAGTGGTTGAATGACTCCAACCTAAGTGTATGTAAACTTCTGACTTCAACTGTATGATAAACAGAGTAGCAGCAGCGTACAATTATGATTGTAAGTGTCTGTGTGTGTGCGTAGAGTCAGTATAGATGTGTGTGCATGTTATGTGTGTGTTGGAGTCCTGTGAGTGTGCATAGAGTGCAAAATAAAAATAGAATACAAGGGTCAACTCAGATAGTCAGTGTAGTCAGTCTTATGACTTGGGGATAGATGCTGTTCAGGAGCCTGTTGGTGTCAGACTTGATGCACAGGTTCCGCTTGCCGTGCGGAAGCAGAGAGAGCAGTCTATGGCTTGGGTAACTGGAGTCTTTAACAATTTTACGGGCCTTCCGTTCACACCGCCTGATATAGAGGTCCTGGATGGCAGGGTGCTCGGCCCCAGTGATGTACTGGGCTGTCCACACCACCCTCTGTAGCGCCATGTGATCGAGGGCGGTGCTGTTGCCATACCAAGCAGTGACGCAGCCAGTCAAGGTGCTCTCAATGGTGCAGCTGTCAGGTGTCAGTGTGCAGCGGTAGGACGGAGTCAGGCGCAGGACACAGAACTGAGTAAAATACGTACTTTACTCGAAAAGAAAGAACAATAATTTCCACGCAGGGAAAAACACATCAGAGCACAGAAGTCTAGAACACTAAACAAAGAACAAACACGCACAAAACCATGTGGGAACCAGAGGGTTAAATAGGGAATAAATTATAACGTAATGGGGTCCAGGTGTGTACAATCAAGACAAAACAAATGGAAAAAGAAACGTAGATCGGTGGTAGCTAGAAAGCCGGTGACGTCGACCGCCGAACGCCGCCCGAACAAGGAGAGGCACCAACTTCGGCGGAAGTCGTGACAGTAGCTGTAGAACCTTTTGAGGATTTGAGGGCCTATGCCAAAACATTTCAAATTCCTGAGGGGAAGAGGCGCTGTCTCGCCTTCTTCATGACTGTGTAAGTGGCCCCCCGTGATCACCAGTGATCAGGCCTACCACAGTCGTGTCGTCAGCAAACTTGATGATGTTGTTGGAATCGTACTAGGCCACGCAGTCGTGGGTGAACAGGGAGTACAGGAGGGGACTAAGCACACACCCCTGTGGGTCTCCCGTGTTGAGGGTCAGCATGGCGGAGGTGATGTTAGGCTTTATGGTTATTTGTGGAGATTTGTTTTTCAGACAGAAAATGTTGCACGTCTCATTAGGCCTATAATTGCAGTAGACTTTAGCTCACTTCACTACAAACATGTACGATATTATTTCACAACATACAACAGCCCGAGCGGTGTCCTATGTAAGGCTAAAGCAGAGAGCAGATGCAAAGGTGATCAACAAATGACACATCTAATGCACCATGTTTCCAGGCGTTTTGCATTCTCCGCGTAAAGACTGACAAATGGAATCGTTTCATTGGGGCGGAGGAGAACCAGAGGATTCTACTGGATTTCCTGGACCATGTCTGGAGTGACCGACTACTGCTCTTCACTGGTCCTGGGGGAACACTACACGCTGGAGACGCACAGGTGAGCGACACACACACACACACACACACACACACACACACACACACACACACACACACACACACACACACACACACACACACACACACACACACACACACACACACACACACACACACATTGTAATGCTGATATGTCAATGCTACCATGCAGCCGTTACACCTTAGCTTGTGGAAAGCCCTTGCAGCCATTTTTCAACTAACCTTTTCTTGGCAATACATTGACATTTTAGTCATTAAGCAGATGCTCTTGTCCAGAGCGTCAATACTTTCTTCGTTCTTGATTCAGAAGAAACTTGCCTCTTATAAACTTCTGTGTCCAGTTACAGATGGAAGTAGAGAATATTCCGAAAAATATTCAATCCACTTTTTGATCGAGTAAGAAATCTCGCTTGCATGTGTGTAGATCTTTCATCTATTTCTGCATGTCTCCGCGACAGCGACTAGTTCCTGCAAAGATGTTGGGAAATGCAACATGTTGGCGAGGGAACTCCTCACTCGGTGGGAAAAGTGGATTTAATATCTTTCTGAATATGATCACATTTTTTGAGTACCTGCAACTAAACAGGTTTATAAAAAAAGAGTTTCTTCCTAATCGACAACGAAGAAAGTATCACCAAGAAAAGGTTAGTTGAAAAATGGCTGCCGGGGCTTTCCACTAGCTAAGGCAGCGTTATCCAGAGCAACTTACATTGCATACATTTTTTTTTCTTCCATACTGGTCCCCGTGGGAATCAAACCCACAACCCAGGTGTTGCAAAAACCATGCTCTGCCAACTGAGCCACACATTCTGATGTTCTGATGAATGATTATAGGCTATACATATGCTTATTGCATTTGCTTTCACAATTAAGTAATGTAATCTAACAACCCAGCTAGCACATTTGGTTCCTTGGAAGTTGTGGGAATGTATGTTTTTGGTTTCACATTGGTTGTGGGAACAAAGCCATACGTTTCCTGACTGGTAAAACTGAAGGTTTTTTAAACGTTCTGAGAACAAAAGTGAAAGTTTATCATTTTTTGGGAAAGTTTATTTTTAGGTTACAGGGATGTTCTGAGAACGTTGTACTCTGGTTCCTTGAAAGTTTTCCTAGGAGGTTTTATTAACCAAAATTGTAGGTTATTTGGACGTTTTTGAATAACTTCCTTAATTAACTTTCAATAACACTGCTAGCTTATTTTAGGTTAAAAAAAAAATACTCCAAGCACACATGGAAAATTCATATCCCTTGGCATTAATCATGCAAACACATTTACCATGACACAGCATCAGTAGGTTTTGAACCTATGATAGTCTGTTTTTTATTCATGTCCTTAGTCCAGTGCACCATCAGGACTGAGCTAGCATGCCATGTTTTTTTTACTCATGCAAAGCTGTTCATTTTACTTTATTCAAACAGACCCCATTTCAAAGGAAACAAGCACTGATTAAGATCAGATGTGACCAATTAGTGGGCGCAGCCTACACACCTGAACAAGAAAGAGGACATTTACATTTAAGTCATTTAGCAGACGCTCTTATCCAGAGCGACTTACAAATTGGTGCATTCACCTTATGATATCCAGTGGAACAAACACTTTTCAACTGTGCATCTAAATCTTTTAGGGGGGGGGGGGGATTAGCAGGATTACTTTATCCTATCCTAGGTATTCCTTAAAAGGTGGGGTTTCAGGTGTCGACGTTTTGTTGATTCTGAGAACGGAATGTACCTTGCTCAAAAAAATAAAGGGAACACTTAAACAACACAATGTAACTCCAAGTCAATCACACTTCTGTGAAATCAAACTGTCCACTTAGGAAGCAACACTGATTGACAATACATTTCACATGCTGTTGTGCAAATGGAATAGACACCAGGTGGAAATTATAGGCAATAAGCAAGACAGCACCAATAAAGGAGTGGTTCTGCAGGTGGAGACCACAGACCACTTCTCAGTTCCTATGCTTCCTGGCTGATGTTTTGGTCACTTTTGAATGCTGGCGGTGCTTTCACTGTAGTGGTAGCATGAGACGGAGTCTACAACCCACACAAGTGGCTCAGGTAGTGCAGCTCATCAAGGATGGCACATCAATGCGAGCTGTGGCAAGAAGGTTTGCTGTGTCTGTCAGCGTAGTGTCCAGAGCATGGAGGCGCTACCAGGAGACAGGCCAGTACATCAGGAGACGTGGAGGAGGCCGTAGGAGGGCAACAACCCAGCAGCAGGACCGCTACCTCCGCCTTTGTGCAAGGAGGAGCAGGAGGAGCACTGCCAGAGCCCTGCAAAATGACCTCCAGCAGGCCACAAATGTGCATGTGTCTGCTCAAACGGTCAGAAACAGACTCCATGAGGGTGGTATGAGGGCCCGACGTCCACAGGTGGGGGTTGTGCTTACAGCCTAACACCATGCAGGACGTTTGGCATTTGCCAGAGAACACCAAGATTGGCAAATTCGCCACTGGCGCCCTGTGCTCTTCACATATGAAAGCAGGTTCACACTGAGCACGTGACAGATGTGACAGAGTCTGGAGACGCCGTGGAGAACGTTCTGCTGCCTGCAACATCCTCCAGCATGACCGGTTTGGCGGTGGGTCAGTCATGGTGTGGGGTGGCATTTCTTTGGGGGGCCGCACAGCCCTCCATGTGCTCGCCAGAGGTAGCCTGACTGCCATTAGGTACCGAGATGAGATCCTCAGACCCCTTGTGAGACCATATGCTGGTGCGGTTGGCCCTGGGTTCCTCCTAATGCAAGACAATGCTAGACCTCATGTGGCTGGAGTGTGTCAGCAGTTCCTGCAAGAGGAAGGCATTGATGCTATGGACTGGCCCGCCCGTCCCCCAGACCTGAATCCAATTGAGCACATCTGGGACATCATGTCTCGCTCCATCCACCAACGCCACGTTGCACCACAGACTGTCCAGGAGTTGGTGGATGCTTTAGTCCAGGTCTGGGAGGAGATCCCTCAGGAGACCATCCGCCACCTCATCAGGAGCATGCCCAGGTGTTGTCGGGAGGTCATACAGGCACGTGGAGGCCACACACACTACTGAGCCTCATTTTGACTTGTTTTAAGGACATTACATCAAAGTTGTATCAGCCTGTACTGTGGTTTGCCACTTTAATTTTGAGTGTGACTCCAAATCCAGACCTCCATGGGTTGATAAATTGGATTTCCATTGATTATTTTTGTGTGATTTTGTTGTCAGCACATTCAACTATGTAAAGACAAAAGTATTTAATAAGATTATTTCTTTCATTCAGATCTAGGATGTGTTGTTTAAGTGTTCCCTTTATTTTTTTGAGCAGTGTATATATTTTTAAATAACATTTTTAGAACGTTCTCGGGAAGGTTACAAAATTTTCTTGTGGCTTTAAGGGAAAGTTGTTTCTTAACATTCTTGGAACAATTGAGAACGTTGCTTTAAATAGAACAATGAGGAAACCTGTTGGAAACCTTATGCTGAAGTAATAAAATTCCTACAGAAAAACTTTCTTAATGTTCTCTGAACTACAGTATTTGAGAATATTCCCAATGTCAAACCAGTGGAGAATGTTCCTAGAACATTACCAAAATGTCAATGGAATGTAACCGTTTCAACTTTTAGAAGACATTCTGTTAAGGTAATGAAATACAAAAAAAAGTATGTTCTTTTTTTTGCCAAGATCCTTAAATATGCTCAGAATGTTCCAAAGCCAAGCAACTATCCTGCACCATTCCCTGAAAGTTGTGGGAAGGTTGTATGCAAAATAACCATAGGATAACCACGCTGTCACCAAGCTAATAAAACAACAACATATGGTTCTCAGAACGTTGCGTCGTAGCTGGGAAGTACCTTGTTGAAATACGGTTTGACTTATTTCTAGTGCTTTCAATACAAACAGAAAGCATTTCCGCTATGTTTACATCTTTAAAGACGTCAGCCCCCTGGAAGACCAAGCTGATGTGTGTGCTGAAGAAGGGCGTCCTGAGGATCACCATGCAGGACTTCAGGACTCAGCTGTGGCTGGGGGAGGTCTCCGGACACCCCATGGAGCACATGCCTCTCCTCATCTCTGAGGTGAGTAAAAGAGGAGAGGTGTGTTTTGTGTTTGTTTGGGGGTTGGGTTGGGGGGGGAGAGGGTATGTGTGGACGTGGAAGTGCTGACATGCGTCCTTTATATCGAACTCTGAATTACCATGAGGGTTAGGTTCTGGTGTCAGTGTTATCTAACTCTCTGAACCACGGCGGTTGGCCTCGGGTGGTGTCTGAGGACATACACAGACAGCTGGAGCAGTTGAGGAGCAAAGTGGTCACTCTGAGAGGCAGGGCAGAGGGACGCACCCTGCTGCCCCTACCACTGTGTGTGGAGAGAGCTCAGCCACAGGACATGCTGCCCAGGTCAGTTGTGTGTGGGAATGTGGGGTGGAGCTGTGTTTGCGTGTGTGTTCATGCATGTGTGCGTGTGTGTGTGTGACTTCTCTCTCTCTACCCCCTAGCTCTAATGACTGGCCGATAGACCGGGCTCTGCTGTACTCCATAGAGACCCTGGTAATCCAGTGGTCCGGTCAGATCTGGACCGTCCTGAAGAGGGATTCCAGCATGGTGCTGCAGCAGGGGGACCACCCGGGCCCCAGTGCGGAGCTCCACTTCTGGGCCTGTCAGAGAGGCAACCTGCTAGGCGTCCATTCACAGGTAGGCTGGAGTAGAGTCAGGTCAGTGTGTATGCTTGTGTTTGCTCAGAGTACATTTTTTCTTCTTCTTCTACGTTCCGTGTTCTCTCAGATCATGACCCCTAAGGTGGAACAGATCATGGAGATTCTGCGGAGGATCAAGAGCAGTTACTACGCCTCCTTCCGTGACATCCGCCTCAAAGTCAACCAGGGTAGTGCGAGAGGCCTTGTTCCCATCACAAACACGATCCTTTACGTATCTCTTTTCCCTTAATCATCACCGACCCCAATGTTGCACTCTCACAGCGGTTTTAGAGGCTGAGGATATAGACCTGTACCTGAGACCGCTGAGGAGACTGATCAGTTGTTTTGAGGAGGGGAGTTTCAACAAGCTAGAGATGCTGTTACCTCCTCTCTTCCACACTCTGTGTCTCATCTGGAGCCGCTCACAGTACTACTGCCGCCCTCCACGCATGGTGCTCCTACTGCAGGAGTTCTGCAATTTACTCATCGAGAAGGTGGGTGCGTGGTGCCGGCGTGCGCACGCGCGATCTATGTGCGTTGCGTATAATGCCGCTCTGTTTGTGTCTCCAGGCGTTTGCCTATCTGATCCCAGAGGAGCTGTTTAAGATGGAACTGGAAGAAGGAGTGGAGAGGGTTCAGATGACCATCGGTGTTCTGCGGAGCTTCAAGCGCCTATTCCACACACACCGCCAGCGCATCCCTCAGTACTACCGCAGCGGGGAGACTGTCAAACAATGGGACTTCCCTTCCACTCTGGTCTTCCACAGGGCTGACCAAGTACTGGACAGGCTGCTCATGATCGAGGTGTGTGTCTGGCACGGGTTTGCGTGTGTCTCCGGTCACAGGTAGTGTACTATATAGTGATCTATCCACCCGTCCATCTATTCCGCCATGCTTCAACGCATCTGTCTATCAGGAGCTGTTTGCATCTGCGCTGGATTTCCTGAAGCTGGAGAAGGTTGAGCTGGGAGGGTCGAGGGGGAAGATCCTCAGTGAGATGGTGTTCAGCATGAACGAGGAGTTCCACGACGGCTGGAGAACTCTGAGGGAGAGCAAATACGACCCGCTGGACTACACTAAAGAGGTGAAGCTCGTGACACCTCTGTTCAACGTTTACAAATGCTTTATTTAACCATTATCAAACGGCCACGAACATGATGTTTGTTTGCTGGTGTGTTTAGGACTTCCTAGTGGACTACAGGCGTTTCATGGAGCAGAACAGAGACTTTGACCAGAGGCTGGGGACCGTTCTCAACCTGGCCTTCCAACACTCTAAAGGCCTGGAGTCTGCCTTCAAGGTGAGTCACACCTGAGAAGAACCATACCCTCTGACCTTTACACCTAACCATAGCCCCGAATCTTTATCCTAACTATAGCCCTGACCCTTCCCCTAAACATAGCCCCCCTGACCTTAACCATAGCCATGACCCTTTCCCCTAAACATAGCCCTGACCTTTTCCCCTAACCATAGCCCTGACCCTTTACCCTAACCATAGCCCTGACCCTTCACCCTAACCATAGCCCTGACCCTTTACCCTAACCATAGCCCTGACCCTTTACCCTAACCATAGCCCCCCCGACCCTAACCATAGCCCTGACCCTTTACCCTAACCATAGCCCTGACCCTTTACCCTAACCATAGCCCTGACCCTTTACCCTAACCATAGCCCTGACCCTTTACCCTAACCATAGCCCCCCCGACCCTAACCATAGCCCTGACCCTTTACCCTAACCATAGCCCTGACCCTTTACCCTAACCATAGCCCCCCCCGACCCTAACCATAGCCCTGACCCTTTACCCTAACCATAGCCCTGACCCTTTACCCTAACCATAGCCCTGACCCTTTACCCTAACCATAGCCCTGACCCTGTACCCTAACCATAGCCCTGACCCTTTACCCTAAACATAGCCCCCCTGAACCTTTACCCTAACCATAGCCCTGACCCTTTACCCTAAACATAGCCCCCCCGACCTAACCATAGCCCTGACCCTTTACCCTAACCATAGCCCTGACCCTTTACCCTAACCATAGACCTGACCCTTTACCCTAAACATAGCCCCCCCAACCCTAACCATAGCCCTGACCCTTTACCCTAACCATAGCCCTGACCCTTTACCCTAACCATAGCCCTGATCCTGTACCCTAACCATAGCCCTGACCCTGTACCCTAACCATAGCCCTGACCCTTTACCCTAACCATAGCCCTGACCCTTTACCCTAACCATAGCCCTGACCCTTTACCCTAACCATAGCCCTGACCCTTTACCCTAACCATAGCCCCCCCAACCCTAACCATAGACCTGATCCTGTACCCTAACCATAGCCCTGACCCTTTACCCTAACCATAGCCCTGACCCTTTACCCTAACCATAGCCCTGACCCTTTACCCTAACCATAGCCCTGATCCTGTACCCTAACCATAGCCCTGACCCTGTACCCTAACCATAGCCCTGACCCTTTACCCTAAACATAGCCCCCCTGAACCTTTACCCTAACCATAGCCCTGACCCTTTACCCTAAACATAGCCCCCCCGACCTAACCATAGCCCTGACCCTTTACCCTAACCATAGCCCTGACCCTTTACCCTAACCATAGACCTGACCCTTTACCCTAAACATAGCCCCCCCAACCCTAACCATAGACCTGACCCTTTACCCTAAACATAGCCCCCCTAACCATAGCCCTGACTCAGTGCTTTCTGTTTGTTTGTGTGATTGTAAGGCCATAATTTTCTACTCTGTGTGCCTATGCTCCTCCAGCTCCTCCAGATCTTTGGCACCCTCTTAGAGAGACCCAGGATCAACCAGCTGTTCTCCCCAAACTACAGCACCCTGCTGGGCATGTTCAACACTGAGATAGACCACTGCCAGCTCATACTGGACCAGCAGAGAGAGCGGGTGAGAGACCAGGGAGGGAGGGGGAGTGGTGGAGAGAGGGAGGGAGGGGGAGAGGAGAGAGGGAGGGAGAGAATGAGAGGAGAGAGAGGGAGTGCGAGGTTTTGAGAGTTTGCCGGTCTCTTCAGTCACACAGAGGTTTATTGTGGTTGTGTTCCAGTTGCGGTCGGGCTGTGTGGTCCTGAGTAAGAACATGCCACCGGTCGCTGGCAACCTGAAGTGGTCGCAGGAGCTACGAGACCGCATCCTGATTAACCGCAGCAACCTCAACCATCTCATACGCATGTAGGTCTGGTCTACACACACACACACACACACACACACACACACACACACACACACACACACACACACACACACACACACACTCGTTCGCTCTCTCACCCCGCCTCCCCCTCTCTCTTTGTGTCCCAGGCCACTGGGTTCTGCAGAGGCGGAGCAGGTTCTCCAGAAGTGTGAGAGGGTTCTAGAGGTTCTAGACCAGCACGATGAGGAGCTGTTCTCCGTGTGGACGGAAGGGTTGGAGGAACTGTGCAACACACACCTCCAGGAACCACTACTCACCCTGGATCAAGAGACAGGACTGTTCCAGGTCAACTTCAGCCCTGCCGTAAGGTTCCCTAAACCCCTGACCCCTGACCCTAACTCCCAACCATGAACCCTAATTGTAACCTCTAGCTGTAAACCTCTATCCCTTGATCACTAAACCTCCATCTATAATCATAACCCTAACCTTAACCACAACTTCTAAACTCCCTAGCCCAAGTACTACTGCTGCCAGAGTAACGCTCTAGTCCAGGGGTAGGTAACCATAGGCAACCGTAGGCCACCGATGTTCGGGGGGCCGGAACATAATTATAATAAATTGTACACCGCAAATTGACCATGACTAAGCCTAAATAATTTCATACCTTGAATTACATCGAGACACGATCACGTCTCTTTTTTGCATTTGTGGGAATACTTGGGAACAGATTTCCTAAATTAAACACATTTTTAGCTGAATTCCTGTTGATTTTACAGTCTGTTTCGACCATTTTTATTTTGATATAAAAATCACATCTGCTGACCCTTGCTCCAGTCAGTACCTGATTCCTTCTCTTCTAGCTGACCTCAGTGCTGAGGGAGGTGAAATATCTGAGCATGTTGAAGAACCACAGCATCCCTAAAGCTGCTCTACACCTCTACTCCAAACGAGAGACACTCTATATGGTGGGTCTGTCTCCTAAACACACACACACACACACACACACACACACACAGTGTTGTATTGTGTTAGTGTATTGTGATGTTGTACTGTATGTGTTTATTGCAGTACACCCAGACCTTGGCCCTGATAACCCAGTGGTACAATCGGCTGCACAGCACCATCCTGGCTGTGGAGCTGGGATTGGTTAAGGAGGAGATGGGCGGGACCAGACGGCAGCTAAAGCCCGCTCTCCAAGAACTGACCTGGAGTAGGGATGACCTGTGGGACTACGTCCAGACCACACGAGACCTGGTGCAGGTAACACACACACACACACACACACACCTTCTCTCTATTCATACCTCCCTCTCTCATTTCACACCCCCATCTCTCTATCCCTCCTCCCTCTCTCCTCTCCTCACTATCCAGGACGTGTCCAGCAGGGTCCAGTCTAGTAAGGATAACGTTGAGGCCTTCCAATCTCTATTTCTCCTCTTCATCCATCTATCACTCCGCTCTTCATCCATTTATCACTCTCATTTTCATCCCTCTCTCCTCCCTTCATCCATCTATCCCTCCCCTCTTCATCCATCTCTCCCACTCCTCCCTTCGTCCATCTCTCCTCCCTTCATCCCTCTCTCCTCTCCTCCCTTCCATATAGGACGTGTCCAGTAGGGTCCAGTCCAGTAAGGCTAATGTTGAGGCCATTCAGGCTCTTATGGGGAAGTTCAGTCACCAGGCCTTCATCACCAGGAAGACCAGGGGTTCTACCCTCCTCATCCTCACTGACATGGAGGAGAGCATCAGCAAACAGTACACACTCATCACCAACACAGGGGAGCAGATACACACACTGCTAAAGGTATACACACGCCGAAGATACAGTCGTGGCCAAAAGTTTTGAGAATGACACAAATATTAATTTCCACAAAGTTTGCTGCTTCAGTGTCTTTAGATATTTTGCCAGATGTTACTATGGAATACTGAAGTATAATTACAAGCATTTCATAAGTGTCAATGGCTTTTATTGACAATTACATGAAGTTGATGCAAAGAGTCAATATTTGCAGTGTTGACCCTTCTTTTTCAAGACCTCTGCAATCCGCCCTGGCATGCTGTCAATTAACTTCTGGGCCACATCCTGACTGATGGCAGCCCATTCTTGCATAATCAATGCTTGGAATTTGTCAGAATGTGTGGGGTTTTGTTTGTCCACCCACCTCTTGAGGATTGACCACAAGTTCTCAATGGTTTCCTGGCCATGGACCCAAAATATTGATGTTTTGTTCCCCGAGCCACTTAGTTATCACTTTTGCCTTATGGCAAGGTGCTCCATCATGCTGGAAAAGGCATTGTTTGTCACCAAACTGTTCCTGGATGGTTAGGAGAAGTTGCTCTCGGAGGATGTGTTGGTACCATTCTTTATTCATGGCTGTGCTCTTTGGCAAAATTGTGAGTGAGCCCACTCCCTTGGCTGAGAAGCAACCCCACAAATGAATGGTCTCAGGATGCTTTACTGTTGGCATGACACAGGACTGATGGTAGCGCTCACCTTGTCTTCTCCGGACAAGCTTTTTTCCAGATGCCCCAAACAATCGGAAAGGGGATTCATCAGAGAAAATGACTTTACCCCAGTCCTCAGCAGTCCAATCCCTGTACCTTTTGCAGAATATCAGTCTGTCCCTGATGTTTTTCCTGGAGAGAAGTGGCTTCTTTGCTGCCCTTCTTGACACCAGGCCATCATCCAAAAGTCTTCGCCTCACTGTGCGTGCAGATGCACTCACACCTGCCTGCTGCCATTCCTGAGCAAGCTCTATACTGGTGGTGCCCCGATCCCGCAGCTGAATCAACTTTAGGAGACGGTCCTGGCACTTGCTGGCCTTTCTTGGGCGCCCTGAAGCCTTCTTCACAACGGATCATCAAGAACTTCTTCTCCTTGAAGTTCTTGATGATCCGATAAATGTTCTATTTAGGTGCAATCTTACTGGCAGCAATATCCTTGCCTGTGAAGCCCTTTTTGTGCAAAGCAATGATGACGGCACGTGTTTCCTTGCAGGTAACCATGTTTGACAGAGGAAGAACAATGATTCCAAGCACCACCCTCCTTTTGAAGCTTCCAGTCTGTTATTCGAACTCAATCAGCATGACAGAGTGATCTCCAGCCTTGTCCTCGTCAACACTCACACCTGTGTTAACGAGAGAATCACTGACATGATGTCAGCTGGTCCTTTTGTGGCAGGGCTGAAATGCAGTGGAAGTGTTTTTTGGAGATTCAGTTAATTTGCATGGCAAAGAGGGACTTTGCAATTAATTGCAATTCATCTGATCACTCTTCATAACATTCTGGAGTATATGCAAATTGCCATCACACAAACTGAGGCAGCAGACTGTGAAAATGTATATTTGTGTCATTCTCAAAACTTTTGGCCACGACTGTACACACACACTGTACACATACATAATCATATAGAGACACAGACAAGTACACAAAAACACATCGCGTGACCGCTCTCTCTCTCTCTCTCTCAGGAGAACCTTGCTCTGTTAGGAGTGTCAGCCCCAGACTGTGCCGAGTGGAGGTCCTACACTGACTATGTTGACCGCATGGTTCTAGCAGGGTTCTCCAGTGCGGTACGCTGTTCCCTACAGTACCTGATCGAGAACACTGACCCAGCCCTTCGCATCGCCCCGCTCTTCGAGGTCCAGCTGGTCCTCAACGCCAACGAGATGACCTTCGAACCCTCGCTGGACATCAGTCACCAGGGAAACTTCTATGACATCATCGACAAGATGGTGGGCGATATCACTAAGATGGCATCGTTCATACCCCGCGTGGCCAAGCATAAACAGATGGACAACTATCAGGTAGAATAGATTACACACACACACACACACTATCCAAATAATTTGATTAGCCTTTGAACCTTTCTCTTTTGGCCTTTGACCTCTCCCTCCAGTCTGACATAGACAGGATGGCCGACCTGTCAGAGCTGGGCCAGGTCATCAGAGGCCGTGCCCGATCGACCATTTCTAAGGTCAGAGAGTACCAGGTGTCATTCTCCAGCTACCGCTACCTCTGGACAGATGACAGGTGAGTGTGTGAATAAATGTTGTGATCAAATGTGTGTCCTTCACAATGAAGCTTATTGTGGATCCTAATAAAGTGTGGAATGTGTGCAGGTCAGAGTTCATGAGACAGTTCCTGCTGTATGGTCATGTCCTGAGCACAGAGGAGGCTGAGCTCTACGCAGACTATGAACTGGCCAAGAACCCACCCACACTGGACAACTTTAAAGAACAGGTAAGAGTGGGTAAGAGGCAATCCCAGAGAGCTACAGTGATTTTAAGAGTTCCTCTTAATTAGCTGTAGGGGAGAGTGGGATAAGTTGAGCCATTCTTTTACATTCAGCATCACTCCGTCAAGGGAAATGTAGTATTCTTTCTATCAAAGATATCTACATATATTTCAGGATGTTGTGTATCCCTGGAAATAATCAGAATTCATGTAACATGACAGTTTTGAAAACATAGCTTGTCCAAAAGAAGTGATCTTTTGGCACAACTTACATTGAGTATAGGGTAAGTTGAGGCGCGGGACAGGGTAAGTTAAGCCGCCTACAAATTTCTGTACTGAATGAAACATTACCACTACTTTTTAAAACAGTAACGAGGTTTCCATCCAAGCTTTTTATACGAGTAAAGTACATGTTGGATAAAAAATGTAATGACCGGCATGACGGAAACAGCGAAACTTTCCCAATCTTGACAAAACAGAATTTACCAGACAAGGTGGGATCTTTTTCTTACAGTAAAATGTATTATGCAAGAAAAGCCAGTGGAAACGCTTTAATGCGCAAATATTATCGAAGTAAACTTGGACGTGATGATATGTTGTGTGGTTCTTATACTACGACTTGGGGAAACTACAGTTTATTAGGTTGCAGATGACATAAGGTATGGTGAACTTCAGAGGTTGGTGAAAGTGCACGGTGACGAGCTTGATGTTCCTTTCCGATAAATGTTTAGGATCTTCGCTCGTGACGTGATGATCGATGCTTGGCTGCCATTGGACAAATAAAAATAATCTTGCTCTTTTGTCCATAATATTCTCATAATTTAGGCTATACCCACCCTGTATCTGCAAGCTGTTGGCTAGAGTGCACGTGTCAATACCAGAGTGGGAATTTAACCGCAAAAGTTATTTTTATGTGTACTACGTCATCACACACATCCACAACAAGTCAATTTGATGGAAACACATCTCTGGTGGGAAAATGCATATTGTTTTTATGCAGATTTTTGAATATTCCCATGAAAATCTGTCACCAATTGGATGGAAACCTAGCTTGTCTATCTTTATTTCCCAAACACAATTTTTGGTCTTTTAATCGTTTTTAGCATATTTTAACACGGGCTTAACATCTATTCAAACACTGTACTTTTTTAAAAACACTTAACATAGGTAACAACAGGGCCTGGCCTCACATACCAGCAATAATGCCTTTCATTACGCTTGGGAGGAAAACCCTTCAATTTGTTCAACTTGGCATTTACTCAACCATTTACTCAACCATTTACTCAACCATTTACTCAACCATTTACTCAACCATTTACTCAACCATTTACTCAACCATTTGCTCAACCATTGGCTCAACCATTTACTCAACCATTTACTCAACCATTTACTCAACCATTGGCTCAACTTAGCCCATGGCCATTGGTTCAGCTCACCCCAAGTCAAACATTGTGACTATATTAGCCCACACAGCTACAAGGATGCACTTTCATGCTAGATTTAGGATCTCATATGGAAGCTTATAGAGACCCCAACTGAGGTATATAATAATAGAACAATCTTACAGTGATCTACTTTGGCTTAAATACAAGCATCAAGAAACCTCTAACACAATAAATGTATGTGTTTTTTTTCTTATCTAACTTGGTTACCACTTCCCTTACAGACTCCATGAAATGATGACCTCTTCCTAAATATTTGGTCAAATGATTAATTTTGTGTATGGTTTCCTAGAAACAAGGGAGGATCAACTTACCCCACTATCCCCATACTCTACTTTCTTCTAGATCCATACATGTAATTGATTCTGTTCTAGAACAGTCTGATTCAGTCTGTGTTATGTTCTAGATCAGTCTGTTTGAGTCTCTGTACGTGCGGGTCAGTAAGCTGGAAGACAGGAGAGTGCTCTGTGTTCTAGATCAATCAGTGGGTGTGGTTCTATGTTCTAGATCAGTCTGTTTGAGTCTCTGTACGTGCGGGTCAGTAAACTGGAGGACAGGAGAGTGCTCTGTGATCTAGATCAATCAGTGGCTGTGGTTCTATGTTCTATATCAGTCTGTTTGAGTCTCTGTACGTGCGGGTCAGTAAGCTGGAGGACAGGAGAGTGCTCTGTGATCTAGATCAATCAGTGGGTGTGGTTCTATGTTCTAGATCAGTCTGTTTGAGTCTCTGTATGGTTCTGTTCTACAATGCATTTGGAAAGTATTCATACCCCTTTACTTTTTCCACATTTTGTTACGTTACAGCCTTATTCTAATGATCTCAACAATCTACACACAATACCCCATAATGGCAAAGCTAAAACAGGTTTTTAGAAATTTTTGCAAATGTATATATATTTTTTTTAAATACGTATTTACTTAAAAATTCAGACCCTTTGCTATGAGACTTGAAATTGAGCTCAGGTGCACCCTGTTTACATCTACAATGGAGTCCATCTGTGGTAAATTCAATTGATTGGACATGATTTGGAAAGGCACACAGTTGACAGTGCATGTCAGAGCAAAAACCAAGGTCTTGGAGTTAGCCAAAAAGCACCTAAAGGACTCTCAGACCATGAGAAACAAGACTCTCTGGTCTGATGAAACCAAGATTGAACTCTTTGGCCTGAATGCCAAGCGACACGTCTGGAGGAAACCTGGTACCATACCTATGGTGAAGCATGGTGGTGGCAGCATCATGCTGTGGGGTTGTTTTTCAGCAGCAGGGACTGCGAGACTAGTTAGGATCGAGGGAAAGATGAACGGAGCAAAGTACAGAGAGATCTTTGATGAAAACCTGCTCCAGAGCGCTCAGGACCTCAGACTGGGGCGAATGTCCAACAGGACAACAACCCTAAGCACACAGCCAAGACAATGCAGGAGTGGCTTCGGGACAAGTCTTTGAATGTTCTTGAGTGGCCCAGCCAGAGCCTGGACTTGAACCCAATCTAACATCTCTGGAGAGACCTGAAAATAGCTCCCCATCCAACCTGACAGAGCTTGAGAGGATCTGCAGAGAAGAATGAGAGAAATAATTGATCAAAGTTGGCATATTTCTGACATTTTGGCCTTACCCAGGCCTCCTTTAAGACTCCATGATGTTTCATCTGTAGGAGCTACATATCAAACATTGGTGTCATGTGAAGCTCTGTAATATGAGTAGTATTTTTTATAACTTGTTCAACATGAATTTATGAATATTGAGAAATATAAACATTAGTATTTTAAATATATCATTTTTGATTTGGCAAATGTTTTAATATATTGTTGAACATAATATATTTTATGGGCATATCAAAGTTCCAGGGTGGGATCTCTGCTACTTTTGGAATTATGGTCCAATTTGTAAGCATTACCAACAGTGAATGTGAAAATGGATTCAAAATAGTTGCCCTCTGCTGGTGATTTGTGGTTCTGACTAGCAGGATTACAGCTATGACCAGAAGGGATTTTTTTCGTAGCAGGTTAGGAGAATTTATGAAGCAGGTTAGGATAATTAACGTGACAGGTTAAGGTTAGGAAAAGGGTTGGGGTTAGCTAAAATACTCTCCTAACCTGCTACGAAATGTAACTTCCAGTTGTAGCTGTACTTCCTCTAGTCACAACCGTGATTTGCAGGATGTGGAATGATACAAGTAAAAAGAGGGCAGTGATTGGTAACATTATCTTCTATGCCAATTTCTGTATAAAATGGGCCATAACTATAAAACTAGCAGAGATCCCACTCTGGGACTTTGATATGCCCGTAAAGTATATGTTAAACAATTTATTGAACAATTTTTTAAAAAAGTAGATCTTTTGCAATATTCATAAATTAATGTTAAAAAAAAAATTGAAATCATAAAGCGTCAAAGCCTCATATGATACCAATTTTTGCTTTGTAGAATCTACAGATGAAACATCATGGAGTCTTAAAGGAGGCCTGAGTAAGGCCAAAATGTCAGAAATATGCCAACTTTGATGAATTATTTCTCAATTATGCTTTTAGATACATATGTCAACAATCCTTCCGCCAATTCTATGGATAACATTTCGTGAAAATAATATTTCCCCCAAATCATAGTATTTTTTTTGTCTGGGTTTTGTGAGGAATCACTAGTGTTTGGGTCTGTTTGGTACTTTCTGTTCTAGATCAGCCTGTTTGAGTCTCTATACGTGCGGGTCAGTAAGCTGGAGGACAGGAGAGTGTTCTGTGGCTGGCTGCAGCTGGACATCAAGCCCTTCAAACTGGCCCTGATGAACATCATCAAGAGGTGGAGCTGGATGTTCAAAGAGCACCTACTCAACCATGTCAATCAGAGGTGACACACACACACACACACACACACACACACACACACACACACACACACAAATGTGATGTGCACTCAATTAAACACACACACATACATCTAAACAGACACACAAACACCTATCTATTTACTGTCTCCCTCATCCAATACACTGCATACCCCCTCTTCAACGTTCTCTCTCCATCTCTCTCTCCCCCAGTGTGAGCGACCTGGCGTTGTTTGTCCAGAACACATCTTGTGGTCTGTCTAATAAGGTCTCAGACGGGGACTATGCTGGTCTGGTGGACATTATGGGTCATCTGATGGCCATACGGGACAGACAGATCAGTGCTGACCAACACTTCAAACCACTCAAGTCCACCACTGATCTACTCAAGACCTATGGACAGCAGCTACCAGGAAGTGTCTATACACAGCTGGAGGTAGACTACAGATACACACACACACACACCCACACTCAAATGGAGGTACACACATCCCGCCCAATGATCATCCTATGATGCCTATGATACCTTATAATGCCTTGTAACCTGTGTAGGAGCTCCCTGAGAAGTGGAAGAGTCTGAAAAAGGTCGCGTTTACAGTGAAACACGAGGTGGCCCCACTGCAGTCCAACGAGGTCTCCGTCATACGTAGGAAGTGTGTCCGCTTTGAGGTGAGGCGCACGCGCACGTGTGTGTGTGGGTGTCCAGTGTGAGGTGAGGTTGTGTGTGTGTGTGATGGGTGTAGTATATCAGACACACACGATACCATCATGTGGAGGACCCTTACAGAGAGCTTAGCATATGCTGTGCAAACTGATCCGTCTGCTTTTCTGAATTATAGATGTTAGATAAACCTACCCGACTCTCACCTGACCTGACCACCACTTCTATGCATCTAGCTAAATGTACTGCACATTGTAGCCTAGTCGATCTAAACTGTATGTTTTGAAGAATTCTATGAACGTGTATCATCTTACAGATCAAGCAGCACGAGTTCAGAGAGCAGTTTCGCTCGGAGGTCATCTTCAGAATAGACGTGGAGGAGCCTTATAAGCTGATTGACAAGGTTACCATCTCAGATTCACGAAGTAGGAGGCTGAAGGAGGCAGGGATTGAGGGGATTATGGGAGATGTCGTTTATTGAGTGGGGAAAAGGCAGCCATTTCTTTACTTAGTCTATTAATAATGCGAGGGCTGTTTTGATATAGCTAGGCATGCACAAGAGTTTTCTACAACTGTGTATCTTTGCTTGTGTGTGTAGTCTAACCGTGTTGTAGCAGTGTTGGAGGCAGAGATGCGTAAGCTCCAGGACACAGCTGATCTGTTCGAGGTCAGTTTCCCTGACTACAAGCAGCTCCGCCAGTGTCGCTCTGACATCATCCTGGTCAAAGCCGTCTGGGACATGGTCATCTTCGTCAAGGTACGAACCTCACTCTGATTGTAGCTGAAATTAATTTGTTTTTTTTTCTGTCTTTCTCTGATTGTCACTCTATTGTATGTGATGTGTAACCCAGACCAGTATAGAGGACTGGACTAAGACCCCGTGGAAAGAGATTAACGTGGAGCAGATGGACATGGAGCTGAGGAGATTTGCTAAGGTGCTACATCCGACACGCACACTTTCAACCTGACAGATTTAAGGGAAATATCGCGCCTTTATCTGAGTGTATGCTAGCTGATGCTATTATATTTGCTGCGTGTGTGACTATAATGCCTGTGTACATTATATATCATGTGAATGTGTGTGTAGGAGATGAAGACCCTGGATAAGGAGGTGCGTGTGTGGGATGTGTATCTGGGTCTGGAGTCGACGGTGAAGAACCTGCTGACGTCTCTTAGAGCGGTCAACGAGCTGCAGAACCCTGCTGTCAGAGAGAGACACTGGCAACAACTCATGAACACCACAGGGGTACAACACTCTCTTTCCCGTTGCATACTTCCCTCCGATTTGTTCCCTCTCTCTCATGTTGTCCCTCTCTCACCATCTACAGTCAGAGAGCGGTCAATGGCCAATGCTCATGAACCCCACCGGGGTACCACGCTCTCTCCCTGACCTTTTGACCTCTCACCTCTGACCCCAGGTGCGGTTTGTGATGTGGGAGGGGACCACTCTGGGAGACCTACTGGAGCTGCAGCTCCACAGGGTGGAGGACGAGGTCAAAAACATAGTGGACAAGGCAGTCAAAGAGATGGCCATAGAGAAGGTGCTCGCTGAGATTACTCAGACGTGGAGTGTGATGGCGTTGTCTTATGAGAAGCACCCCAGTATAGAAACCCCACTGCTCAAGTCGGACGAAAACCTGATTGAGACGCTGGAAGACAACCAGGTGACCTACCACACAATAACCCGATCATAGTCTCCTTTTTAGTTTAGTCCCTCTCTCCGCTCACTCAGTTCCACTCCAGGGAATACTGGAGTGCAGTGCAGTGCATGTCCTATTATTGTAGCCCGTTATCTCCTGAAGGGAAGAAAGCAAAACACTTAAGAGCAAAAACAATGGCAGAAAATTCCATAGATGTACAAGTAGTGAAAGGCCTAAAACTCCTTTGAAACCCCTTATTGTCTAACTACAATACTAGTTCATTGGCCTAATTCATATTTTCTTACCCAACCCCTCCTAGGTGCAGCTGCAAAACATCCTAATGAGTAAGTATGTGGAGTACTTTCAGGCGGAGGTGAGTGGCTGGCAGAGGAGGCTAATGGTGGCAGACCTGGTCATCTCCTCCTGGATGTCTGTCCAGAGGACCTGGGCCCACCTCAACAGCATCTTCACCAACAGCCACGACATACGCTCTCAACTAGCCCACGATGCTGAGCGCTTCCAGGGCATACACTCCGACTTCCAGGTAGATATACTACATAAAACACATACACTAATCCTTGTGAGTCTGTTGACACACACGTGCGTCAATCCAAGTGACATAATTTCAAAAATTCCCATCAAAATCCATCAGTTGGTTTTGCATGGGCTGCGTCTCAATCCACCACATCCGCTTATGTCGGCCTTCCGCATCAGCGGTGGAAGGTGGCCGAGGTACAGCGGTGTTTGTCACACCATGAGACACCCCGAAACTCGTTCTTCTAGCGTCCCGAAAAACGTCTGTAGCGTCTGAGCGGTTTGTGCTATTATGACCACTCAATGGAAAGAGGAGACTCGCACGAATACAGTGGTGTTCTTCGTTTTGCTATACGACCCCCAGAGGTGTCACAGGACTCGTCTGAAGGTAACTTATACAAGCAAATGGAAGTATGGAAGTCGCTTTGTCCCCCCCCCCAAAAAAATAAATCCTGAGCTTTCTTATCTTCTAGATATAGGACACTTAAAAACCTTATTCTTTATGACTTATCTTTTTACTTTTTTGCCATTTATGAATGTGTTATTCACTGCGTTTCTATGGGCTATAGTGTAATAAAGGCCAAATTCTATATTTGATCAAATGCATTTTAAATATTTTTTGTATGCTTAAAGGGGTCCTAAAATTCAAAATCAAATATCTAAATGATCCATGGTATGTCCATCTTAAAACAATTCCATATGTTAGCTTAGTACGCACACACACACACACACACACACACACACACACATACACACACACACACACACACACACACACACACAACTAGCAACAACAGACGGTCTCAACTAGAGCACAACACAGAGATGTTCCAGCAGGCATACACTCTGACTTCCAGGTAACACACGCACACTTCTGCACCCACACACTACCAGAACGAATGTTCCTCAAACACAAATCAACCATTCTGTTTTACAATGGTGACAGTGAGTAAGGTTAGTAATGACTTGATTCTGTATGTGATGTGATGAAACAGAACATGATGACAGAGGTTGTCCAGACCCGTAACGTGGTGGAGGTCACCAACCAACCTGGCTTCCTGGAGAAACTAGAGGCTCTGCAGCAAAGGTACGTGTGTGTGTGTGTGTGTGTGTGTGTGTGTGTGTGTCTGTACTAACTCGACTGTCTCTCCCCCCAGGCTGTCAGTGTGTGAGAAGGCCCTGGCTGAGTATCTGGAAACCAAAAGACTGACGTTCCCTCGGTTCTACTTTGTCTCTGCTACAGACCTACTGGAGATTGTCTCCAAGGGAACACAGCCCAAACAGGTGAACATCACTCACCTGCTTTTTAATATACTTGTTGGCCAAAATCATGGGCATTAATATGGAGTTGGTCCCCCCTTTGCTGCTATAACAGCCTCCACTCTTCTGGGAAGGCTTTCCACTACATGTTGGAACATTTCTGCGGGTACTTGCTTCCATTCAGCCACAAGAGCATTAGTGAAGTTGGGCACTGATGCTGGGTGATAAGGCCTGGCTCGCAGTCTGCGTTCCAATTCATCCCAAAGGTATTGGATGGGGTTGAGGTCAGGGTTCTGTTCAGGCCAGTCAATTTCTTCCACACCAATCTTCTACAAATCATTTCTGTATGGACCTTGTTTTGTGCACGAGGGCATTCTTATGGTGAAACAGGAAAGGGCCTTCCCAAACTGTTGCCACAAAGTTGGAAGCATAGAATCGTCTATAATGTCATTATATGTTGTAGCGTTAAGATTTCCCTTCATTGAAACTAAGGGGTCAAGCCTGAACCATGAAAAACAGACCCAGACCATTATTCCTCCTCCACCAAACTTTACAGTTGGCACTAAGCATTCGGGCAGGTAGCGTTCTCCTGGCATCCGCCAAACCCAGATTCGTCCGTCGGACTGTGAGATGAAGGGTTATTCATCACTCCAGAGAACGTGTTTCCACTGCTCTAGAGTCCAATTTTTGGGAGCTTTACACCACTCCAGCCAACGCTTGGCATTGCGCATGGTGATCTTAGGCTTGTGTGCTTCTGCTCGGCCATGGGAACCTATTTCATGAAGCTCCCGATGAACAGTTATTGTGCTGACATTGCTTCCAGAGGCAGTTTGGAACTCGGTAGTGAGTGTTGTAACCGAGGACAGATGATCTTTACGTGCTACGCACTTTAGCACTCGACGGTCCCGTTCTGTGAGCTTGTGTGGCCTATCACTTCGAGGGCTGAGCTGTTGTTGCTCCTAGACATATCCACTTCGCAATAACAGCACTTACAGTTGACTGGGCCGGCTCTAGCAGGGCCGAAATTTGACAAACTGACTTAGAACGGGGGCATCCTATGACGGTGCAATGTTGAACGTCACTGAGCTCTTCAGTACGGGCCATTCTACTGCCAATGTTTGTCTATGGAGATCGCATGGCTGTGTGCTCAATTTTATACACCTGTCAGCAACGGGTGTGGCTGAAATAGCCAAATCCACTATTTTGAAGGGGTGTCCACTTACATACTTTTTGCCATGTTGTGTACTATGATGATGATGGTGGTGTGTGTTTTGATGTGTGACCCAGGTTACCAGGCACCTGTTGAAGCTGTTTGATAATGTGGCGGACCTTCGCTTCCAAGACTCAGAGAAAGCGGGAGAGGAGGAGGGAGGAGAAAAGAAAGAGGGAGAGGAGGATGAGGGGGAGGCAGTTGCCATAGGAATGTACAGTAGAGAAGGGGAGTACGTACCCTTCTCCGAACCCTGCATCTGCCAAGGACAGGTAGGAACACCTTTGTGTGTGTGTGTGTGTTTGTGTTTGTGCATGTGCATGTCTGTGTGTATGTCTGAAACGTATATGTCTGCGTGTCTGTAGGCAGAGTGCTGGCTGAGTGAACTGGAGCGGACTATGCGCTCTACTGTCCAGAGGGAGATCCAAGAAGCCGTCGCTGCTTATGAGGACAAACCCAGAGACCAGTGGCTGTTTGACTATCCAGCACAGGTGTGTGTGTGTGTGTGTGTGTGTGTGTGTGTGTAGTCCCCAAACTCACCATTGCACTCAAACGCATTGCTACCAAACACAAATGTGCCTGAATTTCAAAACTGTGTGTTGTCTTCCTCTGCCAAGGTTGGTCTGACTGGTAGCCAGGTGTGGTGGGCGACAGACGTGGGCATCGCCTTTGAGAGGGTGGAGGAGGGCTTTGAGACTGCCCTGAAAGACTACAACAGAAAGCAGGTACACACACACATACACACGTCTGTGATATATCACCCAGGTCTCTTATACACAAACATTGTTGTTTTGTGGTTACGTGATGGTTATCTGATGGTCGTGCGTTGGTAGATCACCCAGCTGAACTCCCTGATCCATATGCTCCTGGGAGACCTGACTCCAGGTGACAGACAGAAGATCATGACCTTGTGCACCATCGACGTGCACGCTCGCGACGTGGTCGCCAAACTCATAGCACAGAAGGTAACATAACCGCTGCCCTCAGATCCCAATTGGCTTTTATAAAAAGGTGAATCCAGAGCTACTTAAAGGAGCAATTAGGGTTAAGTGCCTTGCTCATTGGCTCGTCGCTTAGTCAGCTCAGGGATTTGAACCAGCGACCTTTCGGTTACTGGCCCAATGCTTTTAACCGCTAGACTACCCACCTCTTTTATATGACTATAAAAGAGTCACTCTTAGATGCTGTTGAGGCTGGGTTAATAACAAATTGACTCTTGGGGGTTTGGTTTCCTAGGTGACAACGGGACAGGCGTTTGCATGGCTGTCCCAGCTGCGCCATCGTTGGGATGATGTGACGAGACACTGTTACATCAACATCTGTGATGCTCAGTTCCAGTTCTCATACGAGTACCTGGGCAATACCAACAGACTGGTCATCACTCCACTCACTGACAGGTACACACACACGCAGGCATAAACTCTTCATATAGATGCTATAAACACTCTAAACTAGTTTTCCCACCTTTTGCGGGAAAAAAATGCATTTAAAGTATAAGGAGCAGTTACTTTACTCACCGTGAACTGCTATCAGCTTTTACCCACCTATTTCTTAACCACTACAGTGATGATCTCTGCAACTCACTATGATTTCCCCACACAAGCACACCTCTTTCTCTCTCTCTCTCTCTCTCTCTCTCTCTCTCTCTCTCTCTCTCTCTCTCTCTCTCTCTCTCTCTCTCTCTCTCTCTCTCTCTCTCTCTCTCTCTCTCTCTCTCTCTCTCTCTCTCTCTCTCTCTCTCTCTCTCTCTCTCTCTCTCTCTCTCTCTCTCTCTCTCTCTCTCTCTCTCTCTCTCTCTCTCTCTCTCTCTCTCTCTCTCTCTCTCTCTCTCTCTCTCTCTCTCTCTCTCTCTCTCTCTCAATTCAATTCGCTTTATTGGCATGACGTAACAATGTACATATTGCCAAAGCTTACTTTGGATATTTACAATATAAAAACAAATAAAAATGAGAATCAAAAATTGTCAACGGGACAACAGTAACAACAATAACCAACGGTCAATATAACCATACATTCAACAATAACAATAATCATACAGTTGAGGACATGTGCAGGTTTATTGGTCTGTCAGACACTGTCCCTCAACTTATGGCAGGCAGCAATGTAGTGCGCTGCCAACCCACAGCTCTCTGCGTCCTCCCCCAACAGGATGGGTAGCCTATCCTCATCAGAGAGGTCTTTAAAACCTTGAATAAGGGTTTCAAATTTGGGGAAATGACACTCTCTAATTGTTTTATATTTTTGACATTTTGTCAGGAAATGCAGCTCCGTCTCAGGTTCTGCTGTTGTGCAGTGGTTGCACAGCCTTTCCTCTACAGGGAGCCAGGTTTTCCTGTGTCTACCCTTCTCAATGGCAAGGCTGTGCTCACTGAGCCTGTACTTTGTCAAGGTTTTTCTAAGGTTTTGATCAGTAACCATGGTCAAATATTTAGCCATAGTGTACTGTCGATTTAGGGCCAGATAGCACTGCATTTTGCTTTGTGTTTGTGCTTGTGTTTCCCAATAAGCAATGTAGTTTTGTTTTGACTGTGTTGTAATTTGGTTTATTCTCTCTCTCTCTCTCTCTCTCTCTCTCTCTCTCTCTCTCTCTCTCTCTCTCTCTCTCTCTCTCTCTCTTTTTCTTTTCTTTTTCTTTTCTTTTCTTCTCCCCAGGTGTTACATCACTCTGACCCAGTCTCTCCACCTGACGATGAGTGGCGCCCCCTCTGGTCCAGCAGGAACCGGGAAGACTGAAACCACCAAGGACCTGGGCCGCTCCTTAGGCATCATGGTCTATGTATTCAACTGCTCCGAACAGATGGACTACAAGGTAGGTGTTCACAAACTGGTAGAGCCGCGTGGAGACACTGTTTTCGGCTATAACATCATCTGCGTTTGTGTGCTTCCGAATCCCCAGTTTCTTTCACCACCTCTTCTATAGTCCATAGGGAACATCTATAAAGGTCTGGCCCAGACGGGCGTGTGGGGCTGTTTTGACGAGTTCAACAGGATCTCTGTGGAGGTGCTATCTGTGGTGGCGGTACAGGTCAAAACCATACAGGACGCCATCAGGAACAAGAGACAGAGGTGAGGGACTCCTAGCTAGCTAACTAATGGAGTTAAACAAATCCAAGAGGCTTTGTGTCTTTCGCTAAGGTTTGTGTTCCTGCTTGTCAGGTTCCATTTCCTGGGTGAGGAGATCGAGCTGAGGCCGACCGTAGGGATTTTTATCACTCTGAACCCAGGCTACGCTGGGAGAACTGAACTACCAGAGAACCTCAAGGCCTTGTTCAGGTGACACACACGCACACACACACACAGGCTGAATTGCAAATCGACCCACTCTATCTCTCCCTTCAAGCTGAATGTTCACACTCTCCAATCTAGGCCGTGTGCGATGGTGATTCCTGACTATGAGTTGATCTGTGAGATCATGCTGGTTGCTGAGGGATTCATCGACGCTCGCCTGCTCGCACGCAAGTTCATCAGCCTGTACACACTCTGCAAGGAGCTGCTCTCTAAACAGGTACAAACAAACAAACAAACAAACAAATACACAAAGAAACACTCTAATACTGTGTAATACTGCTTATGTGTTGTAGGACCACTATGACTGGGGCCTGAGGGCCATCAAGTCAGTGCTGGTGGTGGCTGGATCACTGAAGAGAGAAGACAGGAGCAGACCAGAAGAACAGGTAACACAGTGTTTATCAACCAGGGTGTCTTCCCCTAATGGCCATACTATAGAAGCTATATTGGTGTCCCCATATTCCCGTCGGTCTCTGGAGGTCTTCATGATGTTCCCATATTCCTGTCTGTCTCTATAGGTCTTCATGATGTCCCTATATTTCTGTCTGTCTCTATAGGTCTTCATGATGTCCCTATATTTCTGTCTGTCTCTATAGGTCTTCATGATGTCCCTATATTCCTGTCTGTCTCTATAGGTCTTCATGATGTCCCTATATTTCTGTCTGTCTCTATAGGTCTTCATGATGTCCCTATATTTCTGTCTGTCTCTATAGGTCTTCATGATGTCCCTATATTCCTGTCTGTCTCTATAGGTCTTCATGATGTCCCTATATTTCTGTCTGTCTCTATAGGTCTTCATGATGTCCCTATATTCCTGTCTGTCTCTATAGGTCTTCATGATGTCCCTATATTCCTGTCTGTCTCTATAGGTCTTCATGATGTCCCTATATTCCTGTTTGTCTCTATAGGTCTTCATGATGTCCCTATATTTCTGTGTGTCTCTATAGGTCTTCATGATGTCCCTATATTTCTGTCTGTCTCTATAGGTCTTCATGATGTCCCTATATTCCTGTCTGTCTCTATAGGTCTTCATGATGTCCCTATATTCCTGTCTGTCTCTATAGGTCTTCATGATGTCCCTATATTTCTGTCTGTCTCTATAGGTCTTCATGATGTCCCTATATTCTGGTCTGTCTCTATAGGTCTTCATGATGTCCCTATATTTCTGTCTGTCTCTATAGGTCTTCATGATGTCCCTATATTTCTGTCTGTCTCTATAGGTCTTCATGATGTCCCTATATTCCTGTTTGTCTCTATAGGTCTTCATGATGTCCCTATATTTCTGTGTGTCTCTATAGGTCTTCATGATGTCCCTATATTCCTGTCTGTCTCTATAGGTCTTCATGATGTCCCTATATTTCTGTCTGTCTCTATAGGTCTTCATGATGTCCCTATATTCCTGTTTGTCTCTATAGGTCTTCATGATGTCCCTATATTTCTGTGTGTCTCTATAGGTCTTCATGATGTCCCTATATTTCTGTCTGTCTCTATAGGTCTTCATGATGTCCCTATATTCCTGTCTGTCTCTATAGGTCTTCATGATGTCCCTATATTCCTGTCTGTCTCTATAGGTCTTCATGATGTCCCTATATTTCTGTCTGTCTCTATAGGTCTTCATGATGTCCCTATATTCTGGTCTGTCTCTATAGGTCTTCATGATGTCCCTATATTTCTGTCTGTCTCTATAGGTCTTCATGATGTCCCTATATTTCTGTCTGTCTCTATAGGTCTTCATGATGTCCCTATATTCCTGTCTGTCTCTATAGGTCTTCATGATGTCCCTATATTCCTGTCTGTCTCTATAGGTCTTCATGATGTCCCTATATTCCTGTTTGTCTCTATAGGTCTTCATGATGTCCCTATATTTCTGTCTGTCTCTATAGGTCTTCATGATGTCCCTATATTTCTGTCTGTCTCTATAGGTCTTCATGATGTCCCTATATTCCTGTTTGTCTCTATAGGTCTTCATGATGTCCCTATATTTCTGTGTGTCTCTATAGGTCTTCATGATGTCCCTATATTTCTGTGTGTCTCTATAGGTCTTCATGATGTCCCTATATTCCTGTTTGTCTCTATAGGTCTTCATGATGTCCCTATATTCCTGTCTGTCTCTATAGGTCTTCATGATGTCCCTATATTTCTGTCTGTCTCTATAGGTCTTCATGATGTCCCTATATTTCTGTCTGTCTCTATAGGTCTTCATGATGTCCCTATATTTCTGTCTGTCTCTATAGGTCTTCATGATGTTCCTATATTCCTGTCTGTCTCTATAGGTCTTCATGATGTCCCTATATTCCTGTCTGTCTCTATAGGTCTTCATGATGTCCCTATATTTCTGTTTGTCTCTATAGGTCTTCATGATGTCCCTATATTCCTGTCTGTCTCTATAGGTCTTCATGATGTCCCTATATTCCTGTTTGTCTCTATAGGTCTTCATGATGTCCCTATATTCCTGTTTGTCTCTATAGGTCTTCATGATGTCCCTATATTCCTGTTTGTCTCTATAGGTCTTCATGATGTTCCCATATTTCTGTCTGTCTCTATAGGTCTTCATGATGTCCCTATATTTCTGTCTGTCTCTATAGGTCTTCATGCTGTCCCTATATTCCTGTCTGTCTCTATAGGTCTTCATGATGTCCCTATATTCCTGTCTGTCTCTATAGGTCTTCATGATGTTCCTATATTCCTGTTTGTCTCTATAGGTCTTCATGATGTCCCTATATTTCTGTTTGTCTCTATAGGTCTTCATGATGTCCCTATATTTATGTCTGTCTCTATAGGTCTTCATGATGTCCCTATATTCCTGTTTGTCTCTATAGGTCTTCATGATGTCCCTATATTCCTGTCTGTCTCTATAGGTCTTCATGATGTCCCTATATTCCTGTCTGTCTCTATAGGTCTTCATGATGTCCCTATATTTCTGTCTGTCTCTATAGGTCTTCATGATGTCCCTATATTCCTGTCTGTCTCTATAGGTCTTCATGATGTCCCTATATTCCTGTCTGTCTCTATAGGTCTTCATGATGTCCCTATATTTCTGTCTGTCTCTATAGGTCTTCATGATGTCCCTATATTCCTGTTTGTCTCTATAGGTCTTCATGATGTCCCTATATTTCTGTCTGTCTCTATAGGTCTTCATGATGTCCCTATATTTCTGTGTGTCTCTATAGGTCTTCATGATGTCCCTATATTTCTGTCTGTCTCTATAGGTCTTCATGATGTCCCTATATTTCTGTCTGTCTCTATAGGTCTTCATGATGTTCCTATATTCCTGTCTGTCTCTATAGGTCTTCATGATGTCCCTATATTCCTGTCTGTCTCTATAGGTCTTCATGATGTTCCTATATTCCTGTTTGTCTCTATAGGTCTTCATGATGTCCCTATATTCCTGTCTGTCTCTATAGGTCTTCATGATGTTCCTATATTCCTGTCTGTCTCTATAGGTCTTCATGATGTCCCTATATTCCTGTCTGTCTCTATAGGTCTTCATGATGTCCCTATATTTCTGTCTGTCTCTATAGGTCTTCATGATGTCCCTATATTCCTGTTTGTCTCTATAGGTCTTCATGATGTCCCTATATTTCTGTCTGTCTCTATAGGTCTTCATGATGTCCCTATATTTCTGTCTGTCTCTATAGGTCTTCATGATGTCCCTATATTTCTGTCTGTCTCTATAGGTCTTCATGATGTCCCTATATTTCTGTCTGTCTCTATAGGTCTTCATGATGTCCCTATATTTCTGTCTGTCTCTATAGGTCTTCATGATGTCCCTATATTCCTGTCTGTCTCTATAGGTCTTCATGATGTCCCTATATTCCTGTTTTTCTCTATAGGTCTTCATGATGTCCCTATATTCCTGATTGTCTCTATAGATCCTGATACAGTATGTCCCTATATTCCTGTCTGTCTCTATAGGTCTTCATGATGTCCCTATATTCCTGTTTGTCTCTATAGGTCTTCATGATGTCCCTATATTTCTGTGTGTCTCTATAGGTCTTCATGATGTCCCTATATTTCTGTCTGTCTCTATAGGTCTTCATGATGTCCCTATATTCCTGTTTGTCTCTATAGGTCTTCATGATGTCCCTATATTCCTGATTGTCTCTATAGATCCTGATACAGTATGTCCCTATATTCCTGTCTGGGTCTAAAGGTCCTGATTAATCCCTATATTCCTGTTTGTCTCTATAGATCCTGATACAGTATGTCCCTATATTCCTGTCTGGGTCTAAAGGTCCTGATTAATCCCTATATTCCTGATTGTCTCTATAGATCCTGATACAGTATGTCCCTATATTCCTGTCTGGGTCTAAAGGTCCTGATTAATCCCTATATTCTGGTCGGTCTCTATAGATCCTGATACAGTATGTCCCTATATTCCTGTCTGGGTCTAAAGGTCCTGATTAATCCCTATATTCCTGTTTGTCTCTATAGGTCCTGATACAGTATGTCCCTATATTCCTGTCTGGGTCTAAAGGTCCTGATTAATCCCTATATTCCTGTTTGTCTCTATAGATCCTGATACAGTATGTCCCTATATTCCTGTCTGGGTCTAAAGGTCCTGATTAATCCCTATATTCTGGTCGGTCTCTATAGATCCTGATACAGTATGTCCCTATATTCCTGTCTGGGTCTAAAGGTCCTGATTAATCCCTATATTCCTGTTTGTCTCTATAGATCCTGATACAGTATGTCCCTATATTCCTGTCTGGGTCTAAAGGTCCTGATTAATCCCTATATTCTGGTCGGTCTCTATAGGTCCTGATACAGTATGTCCCTATATTCCTGTCTGGGTCTAAAGGTCCTGATTAATCCCTATATTCCTGATTGTCTCTATAGATCCTGATACAGTATGTCCCTATATTCCTGTCTGGGTCTAAAGGTCCTGATTAATCCCTATATTCTGGTCGGTCTCTATAGATCCTGATACAGTATGTCCCTATATTCCTGTCTGGGTCTAAAGGTCCTGATTAATCCCTATATTCCTGATTGTCTCTATAGATCCTGATACAGTATGTCCCTATATTCCTGTCTGGGTCTAAAGGTCCTGATTAATCCCTATATTCTGGTCGGTCTCTATAGATCCTGATACAGTATGTCCCTATATTCCTGTCTGGGTCTAAAGGTCCTGATTAATCCCTATATTCCTGATTGTCTCTATAGGTCCTGATACAGTATGTCCCTATATTTCTGTCTGGGTCTAAAGGTCCTGATTAATCCCTATATTCCTGTTTGTCTCTATAGGTCCTGATACAGTATGTCCCTATATTCCTGTCTGGGTCTAAAGGTCCTGATTAATCCCTATATTCCTGTTTGTCTCTATAGATCCTGATACAGTATGTCCCTATATTCCTGTCTGGGTCTAAAGGTCCTGATTAATCCCTATATTCTGGTCGGTCTCTATAGATCCTGATACAGTATGTCCCTATATTCCTGTCTGGGTCTAAAGGTCCTGATTAATCCCTATATTCCTGTTTGTCTCTATAGGTCCTGATACAGTATGTCCCTATATTCCTGTCTGGGTCTAAAGGTCCTGATTAATCCCTATATTCCTGTTTGTCTCTATAGATCCTGATACAGTATGTCCCTATATTCCTGTCTGGGTCTAAAGGTCCTGATTAATCCCTATATTCTGGTCGGTCTCTATAGATCCTGATACAGTATGTCCCTATATTCCTGTCTGGGTCTAAAGGTCCTGATTAATCCCTATATTCCTGTTTGTCTCTATAGATCCTGATACAGTATGTCCCTATATTCCTGTCTGGGTCTAAAGGTCCTGATTAATCCCTATATTCTGGTCGGTCTCTATAGGTCCTGATACAGTATGTCCCTATATTCCTGTCTGGGTCTAAAGGTCCTGATTAATCCCTATATTCCTGATTGTCTCTATAGATCCTGATACAGTATGTCCCTATATTCCTGTCTGGGTCTAAAGGTCCTGATTAATCCCTATATTCTGGTCGGTCTCTATAGATCCTGATACAGTATGTCCCTATATTCCTGTCTGGGTCTAAAGGTCCTGATTAATCCCTATATTCCTGATTGTCTCTATAGATCCTGATACAGTATGTCCCTATATTCCTGTCTGGGTCTAAAGGTCCTGATTAATCCCTATATTCTGGTCGGTCTCTATAGATCCTGATACAGTATGTCCCTATATTCCTGTCTGGGTCTAAAGGTCCTGATTAATCCCTATATTCCTGATTGTCTCTATAGGTCCTGATACAGTATGTCCCTATATTTCTGTCTGGGTCTAAAGGTCCTGATTAATCCCTATATTCCTGTTTGTCTCTATAGGTCCTGATGCGAGCGTTGAGGGACTTTAACCTTCCCAAAATAGTGACCAGTGACGTCCCTATATTCCTGGGTCTGATCAGTGACCTGTTTCCCCAGCTGGATGTCCCCAGGAAGAGAGACCCAGAGCTGGAGACAGCTGTACGACAGTCAGTCAGTGAACTACACCTGCAACCTGAGGAAAACTTTATACTCAAGGTATAGCAATGAAATGAAATGTAATGTCTGCACACTGTTTGCCTTAACACCCCCCCCCCCCCTTTTCTCACTAGGTGACTCAGTTGGAGGAGCTGCTGGCTGTCAGACACTCAGTGTTTGTAGTAGGAGGAGCTGGGACAGGGAAGAGCCAGGTAAACCCACTAACAAACACATTCACACAAATGAATCGAAGCCAACAGTATTAAAATGTCCTCTATGTAACTCCAAAGCATTTTGTATGCCAACATTACGTCTTTGAGGTTTTTAACATGTGGTCATTTGTGGTTGGACAGATTTTGAAGACCCTCCACAGAACGTATGCTAATCTGAGGATGAAGCCTGTGTGGCACGACATCAACCCTAAAGCTGTGACCACAGACGAACTGTTTGGCTATCTACACCCTGCTACCAGAGAATGGAAGGACGGTCTGTGGTCTGCACACGCACCCACACACAGAGACGCACAGAGACGCACAGAGACGCACAGAGACGCACAGAGACGCACAGAGACGCACAGAGACGCACAGAGACGCACACAGAGACGCACACAGAGACGCACACAGAGACGCACACAGAGACGCACACAGAGACGCACACAGAGACGCACACAGAGACGCACAGAGACACACAGACAGTGTGGAGACTTGCTGTTCGGGTTAAACCCAATGTTGATTACATTTATTTTGGTCATTTTAGGCCTGTTCTCCTTCACTATGAGGGAGCTGACACGACAGGTGGGCCATGACGGGCCCAAGTGGATTGTTCTGGATGGAGACATAGACCCCATGTGGATAGAATCCCTCAACACTGTCATGGATGACAACAAGGTACGTGTGTGTGTGTGTGTGTCTCTCTGTCTCGTTCCTTCTCTTTTTCTCCATCTGTCGGTGATGACTTATCTTTCTCCTCCTCGCTCACTGCCACCTCTCTCTCTCCCTGTGTCTTTCTTTTATGGAACTGATTACTCTCCCCCCTCTCTTTCTCTCTCTCTCCCCCGATCTCTCTCTCTCGCTCCCTCTCTAGGTGTTAACCTTGGCCAGTAATGAGCGTATCAGTCTATCTTCCTCCATGCGTCTGCTTTTTGAGATCAGCCATTTGAGAGCGGCAACCCCAGCCACAGTCTCCCGCGCCGGGATACTATACGTCAATCCACAAGACCTGGGCTGGAGCTCGTCAGTACACACACTCATGCAGGGACACACACTCACACACACACACACATGAATGCCCACTCTCACAATGTATTCTGGCCCTCAGGTACGTCACAAGTTGGATTGACACCAGGCAGGCCCAATCAGAGCGAGCCAACTTGACCATCCTGTTTGACAAGTACGTCCCCTACTGCCTGGAGCAGGTCCGCTGTAACCTCAAGACCATCACTCCTATACCTGAGAACAGCATGGTGCAGGTAACACACACACACCGATGTCCAATCAGACACTGTGTTCTCTGTCTGCTGTCCAATCAGACACTGTGTTCTCTGTCTGCTGTCCAATCAGACACTGTGTTCTCTGTCTGCTGTCCAATCAGACACTGTGTTCTCTGTCTGCTGTCCAATCAGACACTGTGTTCTCTGTCTGCTGTCCAATCAGACACTGTGTTATCTGTCTGTTGTCCAATCAGACGCTATGTTCCTTGTTGGACTGCCTGCTGACAGAAGACAACACTCCTCCTGACTCTCCCAGAGAACTCTATGAGATCTACTTTGTCTTCGCCTGCGTCTGGGCCTTTGGAGGAGCTCTGTTCCAGGACCACGTGAGTGTTTGTGTGTGTGTGTGTGTGTGTTTGTGTGTGTGTGTGTGTGTGTGTGTGTGTGTGTGTGTGTGTGTACTCTCTGTCAGTGCCAGCAACCCATGTAACTCTACCTCAGCTAATATGTATCTGCTTATTCATTGTCTTTTCCAGTTGATAGACTATCGAGCTGAGTTCAGTCGCTGGTGGTCGAAGGAGATGAGAGCGGTGAAGTTCCCTTCGCAGGGCACAGTGTTCGACTACTTCATAGACTCAGACACTAAGAAGTTCAGTCCCTGGCTTGAGAGGATGACTCGGTTTGAGCTGGAGCCTGATGTCCCCCTACAGGTCTGTACTTGTTTCGGCTCCCTTAGGGAAGTGTACTTATTGTAAATCTCTCTGCATGAGAATGTGTTCGGACTGACTAAGTTTCAGTGGTGTGCCTTTCGCAACAGCAGTATGTACGTGTGTGTGTGTGTGCGTGCGTTTTAGTGTGTTGTTGTGAATTTGTGACGTGAGTGTATGTATGTCTGCATGTGTATTTCTGACTCTGTGTGTGTGTGTGTGTGTGTGCGTGTGTGTGTGTGTGTGTGTGTTTCCAGACGGTGCTAGTCCACTCGGCAGAGACCATCTGTCTGACGTACTTCATAGACCTGCTGCTGCAGAGAGGCAAGCCTGTGATGTTGGTGGGGAACGCTGGAGTAGGGAAGACCATCCTGGTGTCTGATAAAGTAGCCAAGCTAAAGGAGGACTACATGGTGGCTAAAGTCCCCTTCAACTACTACACCACCTCGGCTATGCTACAGCGTGAGTCACCAGTGGCCTTTGTCTGCCACCGTGTGCCGTAGTTGGAGTTATACCTGCCTGGTTCCATTTCAATTACTAGACCCACTTATTAGAGGGCAAACAGGGATGGAACAAAACCAATCTCTGCCCTCAAGAACTGATTCAGTATCAGCCCTCGTACCTCACTGGTGATTCTAGTGTGCCATATTTTAATGGACATGATGTTTAAAAAACCCTAGAGTTGATGTGCAACAATCCACTTAGCATAAAACAAAAATCCCCATCAAAATACATCTGTTTAAACTAGAGTCGCTGAATTAGTGTCTTCACTGACATTTTCAACCTCTCCCTGTCTGAGTCTGTAATACCAACATGTTTCAAGCAGACCACCATTGTCCATGTGCCCAAAAACACTAAGATAACCTGCCTAAGTGACTACCGACCCGTAGCACTCACGTCTGTAGCCACGAAGGGCTTTGAAAGGCTGGTCATGGCTCACATCGACACCATTATCCCAGAAACCCTAGACACACTCCAATTTGCATACCGCCCCAACAGATCCACAGATGATGCAATCTCTATTGCACTCCACACTGCCCTTTCACACCTGGACAAAAGGAACACTTATGTGAGAATGCTATTCATTGACTACAGCTCAGCGTACAACACCATAGTGTCCTCAAAGCTCATCACTAAGCTAAGGAGCCTGGGACTAAACACCCACCTCTGCAACTGGATTCTGTACTTCCTGACGGGCTGCCCCCAGGTGGTAATGGTAGAAAACAACATATCTGCCACGCTGATCCTTAACATGGGGGCCCCTCAGGGGTACATGCTCAGTCCCCTCATGTACTCCCTCCTTCACTCATAACTGCATGGCCAGGCACAACTCCAACACCATCATTTAAGTTTGCCGATGACACAACAGTGGTAGGCCTGATCACCGACAACAACGAGACAACCGTGTGGTGCCAGGACAACAACCTCTCCCTCAATGTGATCAAGACTAAGGAGACGATTGTGGACTACAGGAAAAGGAGGACCGAGCATGCCCCCAATCTCATCGACGGGGCCGTAGTGGAGCAGGTTGAGAGCTTCAAGTTCCTTGATGTCCACATCACCAACAAACTAACATGGTCCAAGCACACCAAGACAATCGTGAAGAGGGCATAACAAAACCTATTCCCCCTCAGGAGACTGAAAAGACTTGGCATGGGTCCCCAGATCCTCAAAAGATTCTACAGCTGCACCATCAAGAGCATCCTGACTGGTTGTATCGCTGCCTGCTATGGCAACTTCTCGGCCTCCAACCGTAAGGCACTACAGAGGGTAGTGCATATGGCGCAGTACAACACTGGGACCAAGCTTCCTGCCATCCAGGACCTCTATACCAGGCGGTGTCAGAGGAAGGCCCTAAAAATTGTCAGACTCCATCCTCCCTAGTCATAGACTGTTCTCTCTGCTAGCGCACGGCAAGCAGTAGCGGAGCGCCAAGTCTAGGTCCAAGAGGCTTCTAAACAGTTTCTACCCCCAAGCCATAAGACTACTGAACATCTAATCAAATGGCTACCCAGACTACTTGCATCACCCCCCCCCCCCTGCTTTTACGCTGATTCTACTCTCTGTTATATTCTATGCATTAGTCACTTTAATAACTCTACCCACATGTAAACTACCGTTCAAAAGTTTGGGGTCTCTTAGAAATGTCGTCATTTTCCGAGACAGGATGTAGGCGAGGCACAGATCTGAGGAAGGGTACCACATTTTTATGTGGCATTGAAGGTCCCCAAGAACACAGTGGCCTCCATCATTCTTAAATGGAAGAAGTTTGGAGCCACCAAGACTCTTCCTAGAGCTGGCCGCCCAGCCAAACCCAGCAATCGGGGGATAAGGGCCTTGGTCAGGGAGGTGACCAAGAACCCGATGGTCACTCTGACTGAGCTCCAGAGTTCCTCTGTGGAGATGGGAGAACCTTCCAGAAGGACAACCATCTCTGCAGCACTCCACCAATCAGGCCTTTATGATAGAGTGGCCAGATGGAAGCCACTCCTAAAAGGCACCTGACAGCCCAGTTGCAGTTTGCCAAAAGGCAACTAAAGGACTCTGACCATGAGAAACAAGATTCTCTGGTCTGATGAAACCAAGATTGAACTCTTTGGCCTGAATGCCAAGCGTCACGTCTGGAGGAAACCTGACACCATCCCTACGGTGAAGCATGGTGGTGGCAGCATCATGCTGTGAGGATGTTTTTCAGCGGCAGGGACTGGGAGACTAGTCAGGATCGATGGAAAGATGAACCGAGCAAAGTACAGAGAGATCCTTCATGAAAACTTGCTCCAGAGCGCTCAGGACCTCAGACTGGGGCGAAGGTTCATCTTCCAACAGGATAATGACCCTAAGCACACAGCCAAGGCAACGCAGGAGTGACTTCGGGACAAGTCTCCGAATGTCCTCGAGTGGCCCAGCCAGAGCTTAGACTTGAACCCGATCTAACATCTCTGGAGAAACCTGAAAATAGCTGTGCAGCGCCGCTCCCCATTCAACCTGACAGAGCTTGAGAGGATCTGCAGAGAAGAATGGGAGAAACTCCCCAAGTACAGGTGTGCCAAGCTTGTAGCGTCATACCCAAGAAGACTCGTGGCTGTAATTGCTGCAAAGGTGGTTTAACAAAGTACTGAGTAAAGGGTCTGAATACTTACGTAAATGTGATATTTCAGTTTTTTTTTATAAATTTGCAAACATTTCTACAAAGCTGTTTTTGCTTTGACATTATGGGATATTGTGTGTAGATTGAGATTGATGAGAAAAAAAACTTTTAATCCATTTAAAATAAGGCTGTAACGTAACAAAATGTGGAAAAAGTCAGGAGGTCTGAATACTTTCCGAATGCACTGTATATGAAAGTAGTATGTGCCCCCCCCAAAATACGGGTAAAAATAGATGATAATTTCTTATCTCTCAGATATAGGAACGACACTTCAAAACAATTCCCTTTGACACATTTTTTTACTCTGATTTGCCATAGAGCGTTGGGTGGATCGAAAAAATGAATATGTTATTCATACCTTTCTATGGGCTAGAACCAGTAACATCAAATTCAATGTTTAATCAAATGTATTTTTTTTATACCTACAGTACAGGGGTCCTAACATTCTGAATCGAACAGCAGAAGTGTCCATGGTTCGACCATTTTAAAACAATTCCGAAAGTTAGCTCAGAACGCCCACCTGAACGGCTATATTTCTGCTGCCTATAGTGACATAATGTGATGTGTGTGTGTGTGTGTGTGTACTGCAGGTGTGTTAGAGAAGCCTCTAGAGAAGAAGGCAGGGCGTAACTATGCTCCTCCTGGAACCAAGAAACTCATCTACTTCGTAGACGACCTCAACATGCCTGAGGTGGATGTGTATGGTACTGTCCAGCCACACACACTCATACGTCAGCACCTGGACTACAACCACTGGTGAGAGGACACACACATACATACACGCACGCACACTCAAACATCGTTGCATGAACTTGAACTGCTAGTGTGTGTGTGTGTGTGTGTGTGTGCGTGTTTATGTGGTCTTGCAGGTATGACAGACAGAGGCTGGTGCTGAAAGAGATCCATAACTGCCAGTACATCACCTGTATGAACCCTACAGCAGGGAGCTTCTCAGTCAACCCCAGACTACAGGTAACACACATATACAGTCAACTCTAGACAACAGTAACACACACACACACAGGCTAACCTCTCTCTCCTCGCTCTCTCTCTCAGAGGCATTTCTCAGTGTTTGCGGTTCATTTCCCTAGCGCTGAGGCGCTAGCCACCATCTTCACTAGCATCCTGTCAGCCCATTTCCTCCAGGGGGGCTTCAGCTATGGCGTCTCGCGCTCTGTAGGAACATTAATACAGGTATACGTCTGTCTATCTGATTATCTGCCTGCCTGTCTGTCTACCTGTCTGCCAGTCTGTCTGTGTCTCTTTCAGTCTGTCTGTCTCTCAATCAATCTACTTTCCTCCTCCCTCCCTCCATCCATCCATTCTTGTCTTTCTACTCCGGCAGGCAGCCATCTGTCTCCATCAGAAGATCAGTCAGAACTTCCTCCCCACGGCCATACGCTTCCACTATATCTTCAACCTGAGGGACCTCTCCAACATCTTCCAGGTAGCACACACATACACTGAAAAAACATCATCGTCATCATCAATCTTCATCAATCTGGATTCATGCATTAATATGGATTCATGCCTCTCTATCTCGCTCTTTATCTATGTCTCCCTCTCTCTCTCGCTCTTTATCAACATCTCCCTCTCTGTGTAGGGTATTCTGTTTGCCCTGCCAGATTGTGTGCGTTACCCCATAGACCTGGTCCATCTGTGGCTCCATGAGTCATCCCGGGTCTACTCTGACAAACTGATGGAGGAGAAGGATGTAGAACTCTTCAACAAGATCCTACTGGACACTGGCAAGAGATACTTTGAGGTGAGAGACATGTGGCAGCCATCTTACGGGGTTGTTACAAACGAGACTGCTTGACATATGACTTGCTACTCTCTTTACTTCATTCACTCATATTTACATATTGTGTCTCTCTGAAATTGCTTATAGCAAAGTGCTCAATATGGCCTTTACATATACAGTGCATTCGAAAGTATTCAGACCCCTTCCCTTTTTCCACATTTTGTCACGCTTCAGCCCTTTTCTAAAATAGATTAAATCATCTACACACAACCTCATAATGACTAAGTACGGAGTAAAGGGTCTGAATACTTATGTAAATGTGATATATATATATTTTTTTATTCTACATTTGCAACAAATCCTAAAAAACTGTCTTCGCTTTGTCATTATCAGTGGCGATTTTAGCATGTAAATCTTGGTGGGGCAAAAAAAAAAGCCAAAGCCACTACACAACACTAAACAATATATGAATTTCACTAAAACGGTGACAAACTGTGCCCACAAACTGTTCGGGCCTACATAAAGCTGTCCCAATAGCAGAGTCCCAAAAGTTGTCCCAACACCTTACCACTGCCACACCTGGCAGCGAAACAGTTCATTCAGCCTCATTTACTGCCTTTAAAAAAACATAGCTGATATGGCTGACTTGCTTAAACAAACATGGTTTCTACTGACAATTGAGATGTACAAACGATGACATAAGGGGAACGACAAGCAGATAAGATGCAATCCGTAATTTTGATTAAGACATTAATGAGCGAGCTAGACTGGACGTAGTCAATATAACTATTTGTTCAGCACTTTTGAAATATCGCAACAACAGAATTCAAAACATGGGCCATTCTTACAGTGTTCTCCCTGTACACCAAGTCAGAACCGTAGGATAAATAAAGGGGGCATATAAGCAGACAATGAAAGCTCTTACAATATTCAATGATTACATTTCTCAAAAACTGTTTATAGGCTACATGTGCACCACCAAGTCAGAACAGTAGGCTAAGTTACGAGGGGAAAAGGGAGCAAATTATTAGGGTGAGGCACATGGGCTACTAACAGCTTACCACACAACATACACTTAGTATTACTTTCTTAGCTACAGTACACATCTCTTTGGCATATTACATCATTTATGCAGCAGCATACAAGACATTTTTGGACTCACCTTGTTGTGCTGTGCTCTGTGTGCAAATTTTTTCATCAAAGTCTGGCATTCTCTGGATGTACGGTGCTTTCAAGACAACTGGGAACTCAAAAGTTGGGAACTCAAAAGTTGAATAATGATGACATCAGTGATCTTCAGGTCATTGCTCTAGAAAGAGGTCCAAATTCCAAGTTGGATGAAAGTTCAAAACTTATTTTCCCAGTAGTAGCTCATTTTTCCCAAGTTCCCAGTTGTCTTGAACTCTTTAAAGCAGATGTTGCAGTTCTGAGTTAACAGTGGATTTGAGTAGGGCACAATTCATGCTTCATTGACAGAATGGCCAATGTTGAATGTTTATAATTTTGAACTAGGAAAAGAGACCCTTAATCTTAGACTTGGGACCACACAGCCACTCCACTGAATAGCAGGCTAATGATTGCTTTGCAATCCTTGCAGTTAGCCACTGATTCCTTCCAAACCACTCATTGCTGAATTAGCGATTTCTAACCTGGTTTGTAATCTTTATGTACAATGGCCGATGACCACCGATACGTTTTATCTATCATTTCTCTTCATATGACAAGGATTAAACAGGATTTGCCATTAGATTGTCGACTTAATTCATGATGATGACTGCTCGCTAAGTTTTGAAAGTATGATGTTGACATGATCAGTCCAATCAAAGCTACTGTAGATATAACGTGATTTGAAATAATTTTATCTGTGGCCAATGACCTTGAGCCTTCTTGGATGGGCACTTCTAATGTAACTCCATGGCAGCACCCAAGGGGCTTGAATTTTCTAGCTCTAACCTTAGACTTTGTGGTGACGTAGTGTCTCCATGAGTGACAGAACACTGAGCCAATCATGGCGCAATGCTCCGTGTTTTCTGCTGGCTTGCCCCACCACCACAGAAAGCACTGAGCTAGGCTGAAACACCTGCATTTTGGAGCTGCCTTACTCAAGAAAACAAAAAAGAGACCATGTTTGTATGCAGCTTTATTAACTCATCAGTATATATATATTTTTTTACATTGTTTGCAAACTGATATGTGACACGTATTAATGCCAAGATAACGTGCAAACAGGAAAGCCCCTCCCCAAAAAATGTTGGGCTCTGCCCCAACTGCCCTGAATGACGGGTCACCACTGGTCATTATGGGGTATTGTGTGTAGATTGATGAGGGGGGAAAACGATTTAATCCATTTTAGAATAAGGCTGTAACGTAACAAAATGTGGAAAAGGTCAAGGGGTCTTAGTACTTTCCGAATGCACTGTACACTTACTGAAAGGGATCTACGATTCTGTTCAAGTTTTCACTCTGGCTTTCTCTTTTTTCTCGCTCTCTCGCTCTCTCCCTCCTCTCCCCCCTATCTGTGCAGGGTATAGATGAGTCTATTTTCATCCACCAGCCCCTGGTGTACTGTCACTTTGCCCATGGGGTGGGGGAGCCCAGGTACCACCAGGCATCAGACTGGGAGAAGCTCCAGAAGACCCTGACTGATGCTCTGGAACACTACAACGAGCTGCATGCTGTCATGAACCTGGTGCTCTTTGAGGAGGCCATGCAGCATGTGTGAGAGTCACACACACACACTGCCCTGTCTGTCGCAATCTCCACTCGCTCAGTCAATCCCTAACCTCACTCTGCTCTGTGCGCCACACACACACACACAGACACACACACACACACACTTACTTTGCTTATTTTCATGCTGTAGACTGCAGGTAATGCACATACAATCTCTCATCACACTGAAATAAGCACACACTCTCACCAAGTTGATATGTCTGTGTCCAGATGTCGTATCAGTCGTATCCTGGAGGCCCCCCATGGTAATGCTCTGCTGGTGGGGGTGGGAGGCAGTGGGAAGCAGAGTCTGTGTCGCCTCGCTGCCTTCCTCAGTACCCTGGAGGTGTTCCAGATTACACTGAGGAAGGGCTACGGGATACACGACCTACGGGTACGGACTATCGACCAAATAACGGCTAAATACAACAGATTTCCTGGAAGGTTGAAAGCAAGAACTCTAGATATCTAGATCCTGCTCATCTACACGAACCCCCCTTCCCTCATCTCTCTCCCTCCCTCTTTTCCCCCCCTCTCTCTCCCTCGCTCTCTCTGTCTGTAGAGTGATATAGCAGCGCTGTATATCAAGGTGGGGGTGAAGAATATTGGGACAGTCTTCCTCCACACAGACGCCCAGATCCCAGACGAACGCTTCCTGGTCCTCATCAACGACATGCTGGCATCAGGTACGCACCAACACCACACCTCAACCATCAACGACATGCCGGCATCATGTGCCCTGTCTCCTAGGGGACATCCCAAACTTGATCTGTAAGGAGAAAGTGGACATGATCGTGACGCCTCATCCCCTAGCTAGTGTGTTAGTATGCTAGTGTGTGCCCTGTCTCCTAGGGGACATCCCAGACCTGTTCAGTGAGGAGGAAGTGGACATGATCGTGACGTCCATCCGTATGGAGCTAAGAGGACTGGGCCTGATTGACACCAGAGACAACTGCTGGGCCTTCTTCATCGAGAGGATACGGAGGCAGCTCAAGGTCTGTCTCTCTGGGCTCAATCAGATCAATCAATTAAAGTCAGCTCTATAACAGGAAATGTAATAGGTGGAAGGTGGAAACAATTTATTTCCTGAAGTGGGAAATGTGAACAGTGACAAATAGTTGGTTTGTCGCTCTCCTCTTTTCCCTCTCCCGTCTCCCCCCCTCTGTTCTTCTTCCCTCCCCCTCGCTACAGGTGGTCCTGTGTTTTTCCCCGGTAGGGTTCACCCTGCGTACCCGTGCTCGTAAGTTCCCGGCCCTGGTCAACTGTACAGCCATAGACTGGTTCCACTCCTGGCCTCAGCTGGCCCTACAGTCTGTCAGCACCACCTTCATAGAGAAGATACCTGATCTGGAGGTAAACACCAGTCTGAAGACATCACAATCACATAGACAGTGGATGATAATTATGGAGAACAGTTATTTGTTTGCATATCCATGTTTTCTCTCTAACCTCTCTAGCCGGATGTCCGTGCGTCCATCAGTGAGTTTATCTCCTACGCCCATACTAGTGTTAACGAGGTGAGAGACATAAAGGACTTAATTTCAGTGACAGTTGAGTGGGTCATCATAGTTATATAAATCAAGTGACAGATAATTTGAATATAATATTGAAAGTACTTTGTCTAAATGTGTTCTAGGTGAGTGTGAAGTACCAGCAGAACGAGAAGCACTTCAACTACACCACCCCCAAGAGCTTCCTAGAGTTTATGAAGCTGTACGGTAACCTACTGGGGACAAAACGCAGAGAGCTCACTCAGAAGATGGAGAGACTGGAGAACGGCCTGCAGAAACTACAGACCACAGCCTCACAGGTCAGTCAGACTCCCCCCTGCCTCTTCCCTCTCTCTCTCTCTCTCTCTCTGATCCATCTCTCTACCTACCTTCCAACCATATCCACTTCCCCCTTCTCAGGTGGAGGATCTAAAGGCTAAGTTAGCGGTCCAGGAAGTAGAGTTGTGGCAGAGGAACACAGACACAGAGGCTCTCATCACTAAGATCGGCCAGCAGACAGACAAACTCAACCAGGAGAGGGCTGTGGCAGACGCAGAGGAACAGAGGGTACGAGTGAGCATGTGTGCACGTGAGCCTTGATCGGTTTCAAGGAATCCTCAGAAATCAAAATGGTATTAGTTGTAATTAGTAGGTAATTACCATTTTGTCCTGTCGTTTCTACGTTTAAATGTGTAATGTATAAGTGTTTAGTGTGTAGTGCTGTGTGTTGTTGTCCTTAGGTAGGAACCATCCAGGCTGAGGTGACCACGCAGCAACAGCAGAGTGAAGAGGACCTGGCGAAGGCTGAACCTGCCTTACAGGCAGCTAACGCAGCCCTCAACACACTCAACAGGGTAACACACAGCTCTACAGGCAGCTAACGCAGCCCTCGACACACTCAACAGGGTAACACACAGCTCTACAGGCAGCTAACGCAGCCCTCGACACACTCAACAGGGTAACACACAGCTCTACAGGCAGCTAACGCAGCCCTCGACACACTCAACAGGGTAACACACAGCTCTACAGGCAGCTAACGCAGCCCTCAACACACTCAACAGGGTAACACACAGCTCTACAGGCAGCTAACGCAGCCCTCAACACACTCGACAGGGTAACACACAGCTCTACAGGCAGCTAACGCAGCCCTCAACACACTCGACAGGGTAACACACAGCTCTGCAGGCAGCTAACGCAGTCCTCAACACACTCAACAGGGTAACACACAGCTGTACAGGCAGCTAACGCAGCCCTCAACACACTCAACAGGGTAACACACAGCTCTACAGGCAGCTAACGCAGCCCTCAACACACTCAACAGGGTAACACACAGCTCTACAGGCAGTCCTGAACTCGTTAACACACAAAAAAACGTAATACATGACTGGACTTAAAGGCCAAATGCAGTCATCAATGTGATTTTCCTGTGTTTTATATATATTTACACAATATGAGTTTGGAATAATACGGTGAAATTGTGAAGATGATTATGCCCTTTTAGTGTAAGAGCTGTTTGAAAAGACCGCCTGAAATTTCAGCCTGTTGTGGTGGAATGGAGTATTGGCCTGCCTGGTGACGTCACCAGGTGGTAACTTAGTTATTAGACCAATAAGAAATAGAATTCCAAACTTCTCTTCCAATAACGTCTCATTTTCAGTTTTCCCCTCCCCAGTTAGACCACTCTCAGACAGTCCAAGCAGAATTCTTGTTTGAGAAATTGCTCTTTGCTAAAAAGCAATTTTTTCTTTTACCATTTTAATTTAAAACAATAACATTAAGGTACTTAATTGCTACCCATTAAAAAATGAAAAGCCTCAAGACGAAGGCCTTGAGGCCGATACGTAAAGCTTGATAAGGAGCAGTCATACTAGCAAGAGCAGTTTGCAAGTTTCTTATTTTTTTCTCATGTTATTCAATTGTTGCCATGCACCTGCAACAAAGATAGCTCAGATGTGCGAGTGCCTTTTGAATTGTACTTATTCGCTACCCAGAAATGATTTGATATTGAGATATATTGGACCTTTTAATACATGAGTTTTTTTTTACGTCATTCCTAATAATGTGTCCTCCCCCTAGCTGAACCTGACAGAGTTGAAGACGTTCCCTAACCCCCCAGCCATAGTGACTAACGTGTCTGCTGCTGTCATGGTGCTACTGGCTCCTCATGGTAAATTACCCAAAGACCGCAGCTGGAAGGCAGCAAAAGTAGTCATGAGCAAGGTCAGTCTTGGTATGTCTTGTCTTGTCTGTGACCATGTGTGTAAGGAGCATGTCCCAGAGGTGACGGTTTGTCTGTGTCTGTCTGGCCGTCCGTGTGTCCGTGTCACTTTGTGTTAACGGCAGTGTTTCAGAGTGTGCACGCCCATGTGTGTGTCTATGTCCAGGTGGATGACTTCCTACAGGCGTTGGTGAACTTTGACAAGGAGCACATCCCAGAATCGACAGTGAGGTGCGTGAGAGATGAGTACCTCAGTGACCCAGAGTTTAACCCTGAGTTTGTCAGACTCAAATCATCCGCCGCCGCCGGTCTCTGTGCCTGGGTCCTCAACATCATACGCTTCCACGAGGTACACCCCACACACACTAATACACCATGCTGTATACACCCCACACACACTAATACACCATGCTGTATACACCCCACACACACTAATACACCATGCTGTATACACCCCACACACACTAATACACCATGCTGTATACACCCCACACACACTAATACACCATGCTGTATACACCCCACACACACTAATACACCATGCTGTATGCACCCCACACACACTAATACACCATGCTGTATACACCCCACACACACTAATACACCATGCTGTATACACCCCACACACACTAATACACCATGCTGTATACACCCCACACACGCTAATACACCATGCTGTATGCACCCCACACACGCTAATACACCATGCCGTATGCACCCCACACACACTAATACACCATGCCGTATACACCCCACACACACTAATACACCATGCCGTATGCACCCCACACACACTAATACACCATGCCGTATACACCCCACACACACTAATACACCATGCCGTATACACCCCACACACACTAATACACCATGCCGTATACACCCCACACACACTAATACACCATGCCGTATACACCCCACACACACTAATACACCATGCCGTATACACCCCACACACACTAATACATCATACATCATGCCGTATACACCCCACACACACTAATACACCATGCCGTATACACCCCACACACACTAATACACCATGCCGTATACACCCCACACACACTAATACACCATGCCGTATACACCCCACACACACTAATACACCATGCCGTATACACCCCACACACACTAATACACCATGCCGTATACACCCCAGACACACTAATACACCATGCCGTATACACCCCACACACACTAATACACCATGCCGTATACACCCCACACACACTAATACACCATGCCGTATACACCCCACACACACTAATGCACCATGCCGTATACACCCCACACACACTAATGCACCATGCCGTATACACCCCACACACACACACACTAATACACCATGCTGTATACACCCCACACACACACACTAATACACCATGCCGTATACACCCCACACACACTAATACACCATGCCGTATACACCCCACACACACTAATGCACCATGCCGTATACACCCCACACACACACACTAATGCACCATGCCGTATACACCCCACACACACACACTAATACACCATGCTGTATACACCCCACACACACACACTAATACACCATACTGTATACACCCCACACACACTAATACACCATGCTGTATACACCCCACATACACTAATACACCATGCTGTATACACCCCACACACACTAATACACAATGCTGTATACACCCCACACACACTAATGCACCATGCTGTATACACCACACACACTAATGCACCATGCTTTATGCACCCCACACACACTAATGCACCATGCTGTATACACCCCACACACACTAATACACCATGCTGTATACACCCCACACACACTAATACACCATGCTGTATACACCCCACACACACTAATACGCCATGCTGTATACACCCCACACACACTAATACGCCATGCTGTATACACCCCACACACACTAATACACCATGCTGTATACACCACACACACACACACACACACACACACACACACTAAGACACCATGCTGTATACACCCACACACACACACTAATACACCATGTTGTATACACCCCACACACACTAATGCACCATGTTGTATACACCCCACACACACTAATACACCATGCTGTATACACCCCACACACGCTAATACACCATGCTGTATACACCCCACACACACTAATACACCATGCTGTATACACCACACACACTAATACATAATGCTGTATTCTCCACACACACACTAATACACAATACTGTATACACCACACACACACACACACTAATATACAATACTGTATACACCACACACACACTAATACACCATACTGTTTACACCACACACACACACTAATACACCGTACTGTATACACCACACACACACGAATACACCGCACTGTATACACCACCCACACACACACACTAATACATCATGCTCTATACACCTCACACACACTAAAACGCCATACTGTATACACCATACACACACTAATACACCGTACTATATACACCACACACACACACACACACTAATACACAATACTGTATACACCACACACACTAGTACACTATACTGCATAAACCACATGCGCACATACACACACACTAATACACAATACTGTATACACCACACACACACACACACTAATACACCATACTGTATACACCACACATACTCTAATACACCATACTGTATATAGATGCACACACACAAACTGAACACGTACAGTTGAAGTCGGAAGTTTACATACACCTTAGCCAAATACATTTAAACTCAGTTTCACAATTCCTGACATGTAATGCTAGTAGAAATTCCCTATCTTAGGTCAGTTAGGTTCACCACTTTATTTTAAGAATGTGAAATGTCCGAATAATAGTAGAGAGAATTATTTATTTCAGCTTTTATTTCTTTCATCACATTCCCAGTGGGTCAGAAGTTTACATACGCTCAATTAATATTTGGTAGCATTGCATTTAAATTGTTTAACTTGGGTCAAACGTTTTGGGTAGCCTTCCACAAGCTTCCCACAATAAGTTACTCCTGACAGAACTGGTGTAACTGAGTCAGGTTTGTCGGACTCCTTGCTCGCAAACGCTTTTTCAGTTCTGCCCACAAATTTTCTATAGGATTGAGGTCAGGGCTTTGTGATGGCCACTCCAATACCTTGACTTGTCCTTAAGCCATTTTACCACAGCTTTGGAAGTATGCTTGGGGTCATTGTCCATTTGGAAGACCCATTTGCGACCAAGCTTTAACTTCCTGACTGATGTCTTGAGATGTTGCTTCAATATATCCACATCATTTTTTTCCTCATGATGCCATCTATTTTGTGAAGTGCACCAGTCCCTCCTGCAGCAAAGCACCCCCCAACATGATGCTGCCATCCCTGTGCTTCACGGTTGGGATGGTGTACTTCGGCTTGCAAGCCTCCCCCCTTTTTCCTCCAAGCATAACGATGGTCATTATGGCAAAGCAGTTCTATTTTTGTTTCATCAGACTAGAGGACATTTCTCCAAAAAGTACAATCTCTGTCCCCATGTGCAGTTGCAAACAGTAGTCTGGATTTTTTATGGCGGTTTTGGAGCAGTGGCATCTTCCTTGCTGAGCGGCCTTTCAGGTTATGTCGATATAGGACTTGTTTTACTGTGGATATTAGAGGTCGACCGATTATGATTTTTCAACGCCGATACCGATTATTGGGGCCCCAGCAAGCCGATGCCGATTAATCGGCCGATTTAGAAAAATCTATATAAATATATATATATTTTTTTTTTACAACAATACTGAATGAACACTTATTTTAACTTAATATAATACATCAATAAAATCAATTTAGCCTCAAATAAATAATGAAACATGTTCAATTTGGTTTAAATAATGCAAAAACAAAGTGTTGGAGAACAAAGTAAAAGTGCAATATGTGCCAAGTAAAAAAGCTAACATTTAAGTTCCTTGCTCAGAACATGAGAACATATGAAAGCTGGTGGTTCCTTTTAACATGAGTCTTCAATATTCCCAGGTAAGAAGTTTTAGGTTGTAGTTATTATAGGACTATTTCTCTCTATACGATTTTTTATTTCATATACCTTTGACTATTGGATGTTCTTATAGGCACTTTAGTATTGCCAGTGTAACAGTATAGCTTCCGTCCCTCTCCTCGCTCCTAACTGGGCTCGAACCAGGAACACATCGACAACAGCCACCCTCGAAGCAGCGTTACCCATGCAGAGCAAGGGGAACAACTACTGAGCTACAGCCTTCCCTGTAGCTCAGTCAGCCTTCCCTGTAGCTCAGTTGGTAGAGCATGGTGTTTGCAACACCAGGGTTGTGGGTTCGATTCCCACGGGGGGCCAGCACAGAAAAAAATGTATGATATGTATGAAATTGTATGAAATGTATGCATTCACTAATGTAAGTCGCTCTGGATAAGAGCGTCTGCTAAATGACTAAAATGTAAATGTAAAAAAATGTACTCCAAGTCTCAGAGCGAGTGACATTTGAAACGCTATTAGCGCGCACCCCGCTAACTAGCTAGCCATTTCACATCGGTTACACCAGCCTAATCTCGGGAGTTGATAGGCTTGAAGTCATAAACAGTACAATGCTTGAAGCATTGCGAAGAGCTGCTGGCAAACGCACGAAAATGCTGTTTGAATAAATGCTTACCAGCCTGCTGGTGCCTACCACCGCTCAGTCAGACTGCTCTATCATATCATAGACTTAATTATAACATAATAACACACAGAAATACGAGCCTTTGGTCATTAAAATGGTCGAATCCGGAAACTATCATTTCGAAAACAAAATGTTTATTCTTTCAGTGAAGTAAGGAACCGTTCCGTATTTTAACTAACGCATGGCATCCCTAAGTCTAAATATTGCTGTTACATTGTACAACCATCAATGTTATGTCATGATTATGTACAATTCTGGCAAATTAATTACAGCCTTTGTAAGGAATAAATGGACTTCACACAGTTCGCAATGAGCCAGGCGGCCCAAACTACTGCATATACCCTGACTGCTTGCACGGAACGCAAGAGAAGTGACACAATTTCCTAGTTAAAAGAAATTCATGTTAGCAGGCAATATTAACTAAATATGCAGCTTTAAAAATATATACTTGTGTATTGATTTTAAAGAAAGGCATTGATGTTTATGGTTAGGTACATTGGTGCAACGACAGTGCTTTTTTCGCAAATGCGCTTGTTAAATCATCACCCGTTTGTCGAAGTAGGCTGTGATTCAATGAGGAATTAACAGGCACCGCATCGATTATATGCAAAGCAGGACACGCTAGATAAACTAGTAACTACACATGGTTGATGATATTAACTAGTGATTATATTAAGATTGATTGTTTTTTATAAGATAAGTTTAATGATAGCTAGCAACTTACCTTGGCTTCTTGCTGCCCTCGCGTAACAGGTAGTCAGCCTGCCACGCAGGCTCCTCGTGGAGTGCAATGTAAGGCAGGTGGTTAGAGCATTGGACTAGTAACCGGAAGGTTGCAAAAATGAATCCCCGAGCTGACAAGGTAAAAATCTGTCGTTCTGCCCCTGAACAAGGCAGTTAACCCACCGTTCCTAGGCCGTCATTGAAAATAAGAATGTGTTCTTAACTGACTTGCCTAGTTAAATAAATAAAAATAAATAAATACTTTCTTTAAAAATCGCAAATCGGTGTCCAAAAATACAGATTACCTATTGTTATGAAAACTTGAAATCGGCCCTAATTAATCGGCCATTCCGTTTAATCGGTCGACCTCTAGTGGATATAGATACTTTTGTACCTGTTTCCTCCAGCATCTTCACAAGGTCCTTTGCTGTTGTTCTGGGATTGATTTGCATTTAGTACGTTCAGCTCTAGGAGACAGAACGCGTCTCCTTCCTGAGTGGTATGATGGCTGTGTGGTCCCATGGTCTTTATACTTGCGTACCATTGTTTGTACAGATGAACGTGGTACCTTCAGGCGTTTGGAAATTGCTCCCAAGGATGAACCTTGGCTGATTTCTTTTGATTTTCTCAAGATGTCAAGCAAAGAGTCACTGAGTCTGAAGGTAGGCCTTGAAATACATCCACAGGTACACCTCCAATTGACTCAAATGATGTCAATTAGCCTATCAGAAGCTTCTACAGCCATGACTTCATTTTCTGGAATTTTCCAAGCTGTTTAAAGGCACAGTCAACTTAGTATATGTAAACTTCTTACCCACTGGAATTTGTGATACAGTGAATTATACGTGAAATAATCTGTCTGTAAACAATTGTTGGAAAAATGACTTGTGTCACGCACAAAGTAGATGTCCTAACCGACTTGCCAAAACAATAGTTTGTTAACAAGAAATTTGTGGAGTGGTTGAAAAACGAGTTTTAATGACTCCATCCTAAGTGTATGTAAACTTCTGACTTCAACTGTAACTGCATGTATAATGACCAAATACAGTCTTACCTCTGGTCCATTTGATATGCAGCACCTGATCAAAGCTATGGAAGAATACTGTTCTTTAGCTTGTGTTATTTTTTTCCTCACATTGTTCTTTTCCTTTTCTCTCTTACTGCTATACATAGATGTATGTAAGTATCTCTCTCACCTAATAGCCTGAGGTTGGCTACCATACGTCTTTTAAGATACTGTATTACCCTTGTGGATGTTTGCAACTTAAACTGATGTTATGGAATGTGTATTTGTGAGTGTGCTTGTTTCCTCCCCAGGTGTTCTGTGAGGTGGAGGTGAAGAAGCTGTGTCTCTCTCAGGCTAATGCTGACCTGGCTGAGGCTGCAGACAAACTAGAAGCCATTAGGAAGAAACTAGCTGTGGGTGTCTGTCTGTCTGTCTGTCTGTCTGTCTGTCTGTCTGTCTGTCTGTCTGTCTGTCTGTCTGTCTGTCTGTCTGTCTGTCTGTCTGTCTGTCTGTCTGTCTGTCTGTCTGTCTGTCTGTCTGTCTGTCTGTCTGTCTGTCTGTCTGTCTGTCTGTCTGTCTGTGTGTCTGTCTTGCTCTCCCACATTTTCACTTAACTGTGGGTGTGTGCGCGTGTGTAGGAGTTGGACTGTAGTCTGGACACCCTGACTGCTGCGTTTGAGAAGGCTACCTCTGAGAAGCTTCGCTGTCAGGACGAGGTCAACCACACCAACAAGACCATCGAACTGGCCAATCGCCTCGTCAAAGGACTCGAGGTGAGGAGCTGGCTGACCAATAACGACTCAGTTAGTTTGTTGTCATGCTACTTCGGAAAGTTTCCAAGCATTAACAGTACGTTTTTTCCATTGGTGGATAATGTGTGTGTGTGTTTCAGTCGGAGAATGTGCGTTGGGCCCACTCTGTAGCCGGGTACCATGAGCAGGAGGAGACTCTGTGTGGAGACATTCTGCTGACTGCAGCCTTCATCTCCTACGCCGGATCCTTCTCTAAGAAGTACCGCAGAGAACTACTGGAGAACCTCTGGATGCCCTTCCTACGTGGCCAGAAGGTCCTTCTCTCCTCTCATCTCTTACTCTCTTATGCTCCCCCTCTCATATTCCCCTCCCTCTCTCAGATCCCCATCCCCATGACAGAGGGGTTAGATCCAGTGTGTATTCTAACACACCTCTCCTCCTCTCGTCCCCTCCCTCTCTCAGATCCCCATCCCCATGATGGAGGGGTTAGATCCAGTGTGTATTCTAACACACCTCTCCTCCTCTCGTCCCCTCCCTCTCTCAGATCCCCATCCCAATGACGGAGGGGTTAGATCCAGTGTGTATGCTGACTGATGATGCTACCGTGGCTCAGTGGAACAACGAGGGGTTGCCGGGAGACAAGATGTCCACTCAGAACGCCACCATCCTCACCAACTGTGAGCGTAGAGAATGTTTTATACTTTCTGCACCTTTATGTCCATGCTACAGATGTAAGATCTTAATTTGATCACACTGTTGCAGGAGAACATTCCTGCAATTTGAGGTTTAACAGAGCTTCTGAAGTTTGTAATTTCCACTTAGACATTTCAGTCTTGATTCTCCCTTACAGAAATGTCCATTAATTATAGTAACTCACATTTCCTGTTGCCGCAGGATTATGCTGTAGCAAACTGTCTCAAATTAAGATCCTACATCTGTAAACGTATTGCAATTGCAACATGTTCCTCCTTTGTGTGCTCCCAGGTGAACGCTGGCCACTGCTTATTGACCCCCAACTGCAGGGCTTCAAGTGGATCAAGATTCGTTATGGCAACAGCCTCAAGGTGGTCAGCCTGGGAGAGAAAGGGTAAGATCGCTCTCCTCTCCTCTGTGTCGTGTCATGCCTCCCTCCATCCTACTCTCCCCTCTCCTGAATGGATCTCCCAAATAGATGTATCTGTTAAGCTTGCTCTCTCTTCAGGTATGTTCGATGTGTTCTACCTAAAGCCCATTTCCCCAGGTATGTGGATGTGATAGAGCAGGCTGTTGTGACAGGAGACACTGTCCTCATAGAGAATCTGGAGGAGTCCATCGACCCTGTCATAGACCCTCTACTGGGACGACACACTATCAAGAAGGGCAGGTAACATATACACACACACACACACCACATCATCGTCAAAAAGGGCAGGTAATGCACACTCTCCCTCTCGCCCTCTCTCTCTCCCAGTTGTATAAAGGTGGGGGATAAAGAGTGTTTCTTCCACCCAGCGTTCAGACTGATCCTCCACACTAAGCTGGCTAACCCTCACTATAAGCCTGAGATCCAGGCCCAGACCACCCTCATCAACTTCACTGTTACAAGAGACGGCCTGGAGGACCAGCTGTTGGCCCAGGTGGTCAATCTGGAGAGGCCCGACCTCGAGCACCTCAAGGTGGGATAGATGGCTATGTCCCCTGTTCTTTCTGGCTCTCTCAGCCTCTTCCTTCTTGACCTCATATGGTCACAAAATGACATTTGAATTCTGGTTGTGGTCGGTTTCTGCGTAGTCGTGGTCCTGTATGGCTCAGTCGGTAGAGTAGGGTGCTTGTAACACCAGGGTTGTGGGTTTGATTCCCGGGGCCACCCACATGTTGCGAAATGATTTATTTTAGTAAAGTTTGTTTGTTATGTTGCGGTTGTGTTGTGGTTGTATAACGGTTGTGTTGCGGTTGTATAACGGTTGTGTTGCGGTTGTATAACGGTTGTACAACGGTTGCGTTGCGGTTGCAGAGTGACCTGACCAAGCAGCAGAACCTGTTCAAGATAGAGCTGAAGCTGTTGGAGGACGAGCTGCTGGGCCGTCTCTCTGCTGCTGAGAGCAACTTCCTAGGAGACAACGTCCTGGTGGAGAAACTAGAGACCACCAAACACACGGCCGCAGAGATCGAGATGAAGGTGAGACAGAGGCAGAGGTTAAGGATAAAGAAACAGAAGTCAGACCGACAAATAGCCAAACTGTGCTATATCTCTTGGTCCTGATTGCTACTATGCTGTTTTGGGACGTAGGTTCTGGAGGCGAAGGTGAACGAGGTGAAGATCAACGAGGCCAGAGAACACTACCGCCCCGTAGCAGTCAGATCCTCTCTGCTCTACTTCATCATGAACGACCTCAACAAGATCAACCCCATGTACCAGTTCAGCCTCAAGGTTACCAGCAGCACTTTTTTATTTCATTTAACCTTTATTTCTACAGGTAAGTCAAGACCGGTCCAAATGGACCAGTGCAGACCAGTTAACAACCAGATTACAGCGTTCTAGCTTATCTAGGCTTGTCTTTGTCTTTCACTGTCTCCCTCCCTGTAGGCGTTTAACGTGGTGTTCCACAAGGCGGTGGAGCAGGCTGAGGTGTGTGAGGACGTGAGGAGCAGAGTCAACACTCTAATAGACGGCATCACCTACTCCACCTTCAACTACATCAGCAGAGGCCTGTTTGAGAGAGACAAACTCACCTTCACCGCTCAACTCGCCTTCCAGGTGTGTCTGTATGTGTGTGTGTGTGTGGGGGGGCTGTGTGTGTGTGTGTGTGTCTGTGTGTTTTCTTAGTTCTATAGTGTGTTCCCTGTTCCCCAGTTGTTACTGATGAGTAAGGAGATAGACGTACGAGAACTAGACTTCCTGCTCCGCTTCAACATCGACCACAGCTACATCTGTCCTGTAGACTTCCTCTCCAACCAGGCCTGGAGCGCCATCAAGGTACACACACACACACACACACACACACACACACACACACACACACACACACACACACACACACACACACACACACACACACAGTATCAAACACAAACACACACACACACACACACACACTTACAAATATTTATTTCCCCTCTTCTCCTCTAGACAATGAGTTTCACTGATGAGTTTCGTGGTTTGGATCGGGACATCGAGGGCTCCCCTAAACGCTGGAAAAAGGTGGTAGAGTCCGAGTGTCCGGAGAAAGAGAAGTTTCCTCAGGAGTGGAAAGCAAAAAGTTCCCTACAGAAACTCATTATGATGAGAGCCCTGAGACCTGATAGGATGACTTACGCTGTCAGGTGACCACACGCCAACAATAACCACCACCTCCCAACACACTGGATAGTTGAGGGACGTATAATGTACCTTAGCTGGCCTCCCGTCCTTTTTACTCCTTACTGCCGCTTTCTCTCCCTCTCCTCTCCCTCTCCTCTTCTCTCCCTCCATCCCCATCTTTCATATGTCTCTGGCAAATTATAATGACGATCATTCTCCCTCCCCATACCCCCCCTCTCACTCCCTCTCTCTCTATCTCCCTCTCTCTTTCTGTGTGTAGGAACTTTGTGGAGGAGAAGTTGGGGGTGAAGTATACAGAGAGGAGGAAGACCGAGTTTGCTAAGTCCTTCAGAGAGAGTGGACCTGCCTCGCCTGTCTTCTTCATCCTGTCTCCCGGAGTAGACCCTCTCAAAGACGTGGAGTCACTGGGTAACACTAGGACAACTGATTTTGTAACGTAAATATCACTGTAAATCTGAATGAACATGACACACACACACACACACACACACACACGAAGAAACACGTGTTCCCATGGTAACAGGCAGGAAGTTAGGATTCACCATTGACCTGGGGAAGCTCCACAATGTGTCTTTGGGTCAGGGGCAGGAGGCTGTGGCTGAGGTTGCCATGGAGATGGCTGCTAAGGAGGGACACTGGGTCATCCTACAGGTATGGCTATCTTGCTATACACTGTGCATAAGATATAGTTCATTCCTTCATTCATCATTGCATCCATCCATCCATTCACTGTTTATTAGTTTGTTCACGCAAACATTTGTTCATCCATCAATCAATCCATTAATTCATTTATCTCTGTCAGAATATCCACCTGGTGGCTCGCTGGCTGGGGTCGTTGGAGAAGCTTCTGGAACGCTGCTGTGAGGGCAGTCACCAGGACTACAGAGTGTTTATGAGTGCTGAGCCTGCCCCTACACCACAGGAGCACATCATCCCTCAGGTAAACACACACGCACACACACACGCACGCACACACACACACACGTATAATAACACTGTGTGTTTTCCTAATTGAAAAGTGTTTGTTCTCCTCTCCTGACTCAGGGCATCCTGGAGAATGCCATCAAGATCACCAACGAGCCTCCCACTGGCATGCATGCCAACCTTCACGCTGCTCTGGACAACTTTGACCAGGTAAAGGAATGTGTGTGTGTGTGCATGTCTGTCTGTCCATTGGTGTTAGGGATGGGCAATTGAAATCAAATGTTTGATTCACGCGTCATAACAACATCCAGTAATAGATCATTTGTAAACAGTTTGTTCACTATTTACTAATTGTTGTTTGTACATTTGTAAAATGTTAGCAAGCTAAATTATAGTTATTTACTAAACTTTCAAATTCATTATTGGATCATTTATTAGATGTTTAAAATAGACATTTATAATAGATTTGCTAATCATTAGAAAAAGTACAGCGGTGTTAAGTAACTAAGTAAAAATACTTTGAAGTATCTGTACTTTACTTGAATATTTATATATTTTTGAACTTTTACTTGACTACGTTCCGAAAGAAAATATGTGCTCACTACATTTCGAATGTCATGGATCCCTCCGGAACGTTCATTACGCATACCTGGACCCTATTCCAAGTGGTGTATAAGTGTGTCCTTGGTTTACCAGTGTCCTGTCGATTATTGTTACAATGTCCGTTGGTTCGTGTGAGTACCTGTGCTGTGTTTTGGCTTTCGTGCCATTCGTGCCATTGCAGATGATTACAGGTCTAGTCCCGTGTGTTAATCATTGTGAGCGTGTGTCGTTTATTCAAGGCACTCCTAACTCTTTTGTTTTGGGTTTCTACCGTGTGTTTTGGATCGTGTTTGTTTGGTCTTTGTCCCGGTGCCTTTACAAGGCACGCCGTAAATTGGGTAAATGAAATACCCTATTATGCGTTCCTGCTTCTGTCTCCCGACCCTTTATAGCATCGCGACATCGATTGCTCCGGTTAGGACAGCAAAACGGTCAAATTCATACACTTATTAAGAGAACTAATCCCTAATGCCTCTGATCTGGTTTGTAAAATACTGTTAGACTGTGCCCCTGGATTTCCATAAATAAATAAAAACAAGAACATCTGCATAATATAAGGAATTTGATATATAGCCTTTGTTTTCACTATTGATACTTAAGTATATTTAAAACCAGATACCTTTAGACTTTTAATCAAGTAGTATTTTACTGGGTGACTTTCACTTTTACTTGAGTCATTTTCTATTAAGTGTCTTTACTTTTACTCAAGTATGACAATTGGGTTCTTTTTCCACCACCTGTCAAGTATTTTCTCCACCAAGATCTCAAAATGACCTGGAAAATATATATTGTAAAATAATAAGGACACAACATGTGATGTTTTTAAGAAATTATATAAAGCATTTTATTTCAAAACAGTCACACTGTTCGTTCAAATTCATCAGAACCAATGGTCCTCAAACGAATCCCTGTCCCCCAGAACTGTCCCGTGCTTGCTGTGGGGGAACATTGGTGTTCACTTCACTGTCTACAGCGCCAGGGTTGCAGGTTGTCTGTTCAACAATGATCAGAGCACTAGTCCACTCACACAAGGGTGCCTCCTTCCCTCCCGTGGTAGGAAGTGCACATCTCCCACAGTCAGAACAGTAGGCTGGTGGGCTGCAGCCTCAGTGTGATGTGAGCACTTGCCCAGTCACTCAAGGGTGCCTCCAATCCTCCCGTGGTAGGCAGTGCACACATCAGACAGTCAGCTGGTACTGTAGATAGTAAGCTCAAGCCTCAGTCCTCCACACATTCATAGCTACCGATTTGTGTTCTCTTTCAAGCCAAATTAACCCTCATATTAACCCTTAAAATCTATAAATCCTATTTTCCCATCAAAGCTCACACTCTTCCCACTCCCTCAACCAATCCTCCTCCCTTCCATTTTAAAATGTCAGTCTGTAGTAGGCCCTCACCCTCCCCTGGCCCCTATACCCTAGGTCCCTCACTGAGTGCTGTACACACCGCTGAGCAGGCGGCTCTTCTTCTCCTCCTTCTGGCTCTCGTTCTTCAGGTCAGCAAACACCTGGGAGAAGAAATTAGGGTCTGTGTTCATCTGGAGCATCTTGACACTCATCAGCTTGGTGATGGTCATGCAGCGGATCCAGAAGGTCTGCCCGCAGGTGTCTACCAGGAAGGGTTTCAGAGGGTAGGCGATCTCGTTGCCCATGTAGGAGCAGGTCGTGTAGAGGCAGGTGAGCAGCACGGCATGCAGCTCGTGCAAGGTGGCCACCTCGGAGGAAACCGCCTCGCGGCACAGCATGTAGAGGAAGACCACAGCGGCCGGATTGATGCAGCTCTGGTTCTGATAGCAGTTGTCCAGCAGATAACGGTCCACCACCCGCAGCCACAGCACCGGGTCCATGGAAGACATGTCCTGGAGCCGGTGGCAGCGCCGGCACAGGAACTCACCCAGGCAGCGCAGCAGCTCGCCGGTTGTAGCGTGGACCATCACCAGCCTCCTGGGCGTGTGGAGGTCCTGGACGGTCACCATCTGGGGCGTGTCGGGGGCCGTGTTTGAGTTGGATATGGGGGCCTTCTCGACCAACGAGGCGGCATTGTTGGAGATGGCTGGAGTGCTCTGCTCCTGGGTTGACAGCTTGTCACAGGACTGAGACTTCTCCAGGGTGGACAGGTTGGAGAAGGACTGAGACTTCTCCAGGTTCTCATTACTCAGATGGATAATGTTGTTTTGGTTGGTGTTCTCGTGAGCCTGCTCCTTCTTGGAGCTCTTCTTCTTCACAATCCGCCTCCATGGCGAGTAGCGCTTCAGAGTCTTGTCTTTTGCGCTCTTACCGGTCTGGACTTCCATCAAGTGGCCCACAGTGTACGGCCCATCTTTGAAGAGGACTGCCTTCTTGCGGACCGAGATAGACATTGCGGATCCCATGGTCAATAGTGCCTGTGGAAAACAAAATGCTTCAATATTGGCAAAATGAAGTGCATGGCATCAGTTCAGTAGGCCTAGCTAGCTCAGCTCTGTCTGTCTCCGAAATGGCAACCTATTCCCTATAAAGTGCACTGCTTTTGACCATGGCCCAAAGGGGTCTGGTCAAAAGCAGTGCTTTATATAGGAAACAGGATTCCATTTGGGACAGATTCTAAATCACAGTATTAAGCATAGGCATTAGTGTTATGTATTCATAAACATGAGCAATATAACATTCCAAAGCAAAACAAAAATATTACTCACTGATTTCAAGTTGATATGTGAGAAATTCTAAAGATATTTCAATATTTTCTTTGTTAATTGAAAGGTAAAGACGGGTTGTCCAGTGCTTTGAGTTCAAGGCTGTTATGGTTGTGAACATCAGAATTGTCCAAGGTTCTGAAATCGAGTTTCTACGTCGTAATAAAGAAGTACGTCATAGAAGCGATTTTGTGAAAGATTAAGTTTGATGTTGGCAAAAAGAAACAAATAAATAAAGTCTGATGTTCGCCATGATAGAATTTGCCTCATATTTGCTATAGCTTAGCTCAATAAATTGAAAACGAAATAAGCTCTGAGTGACTTCTACGTCACAGCGTTACATTTCTGGCCTCAATGGCTGAATAACATGTATCTGGCGAGTGTTTTGAATGGATCTCAATGGTCTGTCAAATTATATTGGAAGCTGTGTCAGGTTCCCGTTTATCTCGTTCACCATCAGACTCTTATTCCCCCTACATTTTGCGTTAGTAATTTCACTTTAGCAATCTACTCCAATAATGCGCATTTAGCCTGGGGACGAATAGGTGCGCGCCTATAATGGCTATTTGAAGTGGGGAGCATACAGGCCTACTTCTATGTCAGGACTGACTGGATGACTAGCTTAAAATGCGCTATAAAAGTAGGCTAAATTGCCTTTTCATGTAAAACGCAACATAAGAACCAGCAGTAGCTCAAATAAAAGCTTATACAACTTCATTCAAAGTTTGTTATTTTTAAGAAATAAAAAAATCATGCAACAGTTGATCCAATACTAGACTAAGCTCGGTTTGAATATTCAAGTACCTCCCTGTAATATTATCTAAAAATAAGGACGCACGACAACGACGTTCTAGCTCCAGCATGTTCACTAACCTAACCCTCGCATGTCATACATAGATACGGATACCCCCAAGGGACATCCTACTACATCTTCCCCTCTCCCATGAACAAGAACTCAACATGCATAACCACTGAAGCATAACTGAAATGCAATTTGGAAACCAGTATTATTCTTTTAGCTAAAAGAAATCCAGGATAGCAGGCAATATTAACCAGGTGAAATTGTGTCACTTCTCTTGCGTTCATTTTTATTATTTTTTTATTTTTTATTTAACTAGGTAGGCTAGTTGAGAACAAGTTCTCATTTGCAACTGCGACCTGGCCAAGATAAAGCGTAGCAATTCAACACATACAACAACACAGAGTTACACATGGAATAAACAAAACATACAGTCAATAATACAGTAGAACAAAAGAAAACAGAAAGTCTATATACAGTGATTGCAAATGAGGTAAGTTAAGACAACAAATAGGCTATGGTGGGGAAGTAATTACAATATAGCAATTAAACACTGGAATGGTAGATGTGCAGAAGATGAATGTGCAAGTAGAGATACTGGGGTGCAAAGGAGCAAGATAAATAACTACAGTAGCCTTCCCTGTAGCTCAGTTGGTAGAGCATGGTGTTTGCAACGCCAGGGTTGTGGGTTCAATTCCCACGGGGGCCAGCACAGGAAAATAAAAAATGTATGAAATTGTATGAAATGTATGCATTCACTACTGTAAGTCGCTCTGGATAAGAGCGTCTGCTAAATGACTAAAATGTAAAATGTGAAAAATGAGTTAGGTAGATATATAGGCTGTTTACAGATGGGCTATGTACAGGTGCAGTGATCTCTGAGCTGCTCTGACAGCTGGTGGTTAAAGCTAGCGAGGGAGGTATGAGTCTCCAGCTTCAGAGATTTTTGCAGTTCGTTCCAGTCATTGGCAGCAGAGTACTGGAAGGAAAGACGACCAAAGGAGGAATTGGCTTTGGGGGTGACCAGTGAGATATACCTGCAGGAGCGCGTGCTACGAGTGGGTGCTGCTATGGTGACCAGTGAGCTGAGATAAGGCGGGGCTTTACCTAGCAGAGACTTGTAGATAATCTGCAGCCAGTGGGTTTGGCGACGAGTATGAAGTGAGGGCCAACCAACGAGAGCGTACAGGTCGCAATGGTGGGTAGTGTATGGGGCTTTGGTGACAAAACGGATGGCACTGTGATAGACTGCATCCAGTTTGTTGAGTAGAGTGTTGGAGGCTGTTTTATAGATGACATCACCGAAGTCGAGGATCGGTAGGATGGTCAGTTTTACGAGGGTATGTTTGGCAGCATGAGTGAAGGATACTTTGTTGCGATATAGGAAGCCGATTCTAGATTTAATTTTGGATTGGAGATGCTTAATGTGAGCCTGGAAGGAGAGTTAACAGTCTAACCAGACACTCAGGTATTTGTAGTTGTCCACGTATTCTAAGTCAGAGCCGTCCTGAGTAGTGATGCTGGACGGGCGAGCAGGTGCGGGCAGTGATCGATTGAATAGCATGCATTTAGTTTTACTTGCGTTTAAGAGCAGTTGGAGGCCACGGAAGGAGAGTTGTATGGCATTGAAGCTCGTCTGGAGGTTAGTTAACACAGTGTCCAAAGAGGGGCCAGAAGTATACAGAATGGTGTCATCTGCGTAGAGGTGGATCAGAGAATCACCAGCAGCAAGAGCAACATCATTGATGTATACAGAGAAGAGAGTCGGCCCGAGAATTGAACCCTGTGGCGCCCGGACAACAGGACCTCCGATTTGACACACTGAACTCTATCAGGGAAGTAGTTGGTAAACCAGGCGAGGCAATCATTTGAGGCTGTCGAGTCTGCCGATAAGAATGTGGTGATTGACAGAGTCGAAAGCCTTGGCCAGGTCAATGAAGACGGCTGCACAGTAATGTCTCTTATCGATGGAGGTTATGATGTCGTTTAGGACCTTGAGTGTGGCTGAGGTGCACCCATGACCAGCTCTGAAACCAGATTGCATAGCGGAGAAGGTACGGTGGGATTCGAAATGGTCGGTAATCTGTTAGTTAACTTGGCTTTCGAAGACCTTAGAAAGACAGGGTAGGATAGATATAGGTCTGTAACAGTTTGGGTCTAGCTTTTCTAACTGCCTGTGTATATTTGTTCCTAACTTCCCTGAAAAGTTGCATATCACGGGGGCTATTCGATGCTAATGCAGAACACCACAGGATGTTTTTGTGTTGGTCAAGGGCAGACAGGTCTGGAGTGAACCAAGGACTATATCTATTCCTAGTTCTACATTTTTTGAGTGGGGCATGCTTATTTAAGATGGTGAGGAAGGCACTTTTAAAGAATAGCCAGGCATCATCTACTGACGGGATAATGTCAATGTCATTCCAGGATACACTGGCCAGGTCAATTAGAAAGGCCTGCTCGCAGAAGTGTTTTAGGGAGCGTTTGACAGTGATGAGGGGTGGTCGTTTGGTCGCAGACCCATTACGGATGCAGGCAATGAGGCAGTGATCGCTGAGATCTTGATTGAAAACAGCAGAGGTGTATTTGGAGGGTGAGTTAGTTAGGATGACATCTATGAGGGTGCCCGTGTTTATGGATTTGGGGTTGTACCTGGTAGGTTCATTGATAATTTGTGTGAGATTGAGGGCATCAAGCTTAGATTGTAGGATGGCCGAGGTGTTAAGCATGTCCCAGTTTAGGTCAGCTAGTTGCATGAGCTCAGAAGATAGATGGGGGGCAATCAATTCACATATGGTATTGAGGGCACATCTGGGGGCAGAGGGAGGTCTATAGCAAGTGGCAACAGTGAGAGACTTGTTTCTGGAAAGGTGAATTTTTAGAAGTAGAAGCTCGAATTCTTTGGGTACAGCCTTGGATAGTAATACAGAACTCTGCAGGCTATCTTTGCAGTAGATTGCAACACCGCCCCCTTTGGCAGTTGTATCTTGGCGGAAAATGTTATAGTTAGCAATGGAGATTTCAGGGTTTCTGGTGGTTTTCCTAAGCCAGGATTCAGACACGGCTAAGACATCCGGGTTGGCAGAGTGTGCTAAAGCAGTGAGTAAAACAAACTTAGGGAGTAGGCTTCTAATGTTAACATGCATGAAACCAAGGCTTTTACGGTTACAGAAGTCAACAAATGAGGGCACCTGGGGAGTTGGAGTGGAGCTAGGCACTGCAGGACCTGGATTAACCTCCACATCACCAGAGGAACAGAGGAGAAGTAGGATAAGGGTACGGCTAAAGGCTATACGAACTGGCCGTCTAGCACGTTTGGAACAGAGAGTAAAAGGAGCAGGTTTCTGGGCATGATAGCATAGATTCAAGGCATAGTGTATAGACAAAGGTCAGGTAGGATGTGAGTACATTGGAGGTAAACCTAGGCATTGAGTAATGATGAGAGAGGTTTAAACCAGGTGATGTCATCGCATATGTAGGAGGTGGAACAACATGGTTGGTTAAGGCATATTGAGCAGGGCTAGAGGCTCTACAGTGAAATAAGACAGTAATCACTAACCAGGACAGTAAAGGATGAGGCATATTGATATTAGAGACAGGCATGCGTAGCCAAGTGAACATATGGGTCCAGTGATTGGTTGGGCTGACTGGGGACACGTCGATTCAGACAGTTAGCAGGCCGGGGCTAAACAAGCTAGCAATTAGCAGACCGGGGCAGGAAAGCTAGCAGTTAGCAGACCGAGTTAGCAAGCAAGCAGTTGGCAGACCGGGACAGGCAAGCTAGCAGTTAGCAGACCGGGGCTAGCAAGTTAGCCTTTGGGGGAAGTCGCAATGGGGGTAAGTCTGTTTTTGCCTCTTCATGCGGTGACGTCGATAGACCAGTCGTGGAATTAGTAGGGTTTCAAGTAGTTCTAGATAGCTAGCAGGCCGCGGTTAGCAGAATGGGCCTTCAGCGGATGTCACGCCTGAGGGGCCTGTTGGAATCCTCGGGCAGATTGTCGGTATTCCAGTCGTAGAGGATCGGCGGGGATCCGTGCCCCGTACCGGCAGTAGAAGGGGTCCGGATATTGTAGCCAAGGAGTGAGCTTCGGTGGTAGCACAGGAGCCCTGGCCGAGCTAGCTTCAGGCTAATTGGTGCTTGCTCCGGGATGGAAACGCTAGCCAGGAGTAGTCATCTGGGATTGTGGTTAGATAGTTGCGAAGATCCAGATGAAAATGTTGAGAGTTTGCGGTAGGAATCCGGGGATATGGGGGAAAAAATATAGAAAATAATAATAGGTCCGTTATGCTCTGGTTTGAGTCACGTTGTTCGAACTGGCGAGTGCTTTCTGAGCTAAAGGTTAGCTGATGACCGCTAGCAATGGTTTGCTGACTGATAGCTGGTAGGTAGTTAGCTGGCTAGCTTCAGTTGAGGGATTCCAGTAAATAGAAATACTTTAGAAAAAAATTAATTAACAGATCCACGCCACATTGGGTGAGGCGGGTTGCAGGAGAGTATTTAGAAGTTGAGGTTTAGGAAAATATTTTTAAAAGATATGTGAAGAAAAAGATGTAAAAAGATATATACAAGGGACACGACAGGACAAAAACGTCTGACTGCTACGACATCTTGGAAAACAGGACTATTGCACGCAGAGTCAGGGTATATGCAACAGTTTGGGCCGCCTGGCTCGTTGCGAACTAATTTGCCAGAATTTTACGTAATTATGACATAACATTGAAAGTTGTGCAATGTAACAGGAATATTTAGACTTAGGGATGCCACCCGTTAGATAAAATACGGAACGGTTCCGTATTTCACTGAAAGAAAAAACGTTTTGTTTTCGAGATGATAGTTTCCGGATTCGACCATATTAATGACCTAAGGCTCGTATTTCTGTGTGTTTATTATATTATAATTAAGTCTATGATTTGACAGAGCAGTCTGACTGAGCGGTGGTAGGCACCAGCAGGCTCGTAAGCATTCATTCAAACAGCACTTTCGTGCATTTTGCCAGCAGCTCATTGCGCTGTTTATGACTTCAAGCCTATCAACTCCCAAGATTAGGCTGGTGGAACCGATGTGAAATGGCTAGCTAGTTAGCGGGGTGCGTGCTAATAGCGTTTCAAACGTCACTCGCTCTGAGACTTGGAGTAGTTGTTCCCCTTGCTCTGCATGGGTAACGCTGCTTCGAGGGTGGCTGTTGTCGATGTGTTCCTGGTTCGAGCCCAGGTAGGAGCGAGGAGAGGGATGGAAGCTATACTGTTACACTGGCAATACTAAAGTGCCTATAAGAACATCCAATAGTCAAAGGTATATGAAATACAAATTGTATAGAGAGAAATAGTCCTATAATTCCTATAATAACTACAACCTAAAACTTCTTACCTGGGAATATTGAAGACTCATGTTAAAAGGAACCACCAGCTTTCATATGTTCTCATGTTCTGAGCAAGGCACTTAAACGTTAGCTTTCTTACATGGCACATATTGCACTTTTACTTTCTTTTCCAACACTTTGTTTTTGCATTATTTAAACCAAATTGAACATGTTTCATTATTTATTTGAGGCTAGATTGATTTTATTGATGTATTATATTAAGTTAAAATAAGTGTTCATTCAGTATTGTTGTAATTGTCATTATTACAAATAAAAATACAATTCGGTATCGTCTTTTTTTGGTCCTCCAATAATCGGTATCGGCGTTGAAAAATCATAATCGGTCGACCTCTAACCAGGATCTCAGCGACCCCTTGTCTGGAAAAAATTGACTTTATTGATAACACCAGCTGATGTGGTTATGGGTGTCTTTGCTATTTCAATGTATCTTGAATATTAATCTACCACTAGCAGATAAGTGTCATTTTTCCAATAGAACATATCTGCCCCTACCTTTTGCCATGGCCGTTTTGGCAGCTCCGTTGCCATCATTGGCTCCGGATGACAAGGTTGACATTTTGTACAGACCTCACACTGGGCCACCAACTTGGCAATCTGAGTACTCAGACCAAGCCACCACACCGACTGTTGAGCCCTCAGTCTGCATTTGGTTATCCCCATGTGTCCATCATGCACTCTGTCTAGCATTTCTGGTTGTAGAGTCTCTGGGATAACTATCCATTGTCCTTTCATGAGAAGGTCTCCATTACAGTGGAAGTCACTTTGGTGCACCCAATAGGGCTTCAGCAGCTGAGGCAGTTCCTCCTGCCTGGGCCATCCCTTTTTGCACTGCTGCACTATCTGTCGGCAGATGGGGTCTCGTTGTTGCTCGTCTGCAATCTGCTTCAGTTTGGTCTGAGATGCAGGTAGGCTGTCCCTTATTGCATTAATGGACACCTGTACCTCACCGTCTAGACATTGCTCCTCCACTGACAATGGACGTTTAATTGGGACCCTGGAGGGTGCATCTGCTGTGATCAGTGCCTTCCCTGGCACATATACCATCTTGTAGGTGAACCTCAGGAATCTGAGGCGGAAGCGCAGAACTCTGGGAGGCAAGTCATCCAGCGCTTTTGTCCCTAACAGAGCCAACAGTGGTTTGTGGTCAGCCTCTGCTGTAAACTGCAGGTCAATAAGGTATTGTCTGAGCCTTTCACATGCCCATGTGATAGCCAACGCCTCCTTCTCCACTTAAGCATACATTTGCTCTGTGTCGGATAAGCTTCGGGAGATGTATGCTATGAGACGCCACTCCATGTTGTCCTGCATCTGTGTGAGGACCGCCCCTAGCCCAAAGGATGATGCATCTACTGATACCTTTGTCTTAGCGTGGGGACGGTACTGGACCAGCACTCTCTGTGAGGCCAGGTCTCCTTTGATTTTGTCAAACGCCACCTGTTGCATATGACCCCATGACCAGTCATTCTCTTTGGCAAGGAAGTCTCTCAGGGGTTTGGTTGTATCTGAAAACTGTAGGAGGAACTTACCCACATATGTGGCCATGCCTAAGAAGGTCCTGACTTCAGCCACATTCTGGGGTCTGGGCATATCTGTGATGGCGCTGATCTTCTCTGGGTTCGGCTCTATTCCAGCTGCACTGATTTTGTGTCCCAAGAACAAGACCTCTGACTATGCAAAAGTGCATTTTTCATTGAGTATCAGGCCAGTCTCCTGGAGTCGGGTCAGAACTGCTGTGAGCCTTACATCATGTTCTGCTCTGTCCCTTCCGCACACGAGCACATCGTCCGCGTGGACTGTGACGCCACTCAGCCCATCCAACAGCTGGGACATGCGTCTTTGGAAATGCTCAGGACCGGAAGCGATTCCAAATGGCAAAACATTAAAACAGTAACGGCCAAACGGTGTTATAAACGTTGATGACTCTCTGATGACAGCGGTATCTGCCAGAAACTTGAGCGGGCATCCAGCTTTGTGAAGACTTGTGAGCCATCCAACTGAGCCAGTGACTGCTCCACTGATGGTAAGATGTGTGTCTCTCTGCAGTGCCTCATTCAAGTTAGTCATGTCCACACAGATCCTTATGTCCCCATTGGCTTTTGGGACCACTACCATCCCTGCACACCAGTCTGTGGGACTCTCTATTTAGACACCGCCCCAATTTCTTCCATCCTCCCCAACTCTTCCTTTACTTTGCCCAATAAAGGGATAGGCACACGGCGAGGGGTGGTAAGGGCATAGGGGACAGCATCCTCTTTCAGGCGGATTTTGAAGTCACCTTCCATTCTTCCTAGACCAGAAAACACTTTTGGGAATTTATTTTTGAAAACCTCACCTGGGTCCTCCAGTTCGCTCACTCTCTCAATGAGTTGCAATGCTTCAATTGCTGGCAGCCCCAGCAACGGTCTGGCTAGAGAGTCAATGACGAAGACAGGCTGGATGGCACTTTTGTCTTTACTCTGCAGTTTAATCACCAACTGCCCTACCACTAGTAAAATCTTATTACTGGGCCCGTACAGTTTGTTGTTTGTAGAGGGCAAAGGGCCATCTCTGCTATAGCTATACAGCCTAGTTGGGATAGCTGTCACTGCTGCCCCAGTGTCTAGTTTAAATGACACAACCTCCCCATTGAGTGTAATGTCTGAATGCCAGCCAGCCTTGTTTTCCTTTACTTCTCCCAGAAAGATGCTGTCCTGCTGAACCTCCTCTGAGACCTCATGCATTTGCTTTAATCGACAGACAGCTGAAAAGTATCCTCTCCTGTGATATTTCCTGCATTCCGCATCCTTTGCTGGGAAATCTTTCCATCTGTGGAAAGGGGATTTCCCACATTTGCGACTAACACTTGAACTAGCTACTGGTGCTGTCTGTGATTGTTTTCTCCACGTCTGTTTCTGTTCTGTGTTCCCCTCCGTTTTTTTTAGCTCGGTATGAAAATGCATTTATTTCCTCACTCTCTTCGCTCTGCAAGGAGCTGCTGTCGCGCAGCATCGTCTGCTGTCTTTTTACAGTCTCACTCTGCCTAACCTGGTTTACAGCTTTGGACAAGGTAAACTGGGAATCAAACTGTAACTTTTCAGAAAATGATATCTTTCTTATTCCCACTACAATCCGATCTCGGATCAGCTCTACCCTGAGCTCGCCAAACCGACAATGTTCTGCTAGTTTGTGAACAGCTGTGATAAAACTGTCAGTGGTTTCACCCTGCTCCTGTTTGCGCATGTTAAACCGAGTTCTCTCAAATATAATGTTGTGTCTCCCTACAAAATGCGTTTCAAAACAGTCTTTAACGGCATTGTAGTTAAGTTTCTCTTCCTCAGTCAACGTTGAAGCGTTTAATATATCCTCGGCTTCATCACCCATAGAGTAGATCAGTGTATTAACTTGAAATGCCTCGTTTTTCACGTTTAAGCCTGATGCTACTTGGAGTCGCAAACCCTGAAATCCCGCCAGCTTCTTCCTCTTGCAACATGTTGCTTAGCAGTAACTTAGTCCTTGCTCGTTAGCTAGAAAAACAATGATATGCACTGTTTTATCTCCAACACTGCCCTCCCTGCTTTGAAACAGCCTGAATGTATGATGTACTTGGTACGTCCTACACGTTTATGTGAATTTTAAAACCACTTCTGATACCATGTAGTATTATCTAAAAATAAAGACGCACGACAAGAAGGTTCTAGCTCCAGCATGTTTACTAACCTAACCCTCGCATGTCATACATAGATACGGATACCCCCAAGGGACATCCTACTACACCCCCATCCCTAATTGCTGTCCCAATATATTATCAATATCTCACAAACTCAAATCTCTCTCTCTCTCTCTCTGTCTGTCTGTCTGTCTGTCTGTCTGTCTGTCTGTCTGTCTGTCTGTCTGTCTGTCTGTCTGTCTGTCTGTCTGTCTGTCTGTCTGTCTGTCTGTCTGTCTGTCTGTCTGTCTGTCTGTAGGAGATATTGGGTCAGTGCAGTAGAGAGCAGGCGTTTAAGACCATCCTGTTCTCTGGGTAACACTAAGACAACTGATTTTGTAATGTAAATATCACTGTAAATCTGCATGAACATGACACACACACTGATAAACTCTTGTTTCCATGGTAACTGGTACCTTACTTGAGAATGTATATATTTTTTTACTTTTTCTTTTACGTGACAACATTCAGAAAGAAAATATGTCCTCGTTACATTTCGAATGCTCAGGCAGGACAGCAAAACAGTCAAATTCATACACTTATTAAGAGAACTCATCCCTAATGCCTCTGATCTGGTTTGTAAAATACTGTTAGACTGTGCCCCTGGCTTTCCATAAATAAATAAAATCAAGAACATCTGCATAATATAAGGAATTTGATATATAGCCTTTGCTTTCACTTTTGATACTTAAGTACATTTAAAACCAGATACCTTTAGACTTTTACTCAAGTAGTATTTTACTGGGTGACATTCACTTTTACTTGAGTCATTTTCTATTAAGTGTCTTTACTTTTACTCAAGTATGACAATTGGGTTCTTTTTCCACCACTCGTAAAGTATTATCTCCACCAAGATCTCAAAATGTCCTGGAAAATATATATTTGTAAAATAATGACACGTGATGTTTTTAAGAAATTATATAAAGCATTTTATTTCAAAACAGTCACACTGTTCGTTCAAATTCATCAGAACCAATGGTCCTCAAACGAACCCCTGTCCCCCAGAACTGTCCCGTGCTTGCTGTGGGGGAACATTGGTGTTCACTTCACTGTCTAAAGCGCCAGGTTTGCAGGTTGTCTGTTCAACCATGATCAGAGCACTAGTCCACTCACACAAGGGTGCCTCCTTCCTTCCCGTGGTAGGAAGTGGACATCTCCCACAGTCAGAACAGTAGGCTGGTGGGCTGCAGCCTCAGTGTGATGTGAGCACTTGCCCAGTCACTCAAGGGTGCCTCCAACCCTCCCGTGGTAGACAGTGCACACATCACACAGTCAGCTGGTACTGTAGATAGTAAGCTCAAGCCTCAGTCCTCCACACATTCATAGCTACCGATTTGTGTTCTCTTTCAAGCCAAATTAACCCTCATATTAACCCTTAAAATCTATAAATCCTATTTTCCCATCAAAGCTCACACTCTTCCCACTCCCTCAACCAATCCTCCTCCCTTCCATTTTAAAATGTCAGTCTGTAGTAGGCCCTCACCCTCCCCTGGCCCCTATACCCTAGGTCCCTCACTGAGTGCTGTACACACCGCTGAGCAGGCGGCTCTTCTTCTCCTCCTTCTGGCTCTCATTCTTCAGGTCAGCAAACACCTGGGAGAAGAAATTAGGGTCTGTGTTCATCTGGAGCATCTTGACACTCATCAGCTTGGTGATGGTCATGCAGCGGATCCAGAAGGTCTGCTTGCAGGTGTCTACCAGGAAGGGTTTCAGGGGGTAGCCGATCTCGTTGCCCATGTAGGAGCAGGTCGTGTAGAGGCAGGTGAGCAGCACGGCATGCAGCTCCTGCAAGGTGGCCACCTCGGAGGAAACCGCCTCGCGGCACAGCATGTAGAGGAAGACCACAGCGGCCGGATTGATGCAGCTCTGGTTCTGATAGCAGTTGTCCAGCAGATAACGGTCAACCACCCGCAGCCACAGCACCGGGTCCATGGAAGACATGTCCTGGAGCCGGTGGCAGCGCCGGCACAGGAACTCACCCAGGCAGCGCAGCAGCTCGCCGGTTGTAGCGTGGACCATCACCAACCTCTTGGGCGTGTCGAGGTCCTGGACGGTCACCATCTGGGGCGTGTCGGGGGCCGTGTTTGAGTTGGATATGGGGGCCTTCTCGACCGACGAGGCGGCGTTCTGGGAGATGGCTGGAGTGCTCTGGTCCTCGGTTGAAAGCTTGTCATAGGATTGAGACTTATCCAGGGTCAGTGAGGACAGGTTGGAGAAGGACTGAGACTTATCCAGGTTCTCATTACTCAGATGGACAATGTTGTTTTGGTTGGTGTTCTCGTGGGCCTGCTCCTTCTTGGAGCTCCTCTTCTTCACAATCCGCCTCCATGGCGAGTAGCGCTTCAGAGTCTTGTCTTTTGCACTCTTACCGGTCTGGACTTCCATCAAGTGGCCCACAGTGTTCGGCCCATCTTTGAAGAGGACTGCCTTCTTGCGGACCGAGATAGACATTGTGGATCCCATAGCCAATAGTGCCTGTGGAAAACAAAATGCTTCAATATTGGCAAAATGAAGTGCATGGCATCAGTTCAGTAAGCCTTGCTAGCTCAGCTCTGGGTGTCTCCGAAATGGCAACCTATTCCCTATAAAGTGCACTGCTTTTGACCATGGCCCAAAGGGGTCTGGTCAAAAGCAGTGATTTATATAGGAAACAGGATTCCATTTGGGACAGATTCTAAATCACAGTATTAAGCATAGGCATTAGTGTTATGTATTCATAAACATGAGCAATATAACATTCCAAAGCAAAACAAAAATATTACTCACTGATTTCAAGTTGATATGTGAGAAATTCTAAAGATATTTCAATATTTTCTTTGTTAATTGAAAGGTAAAGACGGGTTGTCCAGTGCTTTGAGTTCAAGGCTGTTATGGTTGTGAACATCAGAATTGTCCAAGGTTCTGAAATCGAGTTTCTACGTCGTAATAAAGAAGTACGTCATAGCGGCGATTTTGTGAAAGATTAAGTTTGATGTTGGCAAAAATAAATAAATAAATAAAGTCTGATGTTCGCCATGATAGAATTTGCCTCATATTTGCTATAGCTTAGCTCAATAAATTGAAAACGAAATAAGCTCTGAGGGACTTCTACGTCACAGCGTTACATTTCTGGCCTCAATGGCTGAATAACATGTATCTGGCGAGTGTTTTGAATGGATCTCAATGGTCTGTCAAATTATATTGGCAGCTGTGTCAGGTTCCCGTTTATCTCGTTCACCATCAGACTCTTATTCCCCCTACATTTTGCGTTAGTAATTTCACTTTAGCAATCTACTCCAATAATGCGCATTTAGCCTGGGGACGAATAGGTGCGCGCCTATAATGGCTATTTGAAGTGGGGAGCATACAGGCCTACTTCTATGTCAGGACTGACTGGAGGGCTAGCTTAAAATGCGCTATAAAAGTAGGCTGAATTGCCTTTTCATGTAAAACGCAAGATAAGAACCAGCAGTAGCTCAAATAAAAGCTTATACAGCTACATTTCAAAGTGTTTTTTAAGAAATAGAAAAATCATACAACAGTTACTCAAATATCTCTCTCTCTCTCTCTCTCTAGGATATATTGGATCAGTGCAGTAGAGAGCAGGAGTTTAAGACCATCCTGTTCTCTCTGTGTTATTTTCATGCCTGTGTGGCTGAGAGGCGCAAGTTCGGTCCTCAGGGTTGGAACAGGAAATACCCCTTTAACACTGGAGACCTCACCATCTCTGTCAATGTGCTCTACAACTACCTGGAGGCCAACTCACAGGTCACCGTTTACGTGTTATAGTGATCAGGATGGTGATAGTGATGATGATTGATGATGTTGATGAGGAGTCATTGTTCATGTATTTGGCGTGTGTGTTCAGGTGCCGTGGGAGGACTTGCGCTATCTGTTTGGAGAGATCATGTACGGAGGTCACATCACAGACGACTGGGACAGAAGACTCTGTAGAACCTACCTGGAGGAATACATGCAGCCCAACCAGGTAGGGGTGTGTGTGTGTGTGTGTGTGTGTGTGTGTGTGTGTGTGTGTGTGTGTGTGTGTGTGTGTGTGTGTGTGTGTGTGTGTGTGTGTGTGTGTGTGGTTTATGATTGTGATGATAGTGTTACAAAGAAACCCACACCCTTTCCACCAGTCTGACAGGAAGTTGGCTCTGGCTCCGGGCTTTGTGGTTCCCTCCAACTTGGACTACCAGGGTTACCACGGTTACATAGATGAGATGCTGCCCCATGAGAGCCCGGTGCATTATGGGCTACACCCCAATGCAGAGATAGAGTTTCTGACGGTGACCTCTGATAACCTCTTCCACACACTGCTGGAGCTGCAGTCACCTGACTCTGTGATGGGAGAGGGGGCTTCACAGACCGTAGAGGAGAAGGTGTATGAGACACACACACACACACACGCACATATTCATACCAGAAACACACATTTAAAAAACACATACACTGGACCCCACACACACTCATCTCTCATCCTCTCTGCAGGTGAAGACCATCCTGGACGAGGTGTTGGAGAAGCTTCCAGAAGAGTACAACATGTCAGACATCACGTCTAAGACAGCGGAGAGATCACCATACATCCTGGTCTGCTTCCAGGAGTGTGAACGGATGAACACGCTCATCTACGAGATACGCCGCTCACTCAAGGAGCTGGACCTGGGGCTGAAGGTGGGTTAGGGGCTAGGTTTTTTACATGTATTTTTATTTAACCTTAATTTAACTAGGCAAGTCAGTTAAGAACAAATTCTTATTTACAATGACGGCCATGCTAAACCCGGACGACGCTGGGCCAATTGTGCGCCGCCTTAAGGACTCCCAATCACGGTGATGCCGCCTGGATTCAAACCAGGTTACTTAGTGATGCCTCTTGCGCTGAGATGCAGTGCCTTCGACCGCTGCGCCACTCGGGAGCCCATGATCAGCTGGTAAATTAGACTATGACTGATGGAAGACAAGGGCGAACGGGTAGTTTTGGCTCACGACAGCGCTGTTTTTTTTTCTCCGTTCAGGGTGAGCTGGCGATCTCCTCAGAGATGGAGCAGATCCAGGCGGCTCTGTTCTTCGATAACGTCCCAGACACCTGGACCAAACTGGCCTACCCCTCTACTTACAGCCTTGCCCAGTGGTGAGTCAACGGGTGTACTCTCCCACTGCCCCAACGTGTACGTAACATGATGTGTTGCTACGTGTGTGTGTGTGTTTACCAGGTACAATGACGTGTTGCTGCGCTGCAGAGAGCTGGACAGCTGGACACAGGACCTGGCTCTGCCCACCGTCATCTGGTTGTCTGGACTCTTTAACCCACAGTCCTTCTTAACAGGTAACATACACACACGTCCCCCTACGAAACAACACACCCAACCACTTCTAATTATGTCACCAACTTATGTTGTAACTGTCAGTTGCCTCTTGGTATTCTCCGTTTAGTGGAATGATTCCCCCTCTCTCCCTCCAGCGGTGATGCAGTCTCTGGCTCGTAAGAATGAGTGGCCGTTAGATAAGATGAACCTGACCGTGGATGTGACTAAGAAATTTAAGGAAGAGTTCAACCAGCCGGCCAGAGAGGGAGCATACGTATACGGACTGTACATGGAAGGTATACACTCGTCCCCCCCACCATTCCCATGAGCACATACATCCTAGTTCATGCATCTTCACCCTTTCCCTCTTTCTCCCCCAGGTGCAAGATGGGACACTCAGGGTGGGGTGATCGCCGAGGCTCGTCTGAAGGAGTTAACCCCCTCCATGCCGGTCATCTCAGTCCGAGCCGTACCGAACGACAGACAGGAGACGCGTAACATCTACGAGTGTCCCCTGTACAAGACCAAGCTGAGAGGAACCACGTATGTCTGGACCTTCAGCCTCAAGACCAGAGAGAGACCAGCCAAGTGGGTACTGGCTGGGGTGGCCCTGCTGCTCAGTGTGTAGAGGCAAGGGTTAAGGGGGTGCTGGTTGGAACAAAGCAAGGTCGTTTTTTCATTCGCTATTCCTAGTGTGTGTATTTTCTGCATTATGTTGCTAAGTGTGAGAGAAGTTACTTTATGTAAAATACATGCGTGTTACTACATAATCCCTCGAACCAGGTTTGATGTTACTATAGAAATATAAAAGGAATTTGTATAGTACTGTTTCAGCACCTGAAAGCTATATGAAAATGTATTCAGCTATTTGACATTTTTTCACATGACTTAGTAAGAATAGAAATAAAAATCTGTATTTTTCGGGAATTTATTGAAAAACAATACAGTACAAGCTGCAAAATAGTTTCACACATTTGATCACAGTAAGAACCCATTAATTCAAAGCTTAGTATTTTGAACAAATCAACTGTATCGTCTAACAAGTGTACAAGTCGAAAAGCAGAAAACATTGGATGGTACCCTTTACCTAGGCCTAGCCTCTACTGATGAGTGATGTTCAAGTGCTCTATGGTCTATGTAACACTTGTTAATATGGCACATCAGTTACATGTCACTTTAAAAGCTTCAATGGGCACGATTTCCCAAAAGCAGCTTCAGGCTAAGTTCATCCTTACAAGCATAGGATCCTATAGTTTTAAACGATGAGCTTCTGTTAACGATGAGCTTTATTACGATGCTTTTGGGAACCCGGGCCTAGAACAACATGACAGATAGCAGGAGGAATTCCACACTGCTCATAATTCGTCACTATTATGCCCCACAGTCCTCACACACAGGGGCGTGTATACATTTGGCTTCAATAAAAAAAAAAGAAAATTGTGTTTGTGTGTTCTCCTAGTCACTGTCGTCGTCAGACCAGCCCAGGTCCATCATGTTCATGTCCAGCGTCGCGGCGGCCATATTGATTTTGGTTCCATGTCGTACGCTACAGGTCTTAGAAGAGTTCTGATTGGATGTGGTCCGCATGCTCACCTGTACCCCCGACCTCACCCCCTGACCTCTGACCCCTAACTCACTCCTGACCTTATGACTTATGACCCCAACATTAGCCATGTCACCCCTGACCCCTACCCCCCCAAGGTCACATATCTCCCCCATGTTCATATTCATATCCATGTCCCCTATCCTCTCTATCCCCCCAATATCATCCAGAGAGAGCATATCCTCAAACCCAACCATACTCCCCCCACTCAGCTCCCTAAACATGGACTGTATCCTCCCTCCCTCCTTACTCCCTCCCTCCACCACCCTCTCCTCCTTCGTTACCTCCCTCCATCCCTCTTGTCTCCCAGTCTCCCCCCATCCCCTCTCCTCCCTCTCAGTCTCCCCGTCCATCTCTCCCATCCCACCCTGGAAGCCCTTTAGCATGATTTGCAGCCGACCCCCTTCCCCTAGCTCCAGCCGACCCCCTTCTATCCCTCCCTCCGTCCCCCTCTCCTTCTCCCTCTCCCCCCAGGTTACCTCTATCCCTCCATCCCCATCCGTCTCCCCAAGACTGCTTGAGAAGCCCCTAATCATGGACTGGAAACCCCCTATCCCCCTGTCTATCCCTCCCTCCATACCCCTCTCCCTCTCCCTCTCCCTCTCTCCGTTGCTGAGGGTTCTGATAAGGCAGGATATCTTGGCGCTGTTGGACTCCTGAGATTGAGAACGGAAGAACGACTCCGAGCTGATGCCTGATGCTATGGGGGAGAAGAACTGAAAGAGAGAAAGAGATGGGGACAACCCAGATGTCATCCCTCACCACTCTTTATGAATTCATTGTTACTCTAGGGATGCGGGGCTTTGACCCCATACAACATGACTGTTTTCTGACGTTTAAACCTCATAAGGTTGTAAAACAAATAGAAAAATGTTCATGAACGAAGCGTCACGGTCTTTGAAACCCGGCCAAATATGTAGGCTACTCACAGGGGTGACATTGGACCTCTCCATCAGTCTCTCCTCCCACAGTCTCAGTCTTCGCTCTCTCTCCTCCAGCTCCTTCTCTTTGCTACTCAGGTCTCTCTCCAGCCTCCGCAACCTCTCCAACGTGGCATCGATCTCACACCTACAGAGAGGAGAGCTACTGTTACTCATATGCCCATGTCCCTCCACTTCCATTGATACCTGGTCATCAATGCTCATGTTAGAAGCTGGGGGACAGTGGCTTAGTAAACTATTATCAAGGTAAGCAATGTTCCTTTCAAGAGACAGTACGGGGATCTAGTTTCTGTTTTGAAAGCCCTGTAATCTGAAACCTAGCAGTTGTCTAGTACTGCCTGTTTATTCCAGCATGTGGCACTGTTTAGTCTATGATTTGAAGGGCCATAATGGAATGTTCTCCCTCCCTCTCGCTCACACACACACAAACACCAGCAGCTCTCACAGCACCTAAATAAACACAGACATCTGACGCAGGGACATAACACCCTCCCCCTAAACTTTTCCCTCGTTCCCTCTCTTTAAACTCCTCCCTCTCTCCAACCCCCAGTCCCACTTCTTACCTCTCCTTCTACCCATACTTCTCTCCACCTCTTAAAGCCCTCAATGTTTTCCCCTCCCTCGATCACTAACCCTCCCTCTTCCCCTCAATTCCCCCCCCTCCCTCCCTCCCTCCCTCCCCTCCCTCCCTCCCTCCCTCACCCAGATCTTTCCACCCATTCTCCATACCTCCCTCATAATTGATTAACTTGCCACACTCATGTCAAACACAAACAGAATCTGTCACCCTCTCCCCCCCCTCCCCCACCCTCCTCCTCCTTTCTCTCCTCCTCGTCTCTCTTCGGTCCCTCTTCTCTCCTGCTCAGTTTTTATATTTCAAGTGCGCTCTTTACATTTCTACCTCTCTCTACACAGCTCCCCTGTTTTCCCCCATACTTGGCTTCTAGCTGCCCCCCTATATGCTTCTTTTGTGAACTCTCTCTCTCTGGTGGAAACAGGCTAAGTAGAGGAATCTCCTACATGGATAGGTTCCAGAGTCTTATTATAGACTAAAGCCAACGAGCCAGCAGGGTCATGCATTCAGCTTCTCTCCTGAGACACACACACACACACACACACACACACACACACACACACACACACACACACACACACACACACACACACACAGGGGCCTCTTGTTAGGTTGTGAGTGTATACAGTGAGAGCTGCTCTCTGTCCTGTGTCTGGCTGCAGAAAGATGGAGCTTAAACAATCCAGACTGTGCTTACTGTACCACCTGCATATCACATACATTACACACACACACACACACACACACACACACCCGTTTGAAACAGAGTCCCACACACACACACAAACTAATTGTACCTCCACTGGTCCTTGTTGTGTAGGAAGGAGTTACATTGTTCTGGTAGTCTGCTGTCTTTAGACATGGTCTCCAGAGTCCCCAACACCTGCTTAAACACTGGACGCTCCTAGAAAACACACACACGCTTGATATCTTTCAGATATGCCTCAAATTTAATTGTAGTATGGCCACTGTCAAGTTAGCACATTAGGACTTTATCGACAGTTCAGGCTTCTGTAACAGCTCATAATGAGCTAGCCTTGAGAGCTCAGGGTCGTAAGTTCAAGACCAGCTGCTGGAGTGTCCAACTCTGGGGTGTCCAACTCTGGGGTGTCCAACTCTGGGGTGTCCAACTCTGGGGTGTCCAACTCTGGGGTGTCCAACTCTGGGGTGTCCAACTCTGGGGTGTCCAACTCTGGGGTGTCCAACTCTGGGGTGTCCAACTCTGGGGTGTCCAACTCTGGGGTGTCCAACTCTGGGGTGTCCAACTCTGGGGTGTCCAACTCTGGGGTGTCCAACTCTGGGGTGTCCAACTCTGGGGTGTCCAACTCTGGGGTGTCCAACTCTGGGGTGTCCAACTCTGGGGTGTCCAACTCTGGGGTGTCCAACTCTGGCCCTGGAGAACTACACTGCTCTTTCCATGATCTAGACTGACCATTTGAATCCAGGTGAAATCTATGATCCCTTATTGATGTCCCCTATTAAACTCACTTCAAATCAGTGTAGATGAAGGGGAGGAGACAGGTTAAAGAAGGACTTTTAAGACTTGAGACATGGATTGTGTATGTGTGCCATTCAGAGGGTGAATGGGCAAGACAAACGATTGAAGTGCATTTGAGCGGGGTATGGTAGTAGGTGTCAAGCGCACCGGTTTGAGTCAAGAACTGCAACATTGCTGGGTTTTTATGCTCAACAGTTTCCCTGTGTATCAATAATGGTCCACCACCCTATGGACATCAAGCCAACTCAACACAACTGTGGGAAGCATTGGAGTCAACATGGGCCAGCATCCCTGTGGAACGCTTTCAACACCTTGTAGAGTCCATGCCCCGATGAATTGAAGCTGTTCTGAGGGCAAAAAGGGGTGCAACTCAATATTAGGAGGGTGTTCCTAATGCTTTGTACACTCAGTGTATCGGGTGTGCAGGATTTGGAGTCTCCAGAGTCAGATATGGAGATTGTGTGGTAGCCCTGACCTTTGCCCTCTCACCTTTGGTTCGGCCTGCCAGCACTTCTTCATCAGGTCAGCGAAGCTAGGCGGACAACTGGTGGGGATGGTCAGCCTCTGGAACACACACACATATATACACTCAGAGGAATCTTACATTCATAGGAACACACTCACAATATGAAGTAGGAAATGCGGTGGCTTAGAGGGGACACAGTCCCTGATCAGCAGGGAGTTTAACCAGTGACCCATCAGTTACAGTATAATGCTAACTGTGCCTTTCAATTCCAGTAAGAGGCAGGGGGTGGTAGGGGCAGTACATAGTAACAGGTTATAGCAGCGTTTCCCAACCCTGGTTATTGTAACCCTGGTCCTCCAGTACCCCCAACACTATACCTTGTTATTGTAACCCTGTTCCTCCAGTACCCCCAACACTATACCTTTTTATTGTAACCCTGGTCCTCCAGTACCCCCAACACTATATCTTTTATTGTAACCCTGGTCCTCCAGTACCCCCAACACTATACCTTTTTATTGTAACCCTGGTCCTCCAGTACCCCCAACACTATACCTTTTTATTGTAACCCTGGTCCTCCAGTACCCCCAACACTATACCTTTTTATTGTAACCCTGGTCCTCCAGTACCCCCAACACTATACCTTTTTATTGTAACCCTGGTCCTCCAGTACCCCCAACATTATACCTTTTTATTGTAACCCTGGTCCTCCAGTACCCCCAACACTATAAATTTTCATTGTAACCCTGGTCCTCCAGTACCCCCAACACTATACCTTTTTATTGTAACCCTGGTCCTCCAGTACCCCCAACACTATACCTTTTTATTGTAACCCTGGTCCTCCAGTACCCCCAACACTATACCTTTTTATTGTAACCCTGGTCCTCCAGTACCCCCAACACTATACCTTGTTATTGTAACCCTGGTCCTCCAGTACCCCCAACACTATACCTTTTTATTGTAACCCTGGTCCTCCAGTACCCCCAACACTATACCTTTTTATTGTAACCCTGGTCCTCCAGTACCCCCAACACTATACCTTTTTATTGTAACCCTGGTCCAACCCTGGTCCTCCAGTACCCCCAACACTATACCTTTTTATTGTAACCCTGGTCCAACCCTGGTCCTCCAGTACCCCCAACACTATACCTTTTTATTGTAACCCTGGTCCAACCCTGGTCCTCCAGTACCCCAACGCTATACCTTTTTATTGTAACCCTGGTCCTCCAGTACCCCAACACTATACATTTTTATTGTAACCCTGGTCCTCCAGTACCCCCAACACTATACCTTTTTATTGTAACCCTGGTCCTCCAGTACCCCCAACACTATACCTTTTTATTGTAACCCTGGTCCTCCAGTACCCCCAACACTATACCTTGTTATTGTAACCCTGGTCCTCCAGTACCCCCAACACTATACCTTTTTATTGTAACCCTGGTCCTCCAGTACCCCCAACACCCCCAACACTATACCTTTTTATTGTAACCCTGGTCCAACCCTGGTCCTCCAGTACCCCCAACACTATACCTTTTTATTGTAACCCTGGTCCAACCCTGGTCCTCCAGTACCCCAACGCTATACCTTTTTATTGTAACCCTGGTCCTCCAGTACCCCCAACACTATACCTTTTTATTGTAACCCTGGTCCTCCAGTACCCCCAACACTATACCTTTTTATTGTAACCCTGGTCCAACCCTGGTCCTCCAGTACCCCCAACACTATACCTTGTTATTGTAACCCTGGTCCTCCAGTACCCCCAACACTATACCTTTTTATTGTAACCCTGGTCCTCCAGTACCCCCAACACTATACCTTGTTATTGTAACCCTGATCCTCCAGTACCCCCAACACTATACCTTTTTATTGTAACCCTGGTCCTCCAGTACCCCCAACACTATACCTTTTTATTGTAACCCTGGTCCTCCAGTACCCCCAACACTATACCTTTTTATTGTAACCCTGGTCCTCCAGTACCCCCAACACTATACCTTGTTATTGTAACCCTGGTCCTCCAGTACCCCAACACTATACATTTTTATTGTAACCCTGGTCCTCCAGTACCCCCAACACTATACCTTGTTATTGTAACCCTGGTCCTCCAGTACCCCCAACACTATACCTTTTTATTGTAACCCTGGTCCTCCAGTACCCCCAACACTATACCTTGTTATTGTAACCCTGGTCCTCCAGTACCCCCAACACTATACCTTTTTATTGTAACCCTGGTCCTCCAGTACCCCCAACACTATACCTTGTTATTGTAACCCTGGTCCTCCAGTACCCCCAACACTATCTTTTTATTGTAACCCTGGAAAAAGCACACCTGATTCAACTCGTCAACTAATCATCAACTCCTCAAAGAGCTGAATGTGGTGTGTTTGTCCAGGACTACAATGGAAGCGTCTACTGTTGGGGGTTACTGGAGGACCGGGGTTGGACCAGGGTTGGACCAGGGTTACAGGATACAACCAATGAGAAGGGCAGGGGGATATGGAAACAGTTTACTCTGGGGGGGATTAAAACGGAAATAAATCTCTCTCAGTAACGGTTAGTATAATGGTCCCCCCCCTCTGGTTATTTAGGGACTACTATTGGACCCCATCCAAAAGCACGCTGGGATACTCAGGAATCATGTTCTCAGATCTCTATGGGTGACAGGGCAGCACACTATTACTGGAATACAGACACAGTTTGAACCCCCTTCCACACAGTATAACCAGTGCTTAATTTGAGGAACAGGATCGGGCCCTTCTCAGTTTTGGACTGTTTTTGCTCGGATCAGGTACCTCTCCTGGCATGAAGAATAATTGGCGCTATTTGCCATGTAAAAACTCCAATAAAAGCAATCAGTGTTAATTGGAGTTGCCTTCGCTGTAATTCTCCTGCCACCTAAAAAAAAAAAACATAACGTGAAATCATGCCTGATATTCCAGGAAGTGATTGGCGTTGGGTCGGCCCGGGTTGATGGTTTGAGCAACATTGTAGCCTAGAGACAGACCAACGCCTGGCCATTGAGGCGGTGAGAGAGAGAAGCGGGCCTGAATCTCTCACGCAACTAGAGTGAGATTCACTGAAATGAAATAATTCAGCCACAGCCGATCAATAGCTTATTAAAAAAATAATGAAAAGCCTGGCTGTGGATTGTGTGCAGCCCAATAACTAGGCGTAGCCTACAGTTGGGAACGCACTGCAAATCTGTCAGTGAACAGCATGCAGACAAAACAGGCCTTTCCCAATATGTCAAATACAATTGTGGGGAAAACACAGGTTGGAAAGCAAATGGCTCCAGGCTGAGAAGAGAAGACTAATCTGTCTGTAGGCCAGCAAAATATTGTATCAACTTCCAAATAGGACTACTGAGCGAATAGCATTGTTCAACAGCAATGCTTTATCATAAAGGTGATTTGTTTTCATGCGTTCCGGTACCTCAGAGCCCCCCCCCCCCCCCGCGCTCACTTTTAGTTACTGCACCTCCCGATTTACAAATTGAGCACAGAATATAACCCGCCTAAACACACACAGTAAAACTACAGGTCCTGGCCTAGCTCCACAGCAGAGTACCCATGCCTTACAAGAGCAGAGAGCTGACATCAACCCTAAAAATACCCCTTACCCTCCTCACAGCGGAAAGCATGAGAGAGTCACGTTGTTACTCCAGCTCTGTGCGTGTTTGTTTTATGTTCGGTAGTGCATATGACCGTCTTTTATTTGCGAGTGAAACTGAGCCCCTTGAAGTTCTCAACTAATCCTAAATCAGAACAATGTGTGTGTGTGTGTGTGTGTGTGTGTGTACCTCTTGTTTCTCCACCACCAGCCAAGCCACCTGCAGCCCCTCGAAGCCTTTAAATGGAACTTCCCGTGTCAGCATCTCCCATAGCACCTGGTAACACACACACACACAATGATACAGGACATATTCTCCTGAAAAACCACTTGACGTAGAACATTTTAGATGCCTCCCCTCTCTCACACACACACACACACACACACACACACACACACACCACGCCGTAGGAGTAGGTATCACAGGTCTCTGATACAGGTAGGCTCTGTATGACTTCTGGGGCCATCCAGGGGAAGGTGCCCACCACTGTCATGTGGGTGGTGTGGGACTGGAACTTAGACGCTCCAAAATCACAGATCTGACAACACACCGGGGAGAGAGAGAGACACAGCATTGGGACGCCCGGTTACAAAATAATCCAAGATTGAGCGGCGCATACAATAATGGTTAGTTATCCCGACTGTACCTTGAGCACTTTGTCTGCTGTCAGCACCACTGTATTGAGACACAAAGAGTTGAGTGAGTTCACAAGCAGGGGGGGGGGGGTTTCTACTTGTGATTTTTGCATGTATCTATAGCCATTAGTTCACGTCTGAAAATGACTAAGTGGCAGCAGTAGATCGTGCAACGTTGGATGTCCTGGTGGGTAGATATACGTTTGGTTGCGGAGTGCGTGTGCATTTGGTTACCGTTTCGTGACTTGAGGTCTCTGTGAATGACTTTGACTGGGGCTTCCGAGTGAAGATAGTGCATTCCTATTCGACAGAAACATGAAACATCCTCAGCCACGAACCAATAGCAGACCAGGAAACTGTTAACAACTGGGCTAAACAACGGCTACCAGTCTCTAAACAAGTCACTGATCCTCACACCAGATGAGAATATGCCCCCTATTGCCTTTAGGGAAGACAGAGCTTTACCAAAGGGCTTAATGAGCATGCTAAAGGTTTCTCTAGGTACAGGAGAACATAAAACATGGGTCAATCTCTCTCTCTCTAGCCTTACCTTTGGCTATCTCCATGGCCCAGGTCATGATTTGTTCCATGTCCATCTCCTCACTCTGTTCACTGGAGAGGTACTCATACAGAGAACCTCCGCCCGCATACTCTGTAGAGTAGACCACAACGCACACTATAACTCAGGGTTCGACTGGAGAGAACGTGATGTCATCGACCTCTCGCTTTGGTGGACCCTCCCTGTTATGTTATTGTTCCTCAAGCGAGGGGGAGGCCGATGACATCACATCAGACCATCTCCTTGAAGTTTGCAGTTGTTGAAAGAAATAAATATATTTTGTTCAAAACTTTTTTTTGTTGTTGTTGTTACCCTTAAGTGTGTATATATTACTGTATTTATACTTGGGATATTGTTTTTCGACAGGAAAAGTTCAATAATAACTGTAGTGTGTCTAACAATGTCTCTCTAAATCCCAAGGACAGTTTACATGAAATATACTGCACAGGGTAGTGCATAATAAACATACAGACATAAATGCATAAACACACACACACACACACACAGAGAGAGAACAGGATTCTCTCTGCAGCCTCCTGTCACTCACAACCTGAACTCATTTATCACAACGACTTGAGAAACGTCAAACACAGCTTAGCACATCAGGCTCACACACACACACACACACTGGGTAGTGTGTTCTGTAAGTCATATGGGCAGTGCTGTCACAGAGCTGATATCAACCATATGACCACACGAAGTAGACACACATAAAAAACATCCTGGGTTAGGTTACAAATGTCCTGCCAGGAAACTCAGCACACACACACACTCAGTAGGCTAAATGTTGATCCTGGACCTGCGGTTCCATGTCCATCAGAATGTGTATGAGGAAACACACACACACACACACACACATACTGACCTGTGACGATGCCATAGTTGGGGGACTCCAGTACGGCGCCGTAGAATTGAATAATGTTCTTATGACTGAGGCTACTCAGGATCTCAGCCTGGAGAGAGAGAGAGGGGGGGTGAATAATGTTCTTATGACTGAGGCTACTCAGGATCTCAGCCTGGAGAGAGAGAGAGGGGGGGTGAATAATGTTCTTATGACTGAGGCTACTCAGGATCTCAGCCTGGAGAGAGAGAGAGGGGGGGGGGGTGAATAATGTTCTTATGACTGAGGCTACTCAAGATCTCAGCCTGGAGAGAGAGAGAGGGGGGGGTGAATAATGTTCTTATGACTGAGGCTACTCAGGATCTCAGCCTGGAGAGAGAGAGGGGGGGCCGGGTCAGAGCACCTAGGAACACAACGTCGCCACGGTGAAGAGTTGAATTGAAGAATTGAATAATGTTCTTATGACTGAGGCTACTCAGGATCTCAGCCTAGAGAGGGGGGGGAGTTGGTAGGGAGGAGAGAGAGAACGTATGCACAGTATTTAACTTACGGTGAGAGTACTACCCATCACTGCGACCTGTACGCTCTCGTTGGCTGGCCCTCGCTTCATACTCGTCGCCAAACCCATTGGCTCCAGGTCATCTATAAGTCTCTGCTAGGTAAAGCCCTGCCTTATCTCAGCTCACTGGTCACCATAGCAGCACCCACCTGTAGCACGCGGTCCAGCAGGTATATCTCACTGGTCGCCCCCAAAGCCAATTCCTTGTTTGGCCGCCTTTCCTTCCAGTTCTCTGCTGCCAATGACTGGAACGAACTGCAAAAATCACTGAAGCTGGAGACTCATATCTCCCTCACTAACTTTAAGCACCAGCTGTCAGAGCAGCTCACAGATCACTGCACCTGTACATAGTCCATCTGTAATTAGCCCATCCAACTACCTCATCCCCTTACTGTATTTATTTATTTATCTTGCTCCTTTGCACCCCAGTATCTCTACTTGCACATTCATCTTCTGCACATCTACCATTCCAGTGTTTAGTTGCTATATTGTAATTACTTCGCCACCATGGCCTATTTATTGCCTTACCTCCCTTACCTCATTTGCACACACTGTATATAGACCTTTTCTACTGTGTTATTGACTGCATGTTTGTTTATGTGTACCCCTGTTTGTGTCGCACTGCTTTGCTTTATCTTGGCCAGGTCGCAGTTGTAAATGAGAACGTGTTCTCAACCTGCCTACCTGGTTAAATAAAGGTGAAATCAAAATAAATAAATGTGAGTCAGAAGTCCTACTAAATTGCAGTGTCTAATTCTTAATTCTACGACATGCATACTGTCACATTTGATTTAAGCAATCTGAGGGTTGTACAGAAAGTCCCTTCTGCTCCGCATCTTGTGTAGTGTATAAACTTCTTCACACTAAAGGGCCGGGTCAGAGCACCTAGGAACACAACGTCGCCACGGCAACCACGCAATCAATCAACTCACTAACAGGCCATGTGTCAAACGCAAAACAACGTAGAAAATCGGCCCTTCACTGGATAGTCACGGAGGATGATCATTTGACACGATCCAGACTTTTTTTTTTCCAGCAACGCTAGAGTTTCTCAAAGCAAAAAATTCCTGCAGAGTATGTGCATGCGTACATGTGTCTGTTTTTCCAGGCACGTGTATGTGCGTGGGCATGTGATTGGCAGCTCCCCAGCCAGCATACATACTAACAGTTATTCAGCCCTCGAGGGAAGAAGCCAGTGGGTTTTATGACAGTGTCACTGCCAGGCCAGGTCACTATAACCCACAACATGGTTTCCTGCTGGGTCGGGAACCAATTTATACTGGGTCACAACTTCAGACTGGGATGTGGCAGGATGTAGTGTTTTGTTCATTGTGAGGGTCACCGGAAGAAAAGGGAGGGCCATGTCCATCACCCAGAATTTGGTTAGGAATCACTGAACTTCAGTATTTACACAAGAGAGTAAAATACACACACCTAAGAGACAGCTAGCTCATACCTTATCTCATACAATAGGAGTAGCCGGTGTTATAAACCAGTACTGTACTTCACAATGAGAGGAAGAGGAGAGGTTTGTTGAAACCAAAATCAACACACTGGCAACTGGAGAGAAAACAGGAGAGCTCTCAAATCAAAACGGCTGGTATGGAGGAAAGGCATACCAAATCACTTGAGTGTGTGAGAGACTGTGTGTGTGTGTGTGTGTGAGAGAGAGACTGTGTGTGTGTGTGAGAGACTGTGTGTTTGTGTGTGTGTGAGACTGTGTGTTTGTGTGTGTGTGAGAGAGACTGTGTGTGTGTGTTTGTGTGTGTGTGAGAGAGACTGTGTGTGTGTGTGTGTGTGTGTGTGTGTGAGAGAGACTGTGTGTGTGTGTGTGTGTGTGTGTGTGTGTGTGTGTGTGTGAGAGACTGTGTGTGTGTGTGTGTGTGTGTGTGTGTGTGTGTGTGTGTGACTGTGTGTGTGTGTGTGTGTGACTGTGTGACTGTGTGTGACTGTGTGTGTGAGACTGTGTGACTGTGTGTGTGTGTGTGTGTGTGACTGTGACTGTGTGTGTGTGACTGTGTGTGTGTGTGTGTGTGTGTGTGACTGTGTGTGTGTGTGTGACTGTGTGTGACTGTGTGTGACTGTGTGTGACTGTGTGTGTGTGTGTGACTGTGTGTGTGACTGTGTGTGTGTGTGTGTGAGACTGTGTGTGTGTGTGAGACTGTGTGTGAGACTGTGTGTGTGTGTGAGACTGTGTGTGTGTGTGTGTGAGACTGTGTGTGTGTGTGAGACTGTGTGTGTGTGTGAGACTGTGTGTGTGTGTGTGAGACTGTGTGTGTGTGTGAGACTGTGTGTGTGAGACTGTGTGTGTGAGACTGTGTGTGTGTGTGCGCGTGTGTGAGACTGTGTGTGTGTGTGCGTGTGTGAGACTGTGTGTGTGTGTGCGTGTGTGAGACTGTGTGTGTGTGTGTGCGCGTGTGTGAGACTGTGTGTGTGTGTGCGTGTGTGAGACTGTGTGTGTGTGTCTGACCTCAGTCTCGATCTTGAGTAGTTTCTTCACAGCGACCTCTTTATCCTGAGATATCCAGTGAGCTCGGTAGACACTCCCAAAGCTGCCCCCTCCACAGTTCTCATAGAACCGCAGGTCCTCATGTTTTATCTGGACAAACGACGGACTCAGAGACGACATGGCATACTGGCGCGCGCACACACAGACTCGACCACAGCCGCTCTGAGCAAACTGAGAGATCCGGAACGGAGAGAAAAGGTAGGTGGGAGAATACGTTTGATCACACACACCCGATAGCAGAATGGACTCCGGGAGCGAGAGAATGAAGAGAGAGACCGCAGAGTGCCTCTCTGTAGTAAGAGCTCATTCACTCCCTCGGTCAGGCCAGGTGCTGAGGCGCCACCCTGTGGTGAGAACACAGAACACACACACTTGGATCGAGAAGGAGAGCGAGAGATTAGAGTGTGTGTGTGTGTGCGTTAATCACATTCTGCTCGCCAGCCTGTTCTCTTCTTTCCAGTGTATGTATGTATGTATGTATGTATGTATGTATGTATGTATGTATGTATGTATGTATGTATGTTCTGTGTGTGACCTCTTGCTGTCAGGTCAAATAAGGCTGCTGGCATCCAGGGGATGCATGGGATCATTGCTTCTATATAAAACACACACACACACACACACACACACACACACACACACACACACACACACACACACACACGTTAGACACACACACACAGGTTAGAGACACACACACACACACAGGTTAGAGACACACACACACACACAGGTTAGAGACACACACACACACACACACACACAGGTTAGACACACACACACACACACACAGGTTAGACACACACACACACACACACACAGGTTAGACACACACACACAGGTTAGACACACACACACACAGGTTAGACACACACACAGGTTAGACACACACAGGTTAGACACACACACACACACACAGGTTAGACACACACACACACAGGTTAGACACACACACACAGGTTAGACACACACGCACACATGCACACACGCACACACACACAGGTCAGACACAGGGCTAGAGAACGATTATTCTCTAGCCTGACAACCAACCCTGTCTCTTACTCACTCAGCAACTAAAAACACACTCCCACCACATACATCCGGAATGAGGGGGGCAGTCACATCACCAGTCTGGAATGACCAACCAGGAACGACATCATCAACTGGGGACAGAGAGGGTGACATCACTTTCACGGACAAAAACAGTGACCAGATCAGCAATAACCACCGCCAGCATCAAACGTTTTGATTATTATATTAGATCATTTTTTATTTAAAGATCAGACAGACGAGACACTCGACACACTGACATCAGAATGAGGTCCTGAGGTAAAAGAGACACAAGTCAAATATACCGTATCTACAAAAGTACATGACGAGAACACAACTGAGAAGGATGACTGATTAAACAGAAATAACAATATGCTACATGAGTTGTGCTTTAACGCAACAATTTGAGGAAAGATTTCAGAACAGTGCTTTAACAATGCTAGGGGTTTTGCTTCTCTAAAACACTATGTCAAATATCTTGGTATTTGTGAAACTGGTACAATATACTTTCTTCATATTTTTGACATCTGCTTATAGTAAGGGATACTGATAATCACTAAAAATACCTAAAATCTAGTTTTTCATTTTTAAATCAGATGGTTTTTTTTCAGTCACTTTAAGTACTTGCAGTTTTCTACCTACATGTACAGTAACCTTACACTTAACAAGAGTCTCGGGTCTCTAATCATCGCTCTTCTATGTGATGTCGCGTAGGCTGATGGTTCTGTGTGATGTCATAGAGGGCTAAGAATTCCATGTGATGTCAGAGGTCTGACTTCTCCAGATGAAGCCATGTGATGTCACAGTGATGAAGGTTACCTGTGATCTCTCGCAGAGGCTTGAGGGTTCTGTATGATGTCACACATGTAACTACCGTGATGGTGGGTGGGCTCAGGTCCTGCGGGGCTCTAGCCTATAGGAGAGCGTTGTCAGGGTCCGCTGGTTGTCAATCACACACAGCTTTCTGACGTAGCCCCTCACCTCCGCATGGTTCTTATTGGGCTGACACACCTCAGGGTCTGAGAGAGAGACAGCGAGACAGAGAGACAAAACGAGAGAGACAGAGAGAGAGAGACAGAGAGAGAGAGAGAGAGAGAGAGAGAGAGCGAGAGAGAGACACATGTATTATTAATGCCTATTGTTATGGGTCCAGTTGAAAGGATCACCAGTTAGTGATAGATCAGAGACTTACTGAACGGCTGACTCCTGCAGTGTCTCACTGCCCGGATGGTGTTTGCTATCATCCGCTGGAAAACACAACAACAAGCAGTGTTACATGTAGTGGCGTAACCCCCCCCCCCCCCCCCCCCCCCGCCCCTCCGTGCAAGATCCGAGCAAGGCCCCCCACCTCCCAACCCATTTTATTGTTTAAGAAAACAGATGTGCCGTTTTATAACTAATCTCATGCTATTCTAGACAATTTTTCCATGGTTTATAACGAGTTCATATGCTTGTTTTTTGGGTTGGGCCCCCACAGAACCACTTGGGGGGGTGTGTGGTAAACCAGTGGTCACATGTCATATATAAGTTGTATTCATGTTCTATGAAGGTTGTTCATACTGAAAATCAAATTCTATGACTACAACATTCAAGTGGCATGAAGAGTTCATAAGCATTTTATGAACGCCTGTGTATACTCACCATCTTCTCAAAGTTGACCATGTTGTCTATGAATGTCTTGTTGCCCTCGTGACTAAAAGTCATGTCTGGGAAGAGATCAGAAAAAGCACCGTTTGAAACAGAGGAGTTAACTTTCTCACCTCGATTTCCGTTTGGAAACGGTTTCCCGTTGCTTGCCTACCGATCGTAACCGGGGCTTACCTTTGAGGAGGAGGGGCATGAAGGGGATGATTGGCGGCTCGATTTTGGTGACGGTCAGCCGGTAGGCCCGGTGGTTCCTGGACGGGTCCTGTTAACACACACACACACACACACACACACACACACACACATCACGGTTCAAAGGTCAATAACTTCACTGTCCACTTCGGGGGTCAAATGGAAATCGGTCTTTGAAGAGCAACTCACCATCATGCTTTCAAATTCAGCGTAGAACTTCTTGAACTTGCTGGGGAGTTTCTGCCAACAGAAAGAGAACGGTTTAAGGGCTTTAGTTTTTAGTGGACGAATAGAGAAGCTGTAATTTCGCAGTAGTTTAACACTGTAGTAGTCGTCGTCATGGCTCACCTCCCAGGTCTGGGTGAGTCTGCTGACTGCAGGGTTGCTCATACCCATGATGATGGCAAAGAACGAGTTCAGGTTCTTAAACTCCCGGCAGCTGGAGAAAGCAACATCAACAACTTCAGTGAGAGAGACTGAAGAAGCGTTTCCGTACCATCAACTCTCTATCAAGCGCGCGCATCTACAGAGCGAGTCAGTGTTTGATTGTTTGCGTGCGCCTCACTCACTGAGCAGCGATCTTGATGAACTTCTTGAGCAGCTGAACCCGTTTGCTGAGCTGACCACACAGACACACCTCCGTCACCACCCACAGCTGCACCTGGTTGAACCTGACCATGACCACACAATCCCACCCGGGTCAAATAACACACTGTAACATGTACCAACAACCTGCCTAGGAAAAAATGGCATAGAAGTTACTTCCAAATCATGTTTGATTCAAATCAGACCTGCGTAAGAAGAGGTCCAGGTTGGCGGTGGTTCTCCTGAAGCTCTGACGACCAAACGTGTGGTACAACAGCTCATGCTGCAGCAGGGAGGAGACGGGACACATATTATAGGGTTCAGGTGTACAGAAAGAAATAGAGCAGGTTGGTTCTCTCGTCTCAGAAAGGGTGTGTGTGTGTGTGTCTACCTCGTGCACGCAGCTGAACAGTTCCCAGTCGTACAGGGTCATCTGGTAGGCAAGGTCTTTAGAACTCATCAGCTCAAAACTGGACATGGACCCCGCTGAGGGCCCCTCCTGGTCTGGGAGAGGGGTCTGACACACACACACACACACACACACACACACACACACATTAGTTTATTGTCTACACGACACTATGATGTTTAGCAGGGTTCCCCAACTGGTGGCCCACAGGCCCGAATTTGGCACGCCAGTGACTTTATTTGGCCCCTCAAGTTTTCTGAGCAAATTATTTGATGTATTGTTGGACATAAAATACTGTTAAAAACACCAGCAAATCAGCTCCAAGTGATGTTCATTTTGGAAATCTGTTCCAAAGTATTCCCATGCATAATAGAGAGGTACTGTATATGTGATCGTATACAAATGTAAGCAAGGCTTGAAATTATTCTGTTTTTGTGAAATATTATATCCGTTTAGGCTTCTTGAGGTAAATTTGCAGTCTACAAATTATTTGTAATTATGTTCCGGCCAAGTGACCATCCGCTCAAGAAAAAAGGAAAGAAAATTGGCCGAGTTGATGCTCCCTGACGTACAGTATGGCTGTGTCTCAAAGGACAACATACTGCCATATTTCTGGTCCTCGTTCTCTCTCACCAGAGCATTCAGCTGGTCCCTGGGACAGGCGAACATACGCCCGTTGATGCTCAGAGTGGAGAATACGGACACGTCATTGGGCTTCAGCATCTGCTTCTCTGTACAGGAGAACACACACACACACACACACACACACACACACATACACACGTTGGAATATAAAAATGACAGCAATAAATGATATGTATACTGAGCAAAAATATTAAACGCAACGTGTAAAGTGTTGGTCCCATGTTTCGTGAGCTGAAATAAATGATCTCAGAAATGTTCCATAGACACAAAAAAACGTATTTCTCTCAGATGCTGTGCACTAATTTGTTTACATCCCAGTTAGTGAGCATTTCTACCTTGCCAGGATAATCAATCCACCTGACAGATGAGGCGTATGAAGAAAGTGATTCAACAGCATGATCATTACCCAGGTGCATCTTGAGCTGGGGACAGCAAAAGGCCACTCTCAAATGTGCAGTTTTGTCACTCAACACAATGCCACAAAGTTTTCAGGGGGAGTGCAATTGGCATGCGGACTGTAGGAATGTCCACCAGAGCTGTTGCCAGAGATTTTAATGTTCATTTCTCTACCATAAGCTGCCTCCAACATCATTTAGAGAATTTGGCAGTATGTCAAACCTGCCTCACAAACTCAGACCATGTGTAACCACGCCAGCCCAGGACCTCCACATCGGTCTTCTTCACATGTGGAATTGTCTTGAGTATTTCTGTCTGTAATAAAGCTGTTTTGTGGGGATTTTTTTTTCTGATTGGCTGGGCCTGGCTCCTAAGTGGGTGGGCCGATACCCTCCCAGGCTCACCCATGTCTGCACCCCTGCCCAGTCATGTGAAATCCATAGATTAGGGCCTAATGAATTTATTTCAATTGACTGATTTCCTGATTTCCTTTCAAATCACTGAAATTGTTGCATGTTGCGTTTATATTTTGGTTCATTATGAACGACGTTAGATGTGATTGGCTCCTCACCGCCTGCGGAGCTGAGGTGGACCAATAGAAGGTCATCGTTTGAGGCCAGTTTGTCAGCCACAGCACTGGTCACCTCTCTCCCTGTGGCTGCCACGGCAACCCGGATGGTGGTGTAGGTATGATCACTGCAGTACACCTTCAACAGGACTACACACACACACACACACACACACACCCGTTTTTAACATGTTTTTAATAAAAAGGTGCAGAAAGACACACTTTTACACAAACACACTCACTTTCGTCGCAGTTCCTGATGGGTTGTTTCTGCGCTAGTCTCTCGTCTCCGTTGCTGAACTCTCTAAGAAGGACCTTCTGCTGAAACGGGCCACAGAGATGAAAAAGAAAATACACATCACACACCTTTACAGACACACACACAGACACCACCGGCAAACATAGTCTGTGTGTACCTTTTTCAATTTGGCCTCTTCTGAACTGAAGAACAGAAACAAAAGAACAGACGAGTATGTATTAATGCATTGTCTTGATATGGATGGGTTAGCTGACGTCACAAAAACCAAGCGCACGCGTCAATGGGGCAGGAATCTGTGTGTTGTGGTGATTCTGGATGGCCAGACACCGTAGCTGGCAACAATGACAAGAAGCTGCCACGTGGGGAATCGGAAGTGACTCATTTCAGATAGTTTCATCTCGTTCTTGGTACCATGTCTTGTTTTGAGGTGTTTTGACTGATTTCACGTCAATGCTAACATGGCTCAAATTCGCTAGCTAGCTAACCAACAACTGTAACGATGTATTTGAGAGACAACACGTGCACATTGTGAAAATCTATTTATGTTTTCAATAAACATTTGGAGACTAAATATAGTTGACATGTTGTCAACAATCTAAGCCAACCCCGTCTGTTTCACCCCATAGTTACGCATGCTTCGGTTTTGTTGCTAAACAACCAAGGTTTGGGGTTAAAGGTCACGGTGGGGGGGGTTAGAGGTCAGGGTTTACATACTGTAGTTTGACGACCTTCTCCAAGTCGGGTACAAAGTCTTTCAGAGCTCTGAGGATCCGTGAGTCACTGGACACACTCCCATACAGCTCCTACAGAGAGAAACACACGCTTAGACAACTTGTCAGGTGTGTGTGTGTGTGTGTGTGTGTGTGTGTGTGTGTGTGTACCTCCAGGAATGTGAGTGCTGCTTGCTCCTCCTGTAGATGGTGTGTGTGTACTGCAGACCAGCGTAGGGCCAGATTGAGGACTCTTCTTTTAGAGGTCACAGCGTACTCCAACCTCTCCTGCTCCGAACCCGGGGGAGCCACCGCATGGTAGGTACACACAGGGTTAAAGACGTAACACAACTACACTGAGCGTACCCAAACATTAGAAACACCTTCCTAATATTGAGTTGCACCCCCCCTCCCTTTGCCCTCAGAACAGCCTCAATTCTTCAGGGGCATGGAGTCTACAAGGTGTTCGAAAGCGTTCCACAGGGATGCTAGCCGTGTTGACTCCAATGCTTGCCACAGCTGTGTCAAGTTGGCTGGATGTCTATAGGGTGGTGGACCATTCTTGATACAGACAGGAAACTGTTGAGCGTGAAAAACCCAGCAGCGTTGCAGTTCTTGACACAAACCGGCGCACCTGGTACCTACTACCCTGTTCAAAGGCACTTACATTTTTTGGCATTACCATTCACCCTCTGAATGGCACAAATACACAATCCATGTCTCAATTGTCTCAAAGCTTAAAAGTCCTTCTTTAACCCATCTCCTCCCCTTCACCTTCACTGATTGAAGTGGATTTAACAAGTGACATCAATAAGGGATCATAGCTTTTACTTGGATTCACCTGGTCAGTTTATGTCATGTCTTAATGTTTTGTATACTTTAAATAAATGTTCATTTAACCACGCAAGTCAGTTAAGAACAAATTCTTATTTACAATGACTACCTACACCAGCCAAACCCGGACGACGCTCGGCCAATTGTGCGCCGCCCTACGGGACTCCCAATCACAGCCTGGATTCGAACCAGGGTGTCTGTAGTGACACCTCAAGCACCGAGATGCAGCGCCTTAGCCCGCTGCGCCACTCGGGAGCCCCGAGACAAAAGGGCAACGTATAACATTACTGTAACACGTGTGTAGCCTACTGAATACGAAGAGAAACGGGAGGGAAAGAGAAAGAAGGAGAGGGAGAAGGCAAGAGGAGAGAGAAGAACGGAGTGAAAGAGAAGAGAGTCGGAAGGAGAAAAAGGATATTGGGCCATGAGCAGTTGGCAGAACTGGCTGTTAGGCATGAAGACACAGTGCATGAGAACAAAGTCATCTACCGCAGGATCTGATGGGGGGGGGGGGGGGGGGGGGGGGGGAGAAAGAGAAAAGAGGAAGAAAGAGAATAATATTAGAAAACAGATTTCCATTCATATCCACCGACCTATCATCCAGTCCTATACAGTACCGGTCCCTCAACCCTGGCAACTCACAGTGTGTGGAAGCTAGGTGTGTGTGTGTGTGTACCTGGGTCAGCGTGGTGTGTGTCCATCCTCATGGTCTCCAGGAAGTGGTCCAGGATCTTCTCAGGGGTTCCAGACATCACAGTGTACTTGATGTTTCCCAGAGTAGAGGCTCTGGGACTCTTCTCCAGGACCAGCACAGCCTGCTCATGTTCCTTCAGGCGCACTGTATTCGCCTCCACGTCCTGAAGTAAATGACAGTGTGGTACAGTCACAGAACAACGAGCCAGATGTTTCACCGGACGGATAAATGTGAAGCATCCAGTTGGCATTTCCACTCACCACCAGATACGGTGATGAGAGGAAGGCCAGTGGCCAACAGCGGGAGAAGACGGCGCGAGATGGATTTTGGCCGACATTGGACTCATTTTCTCATCAATGAAACATTTGATCTCAATACAGTTTTCTGTTCCCAAAACTGCAAACAGAATGGACTAAGTTTTGTAGACTTTACCCTTTGCCAAAGTCTCAAAACATTTAGTTGTTTAGAAGGAGTGCAAGGGCGCATTTAGTTATTCCTAATGGAAGTATGAAAAACACATAGAACACACCACAAGGGACTCGCTAGCTCGTGCTTAGCTATGCCCACTTCCTTTCTTCTTCTGCCCACTATGATGAATTTGCTCCCATTGGAAACGGCAGGCTGTGGTCTGTCTTGGGTTCGTTTATAAAAACAAATATTTGCTACAGTATAAAACTCTACCCTGAGTATCCTGTTGAAGTCTTCCTTGTCCACTCGGAGGAAGTGACAGTTGTCTTCTCTGAGGACGATGGAGGCAGCTCGAGCAGAGTCTGTCACCAGCGCCAGCTTCCCAAAGTCATCTCCCTCGTGCAGGGTACACACCACGCCCTGGTGAGAAACACACACGGTTAAAAAACAGACAATTCAGACAGCTAGAGAAGTGCTCGCATGAATGAATGAATATTCTGACCAATCAAACTGTGTGTGTGTGTGTGTGTGTGTGTGTGTGTGTGTGTAATCTGAGACCCTTAAACTAGTCATTCACTGTGACGACTTATGATGAGCAAAGTCAGAGTTTCCAAAACTGTGACACAGGTCCCCCTAGGGGAATACAAGCCAGCTGTTGTATGTAACACCATTACTGTTGGTCAGAACCAGTTTTGTAAGTATCATCCGGTGTAGGCCCAGAAATCATGTGAAACATATTTCCATAGACAAAAATAAATGAACACACACAAGTCCTACCTTGCCGTAGATGACCACATTGACAGAGCCCTTCTGGATGATGTACCAGGATGTGCCCTCCTCACCCTGGTTAAACACTGGAAGGAGAAGAGACAACTTAACGTGTGTCCCTAAAACACACACACACACACAGTACGGACGTGAGAGCAGGACTTACACACGGTTCCTGCTTTGGCGTGGGACTCAAATATCAGAACACTAGCCAGCTCCCTCTTCACCTGCAAACAAGATGAGGACAGTTCATGTTAGCATTTGGGACTTCTACTATGAGCTCGTCAGAGCAACATGGCTTTGCCGAAATGAAAAGAGTCTAGACTCACAGTGTCGGAGAGGTGGGATAAGTCTCACAGTGTCGGAGAGGTGGGATAAGTCTCACAGTGACGGAGAGGTGGGATAAGTCTCACAGTGTCGGAGAGGTGGGATAAGTCTCACAGTGTCGGAGAGGTGGGATAAGGCTCACAGTGTCGGAGAGGTGGGATAAGGCTCACAGTGTCGGAGAGGTGGGATAAGGCTCACAGTGTCGGAGAGGTGGGATAAGGCTCACAGTGTCGGAGAGGTGGGATAAGGCTCACAGTGACGGAGAGGTGGGATAAGGCTCACAGTGTCGGAGAGGTGGGATAAGGCTCACAGTGACGGAGAGGTGGGATAAGACTCACAGTGTCGGAGAGGTGGGATAAGACTCACAGTGTCGGAGAGGTGGGATAAGACTCACAGTGTCGGAGAGGTGGGATAAGACTCACAGTGTCGGAGAGGTGGGATAAGACTCACAGTGTCGGAGAGGTGGGATAAGACTCACAGTGTCGGAGAGGTGGGATAAGACTCACAGTGTCGGAGAGGTGGGATAAGACTCACAGTGTTGGAGAGGTGGGATAAGACTCACAGTGTTAGAGAGGTGGGATAAGACTTACAGTGTTGGAGAGGTGGGATAAGACTCACAGTGTTGGAGAGGTGGGATAAGACTTACAGTGTTGGAGAGGTGGGATAAGACTTACAGTGTTGGAGAGGTGGGATAAGACTCACAGTGTTGGAGAGGTGGGATAAGGCCTTGATGTGAAGCAGCTCATCATAGATGATCTCCAGATCGTCACCTGTCCTCTGACCAGGACTAGAAAGACACAGAGAGAGAGGAGATTTACATTACATTTCAAATTCAATTTATTAGATCAAAAGCATGTTTGAGTGTTTAGCGTGTGTGTGTGTGTGGTACTGACGGTTTGCGGAGGATCATGCGCAGCAGGGCGTCAGGTCCTATCTGGGCAAGGAAGAGGATGGTCTCAGGAAGCTCTTCCTCACTCTCTCTCTTCTCCTCCTCGCTAGGCAACGGGGTGTCCTCCTCCTCGTCGTCAAGGAAACGGTAGAACAGGTACTTGTCCTGGAAACCCAGCTCTTGGTCCACTGGGGGAAGGAGGCACACACACACGGTCAGTAAATCACTGACCCAACATAGTGGGAAAGCTGGATAAGGTCCAAGGGGAGGGAACTCTAACCTTTTCATCCAATGGGTTTTGAGAAGGAGGTCGAGAAGAGAGGACGTGAGGAAATGCAATTGAGATTCTCCCTATATGTGATGAAATGGTTAAAGAACTTTGAAAGTGTTGTGTCCAGCAGAGGGCAGTGTAGTCTCACCGTGGTTCAGTACTCCCTCCTCCAGCAGAGCCTGCCACATCCCTACAGCATGAGAGCGAGTGTGTACACAGGTACTCTGTTGCACAAGCCAGTCTACCAGCTCTGTACCTACACAACACTGCCTGCAAGACAAACACACACACACACAGCGTGACAAAGTAACACAAGCATGCATACTGTATGTATGTGCACAAGCACTTAAGGCCACTGCTAACCTAATGTAGCAGGCGTTTGCTTTTTTGTTTTCTTTAGGGGAAATGTAAGTTTGGTTGAAAATACTGTATCCCTGAAAACCAGAAACATCCGCTTTTTGCCAACGCCGGGGGGTGGGCGACTGCAGACTAGGTTCTGTTTGCGCTTAGCAGAATTCGGCAAGGCGTGCTCGCATACTCCCTGTATGTTAACAATAGCTAGCTAGCTAGCTAGTTGGGCCTTGCTACCAAACTTTGACTTCGGTTTTGCCAATGGAAAGCATATTATGCTGTTTGATTAAAAAGTTGTACAGGTCTTTAGTTTAGTTTGGTTGGCTTGCTTGCTTTCTCTGCATGAGTAAGCCTACGCTGCTAGTTTAGCTAGCCAGCCAAGCAGCTGGAGCTAACAAACACTTAATTGAAAAATCCCATTCATAGTTCCCACCCCTACAGTTGACCAATCCCCAACGAAGAGGCTTAGACTTCGGCTACCAAACTTCAACTTGCCTCATCTATTTTTTTTATGTGTGCGCGCGAACAATCGGAGAAAAAAAACAGCTGAATACCAGAACGAACAACAAAGGCACAAAATGTTGTTATAATATATGCAAATGTTGTTGCGCTGACTAACTTTTTTTGCGCTATCGTTTTCTTTGACCGAAAAGACATCGGAAAAGCGATCGCTAAACTTGATTTAGATGAAGATTTCTACTTCAACGGGTCGTCGGCGCAGGACATACTGCTCACCCTGGACGAGGCCCTAATCCTTGACACTCGGAAGAGAAAGAGACGGCGATATAGAGGCTGACGTACGTGCACCCTGATGAAACTGCGGAGACGAGGAAATAAACCGCCTCTACCCTCTGTTCTATTGGGGAATATATAAAATCACTGGAGAACAAACTGGACAAGCTCCGTTCGAGACTATCCTATCAACGAGACCTGAAGAACTGTAATACCCTATGTTTCTCAGAAACTTGGCTTAACAAGGACATGCATAATATACAACTAGCTCGTTTTTCGGTGCATTGGCAGGACAGAATGGTAGTGTCGTATAAGCGTAGGGAGGGTGGTGTGTGTCTTTATTAACAGCTAGTGCGCAATCTCTAATATTAAAGAAGTATCGAGGTTCTGCTCGCCTGAGTTGTGTATGTATTTACCTCCATAAGCAAACATGAAAATGCTCACCCAGAGACGGCGCTCCTAATGGCCGGTGATTTTAACGCACGGAAACTGAAATCCGATTTACCAAATTTCTACAAGCATGTCACCTGTGCAACAAGTGATGGGAAAAAACTCTAGGTCACTTTTACTCCATACACTGAGACACCTCCAAAGCTCTCCCTTGCCCTCCATTTGGCAAATCTGACCATAACCTTATCCTCCGGATTACTGCTTACAAGCAAAAACTCAAAACAGGAAGTACCAGTGACGCACTCAATACGGGAGTGGTCAGATGAAGCGGAGACTAAGCTACAGGACTGTTTTGCTAGCACAGACTGGAATATGGTCCAGGAGTTTACCACATCAGTCACCGGCTTCATTAATAAGTGCCATGGATGCATATTCCAACCAGAAGCCATGGATTACAGGCAACATCCACACTGAGCTAAGGCTAGAGTTGACACTTTCAAGGAGCGGGACACAAATCCCAGACGCTTATAAGAAATCCTGCTACGCCCTCCGACGAACCATCGAAGAGACAAAGCGACAATACAAGACTAAGATCGAATTTTACTACAACGGCTTTGACTCTCGTTGGATATAGCCGGCCTTAAACTATCACGAATGTGACGACCCTCCCACTCTGTCTGCCCTATTCTTTCTCTTTGCTCTTGTTTTCCTTATTAGGATGCCGGTGGGCGGAGCCGGGAGGGTCGTCAGCAACATGGGACACACCTGGGCCCGGGTGTGTCCCAGGATAAATTCACCACTTCCCCATTCATGGAGGAGACTCACTCCATGCAGACACCTTTATAGATTTTGTTGTGGTATTTTTGTGGCCATTTGTTTGTTTGCTTTGGCACCTTTCAACACCCCGCATTATCACATGTATGCATGCAAACACTCACTTACACACACCATTGTTAATTGTATTTAGTTTACTTTATTTAATAAATATGTTTTGTTATTCCTTGTCTCCACGTTGTCTCTCTTTTGTTACGAACTTTGAGCCGGTTCGTGACACGGATTAAAGGGAAACCCAACCGCGAGCTGCCCAGTGACGCGAGCCTACCAGACGAGCTAAATGCCTTCTATGCTCGCTTAAGGCGCAAGCCACACTGAACCATGCATGAGAGCACCAGCTGTTCCGAGTGACTGTGATCACACTCTCCGTTGCCGATGTGAGTAAGACGTTTAAACAGGTTAACATTCCCAAGGCCGCAGGGCCAGATGGATTACCAGGATGAGTACCAGCTGGCACTTGTGTCTTCAATTACATTTCCAACCTCTTAATGACCCGGGAGGTAATACCTACCTTCAAGTTTCAAGAAGACCACCAAAGTCCCTGTGACCAAGATTGCCAAGATCACCTGTCTGAATGACTATCATCCCATAGCATTTATATCTGTATCCATGAAATGCTTTGAAAGGCTGGTCATGGCCTACATCAACACCATCATCCCAGACCCACTCTAATTTGCATACCGCCCCAACAGATCCACAGATGACGCAATCTCTATTGTCACATACTATCCAGTCAAATCAAGGGTCAGCGTGGCAGAGTTGATGTTGCCTACCCTCACCACATGGGGTTGGTCCATCAGGAAGTATTGGATCCAGTTGCAGAGGGAGGTGTTCAGTCCCAGTGTCCTTACGTTTGTTGATGAGCTTGGAGGGGACAATGGTGTTGATCATTGAGCTGCATTTAATTAACAGCACTCTCACATAGGTATTCCTCATATGGGGATTAAAGACTGGGACAAAAAGAGGTTGAAAAAGGACAGTGAATATGCCTGCCAGCTATTATGCGCATACTCTGAGAACCGCATCCTGGAATAACGTCTGGCCCTGCGGCCTTGTGTGAGGGAGATCATCCAGTCCTCTGGTTAGGTGGGGGCCCTCACGCACGGCACGATGTTGTTATTGTCGAAGTGTGCATAAAATGCATTGGGTTAGTCTGGTAGAGAGGCATCGTTGGGCAGATCACGGCTGGGTCTTCCTTTGTAATCCGTAATTGCCTGTAGCCCCTCCCACATGCCTGTGTAATATGATTTCGCCTTATTCCTATATTGTCCTTGTACTTGTTCCTGTCCTCAGCCGTAGCCTCAGGGTTATCTGCCCTGTGTGGGGTAGCCCTGTTCTTTTAGTTTAGCGCCAACCTCAATGTTAATCCAGGGATTTGTGATTGGGGAAGAAGCGAACCTTCACTGTGGGGGACAACGTCGCCAATGCATTTCCTAATGAAGCTGGTGACGTAGGTGGTTATGCCTATGAACATATTCCAATCAGCGCTAGCAAAGCAGTCCTGTAGCATAATCTCGGATTCTGATGATCATTTCTCAACAGAGCCAGACACGATTTGTTGTTGATGAAGAGGCAAACCCCTCCCCCTTTCGATTTCCCTGACTCCACTGTCCTGTCCACTTGGCAGGGATGTAAAAAGTACTAAGTTGTCATACTTGAGTAAAAGTAAAGATACCTTAAAAGAAAATGACTGAAGTAAAATACTTAAGTATGAAAAGTAAATGGAATTGCTAAAATGTACTTAAGTATCAAAAGTAAAAATAATTTCAAATTCCTTATATTAAGCAAACCAGATGGCACAATTTTTTAATTTTTTTTTAATTGATGATAGCCAGGGTCACACTCCAATACTCAGACAAAATTTATAAATGAAGCATTTGTGTTTAGTGAGTCCTTCAGATCAGAGGCAGTAGGGATGACCAGGGATGTTCTCTTGATAAGTGTGTGAATTTGATAATTTTCCTGTCAAAATGTAACAAGTACTTTTGGGTGTCAGGGAAAATGTATGGAGTAAAAAGTACATTATTTTATTTCGGAATGTAGTGAAGTAAAAGTAGCCAAAAATATAGATAGTAAAGTACAAATACCCCCCAAAAATACTTAAGTAGTATTTGAAAGCATTTTTACTTAGTACTTTACACCACTGGCACTCGGTGAATGGAGAATCTATCTATCTTGTCCGAAAGCCATGTCAATGGAACTGGGGCAATAACCGTCTTGCGGTCTTCTAACAGAAAAACCTCAATAAACTTGGGTATACTAAATGCATGTGTCGATAGATGACAACTTGTCATCGCCATTTGTCAATTTACACAGTATCTGTGAGAAAATTATTTAGGTAAATGGCCAAAGCTGAAAAGGAAACAACACTTTTTTGACTGGATAATTTCAACGAATCACCACCTCACACTGACTTCTAAATAGCGACGGGGGTTGGCTTTCATTTGAATGACAGCTTAACCCTCAAATCCATGAATTCTAGCCACAATGGTGTGAAAATGACAGCTACGTTCCAAGTCCCACTGCGGACTGGCGCGGATGACAAAAACACTTGTACTAAACCAAAGATATTGACCGGTGTTAAGCAATTGATTTTGTAAGATCGCGATGACTATAAACTCTAATACTAACATCACCAATCTGCAGTAAAAGGATGTGTATTTCCTGTCATTCTTGTCTGGTGAAAACATTTGTGTAATGTAGTAACACGTTCTGTCCACCATAGGGAAATTAGCGTAATCACATAATGAAATATGTCAAAGTAATTCAATATTTGAATATATAAATGATAGTAATTGTAGCACACTCACACATTTCCATTTATTTCTCCCTACTTTAACCATGAAAATGCTCATAAGCACAATTTAACCAGGCACTCTAGACTAGAACGTCCATAGGGGCTGACTACATTCACTTTCGCTTTGTGGCCGTAGTGGGAAAGGGGCTTCTCCCGCCATTCGACGCAGACCCGAGCCTGGGCTTCCGCAAGACGAATGCGACCAACTACACTATAACCATTCTACGAGCGTGGCTGCCCTGCTGTGTGAATGCAGAATACTTCTCCAACGCCGTCACCGAGAGGTTCACCAGACGAATGGACTTTATTTCAAAGTAAAAGGTAGGCCTAAGTGCATTTTCCTTTACAATTTAACGGGTTAGGCTGCTGTTGAGGGTGAGGCTACTTCATGAGAATAGAATCCCTTTAAATGCATTCGATTTATTGTTTTGACGACACTGACATTTTGAGTCATTTTTAGTGCCGCCTATCAGATGCAACTGTGGAAACTACATCGATCTATGGCTTGAGCTGAGCTGAGCAGTGTGCCATTTTCTCGGCTGATACGAAATACCACCATCAGAGCTATCGCTTGTGTATCTTGATTACAACGGTGTTCACATTTGGTGAACATTTTTGTCAATTTCGGTTAATAGTCTATGTTACGCTTGTTGTTATCTGTTGTATGGTGAACTCGGGCTTCATCAAGGTTTATTTGAGTAAATCTGGCTTTCATAATAGCCCGTGCTCACCCAGCCGCCGACCTTTACCGCATGCCATTGAAACACATGCACACCCCACACCTGTATGTCTTGAGGTGGTACTTTCTGTCTCTGATCATGTGGGGTGCTCTGGAGAGGATGGCGTTCCGCATCACCTTCCCCCCTCGCTGCAGCTTCTCTGACTGAACCTAAAGACGTCACACAGGAACAGTAACAATCAGTGAGAGTCTCAGCCGCCAGGTTTTAATCATTTAAAGGATGTGCTGAGAAATCCAGGGGGCTTTCATTTCATGCCTCTGGCAACATAATCCCCCCCATCCCCCTCACATTTACTATATACCCACCAAGACGTGAATCACAACCACCCAACCTATCGTAACACTCCCAGTTTCCATAGCAACCACACAACTGCTGTCTGCGATGGTGGAGCCATGAATGAAAGGTGAGAAAAGAGGAGAAAAACCCAAATCACACCCACACACAGAGAGCTACTTCTGCCACAGCTCAGAACTACAAAAGAGGGCATCATAATTGGGCAGATGCTACCGTTTGTTCCGTGTACATAAATTACCTTTCATTAGCATAACTACAGAGGTAGCGGTGTGTGTGTGTGTGTGCCTGCGTGTTTGGTTGTGTGAATACTCTTAGAATACACACACACCGCAGCTTAAAGTCTTACACTGTATACAGATTTTTAAAAAGACAGTAGTTTGGGTTTAGTTGAGCACGATAAGTGACATCACCGTCACTGTATAACATTGACACGGGCCATCTTACCTTGTTGAGAGACTTGTTCATGAGGCTGAGAGTATTGGAACCCAGACTGTCTTTGTCTGCCAGCCCTGAGGGAGAAGGGAGACACAGCGTTATCACCATGGTGACATATGCTATATTTATACTATACAGTCAACTGCATCGTAGTGACTCACGATCATTGTTGGATCCACTCTCCATGGCTCCATATGGAGGGGCCAGAAGTCCAGCCATACACTGACGGTACTTCTACAACACAACGCACACAGCATTAGTCATCATAACTGATAAACACACACACACACCTCATCTGTCTGACCCTCCATTACCATTAGTCTGAACAGGGCTCTAGTGTCTTACTCCTCATCCCGTCACAACAACAAATGTGTATGTTTATGCTGTTCAATCGTGGCCAAAAGTTTTGAGAATGACACAAATATTAATTTCCACAAAGTTTGCTGCTTCAGTGTCTTTAGATATTTTTGGCAGATGTTACTATGGAATACTGAAGTATAATTACAAGCATTTCATAAGTGTCAAAGGCTTTTATTGACAATTACCTGAAGTTGATGCAAAGAGTCAATATTTGCAGTGTTGACCCTTCTTTTTCAAGACCTCTGCAATCCGCCCCGGCATGCTGTCAATTAACTTCTGGGCCACATCCTGACTGATGGCAGCCCATTCTTGCATAATTAATGCTTGGAGTTTGTCAGAATTTGTGGGTTTGTGTTTGTCCACCCACCTCTTGAGGATTGACCACAAGTTCTCAATGGGATTAAGCTCTGGGGAGTTTCCTGGCCATGGACCCAAAATATCAATGTTTTGTTCCCTGAGCCACTTAGTTATCAATTTTGCCTTATGGCAAGGTGCTCCATCATGCAGGAAAAGGCATTGTTCGTCACCAAACTGTTCCTGGATGGTTGGGAGAAGTTGCTCTCGGAGGATGTGTTGGTACAATTCTTTATCATGGCTGTGTTCTTAGGCAAAATTGTGAGTGAGCCCACTCCCTTGGCTGAGAAGTAACCCCACACATGAATGGTCTCAGGATGCTTTACTGTTAGCATGACACAGGACTGATGGTAGCGCTCACATTGTCTTCTCCGGACAAGCTTTTTTCCAGATGCCCCAAACAATCGGAAAGGGGATTCATCAGAGAAAATGACTTTACCCCAGTCCTCAGCAGTCCAATCCCTGTACCTTTTGCAGAATATCAGTCTGTCCCTGATGTTTTTCCTGGAGAGAAGTGGCTTCTTTGCTGCCCTTCTTGACACCAGGCCATCATCCAAAAGTCTTCGCCTCACTGTGCGTGCAGATGCACTCACACCTGCCTGCTGCCATTCCTGAGCAAGCTCTGTACTGGTGGTGCCCCGATCCTGCAGCTGAATCAACTTTAGGAGACGGTCCTGGCGCTTGCTGGACTTTCTTGGGCGCTCTGAAGCCTTCTTCACAACAATTGAACCGCTCTCCTTGAAGTTCTTGATGATCCGATAAATGGTTGATTTAGGTGCAATCTTACTGGCAGCAATATACTTGCCTGTGAAGCCCTTTTTTTGCAAAGCAATGATGACCACACATGTTTCCTTGCAGGTAACCATGCTTGACAGAGGAAGAACAATGATTCCAAGCACCACCCTCCTTTTGAAGCTTCCAGACTATTATTCAAACTCAATCAGCATGACAGAGTGATCTCCAGCCTTGTCCTCGTCAACACTCACACCTGTGTTAACGAGAGAATCTCTGACAATGTCAGCTGGTCCTTTTGTGGCAGGGCTGAAATGCAGTGGACATGTTTTTGGGGGATTCAGTTCATTAGCTTGGCAAAGAGGGACTTTGCAATTAATTGCAATTCATCTGATCACTCTTTATAACATTCTGGAGTGTATGCAAATTGCCATCATACAAACTGAGGCAGCAGACTTTGTGAAAATGTATATTTGTGTCATTCTCAAGACTGTATATGAATATGTTGTATTTGTATGCAGTACAGGACCTTAAGTTGTATTTTTCTTATTTTACATTTGTGTTACTGTTCTCGTCTATTACTGTTATGTATTTTGTCATGTTTTATGTTTTGTGTGGACCCCAGGAAGAGTAGCTACTGCAACAGCTAACGGGGATCCAAATAAAATGCCAAAAAGAGCCACGTTCTGGTTGAAGGCATTCAGTTATACAACAGACGAGGTATCCCCCATTCCCTTTCGAACGAGCACCCGCACGTACGCCAGCACACACAGCCTACAACCTTCCCTCAAAACAAAGCCCTTTGTCACCTAGGGACCGTTCACATGTGGAACATCTCAAATGACCTAACAAACACACAAGCACGAGGCTGTATTCTAAATCAGGGTCAATGAGTACAGCAAGGACAACAGAGTGCAGTGGAGTGTTTAGCAAGTGTGTGTTAGCGCCTAGGGCTGTGGCCGTCATACATTTTTGTCAGTCGGTAACTGTCACGCAAATAACTGTCGGTCTCGCGGTAATTGCCCGTTGATTAACATAAAACACGTTTAGCATCTCCGGCCTTCCACTACACTTTAAAATGTGCAATAAATCCATTATTTATTTATTTTAGGCAGGTCTAAAGAAACAAACATGATATGAAGAAAAATGTTGCCGCCTATTTTAGGAGAACAGCATAGCATATTCTGAGTCGTCCTTATGTAAGGCCATGATCTGGCTATGCCATATGGCTGTGGGCTACACTAGTTCATTTAGCAGACAAGATTTGCTTATAATTGCTGTGGCATTATTTTATATTATTTTATAGTAAGAAGAATACAATTGAACATAGCTGGATGAAATAGAAAGGCTATTTTTACCGAACTGTTTCTGAGAGAGTGCGCACGTGCGGCTATTCTGTGTTGAGCGGTTAACAAAGTGATAATTTGAAAACAGGTCCTCCTATATGCTTAATTTAGAGTTATTAATGTAACTTTAGTTGTGATACAAACCTTATGCTATATGTTTTGATTTGTAATACATTCTAAGGATGCATGATGCGACTAACGATGATTTGAAGGAAAAAAAAGTCTCATGAAAGGAAAGCGCTCTGCTCTGTTTATTGCGCAGGCTGCACACACTTAATCAGTCTCTCATTCACAATTTGACAAGCACTTGATAATATTCTCACCCATCAGACTATTATCAATTTAATCTGGTTTTTACATATGGCCAACTAATATGTGTGGAATTATTGTTTATATATTATGGCCCACAAAAAAAATAAACATGTCATCCGTAGACTGCACTCGAATAGTAAATGGAGGTTACAGTGCCTTCAGAAAGTTTTATAGCCTGGACTTATTCCACATTTTGTTGTGTTACATCCTGAATTCAAAATGGATTACATGTATTTCTCACCCATCAACACACAGTACCACATAATGACAAAGTGAAAATGTGTTTTTATAAATCTCTGCAAATTTATTGAAAATAGAAATTCATAAGTATCTAATTTACATAGGTATTCACACCCCGGACTCAATACTGTGTGGAAGCACCTTTAGCAGCGATTACAGCTGTTAGTCGTTCTGGGTACGTCTGTAAGAGCTTTCCACACCTGGATTGTGCAACAATGTTCTTTTCAAAATTCATCAAGCTCTGTCAAATTGGTTGTTGATCATTGCTAGAGATTTAAGTCAAAACTGTAACTCGGCAACTCTTCGTAAGCACCTCCAGTGTAGATTTGGCCTTGTGTTTTAGGTTATTGTCTTTTTTTAGTAAGTTTGTTGGGGACTAATGACCATCAGCGGCACCAGAGGACAGTTTTGGAGAAGCCTAGATACTGCGGTCATGACTCGTGACTGCCGTTGCGGAGGTAAGACGGTCACCGTAACAGCCCTATAATAGCCCCACTCGCTCTTGTGTTCATATCCATATTTCAAGACAAATATTGCAGATTGCTTGATTTCCTTAACCCTGCCTGATTGCTCAACACACACATGGATAAACTTACAAACGTTCTCCAGTATTATGTCATTCTGAACTCTAACGTCTCTTAAGTCATTACCAGGCAAGCCCATGCCTTCAGGAGTCTGCCAAAACACACACAGGAAGAGAGGTCCTTTAACATTCAGGAACCTGCTGACGCACGCACGCACACACACACAACCAACAATCAGCTGATTAATCACATCTGCACCAAAACCATAAGAGTTTACCGGGTGTTTGTATTTTCTATCAAGTCATGAATGAATACACATATACATATATATATATATACATATATAATATATATATATATATATATATATACACACACACACACACACACACACACACACACACACACACACACACACACACACACACACACACACACACACGACTAAACTCACCCAGGGTCTTCTCTAAGCTCTATGGCTGGGAAGATCCCCTAAGAGGTGCCCTCTGCTCCTGTAATCCACATCACACAGTACTACCCCAGAGGTCTCGTCTCTCACACACACACACGCTCAGTCCTCTTTGAAACAGCGCTCCAGTTCTTAGCATCTCTAAATGAGCCAAGCGCCCGACCAAGCAGAGGTTGCCACGACAATCACAGCTTTTCAGAGAGCAAGAGAAAGGGGGAGAGTGTGTGTGTGTGAGAGAGAGTGCGAGTGTGTGAGAGAGAGACGGAAGGACGATAGACAGACAGCATTTGTTTCAGAGAATCCCAAAGAAACCAAAAATGTTAATATAATGTAATTATTATGCAAAGACCATTCAAATCAAATGTATTTGTCACACGCGCCGAATACAACAGGTGTAGCATTACCGTGAAATGCTTACTTACAAGCCCTTAACCAACAACGCAGTTTAAAATAAAACAGAGTTAAGAAAATGTTTACTTAATAAACTAAAGTAACAAATAAAATAAAACAACAATAACAATGCTATATACAGTTGAAGTTGGAAGTTTACATACACTTAGGATGGAGTCATTAAAACTCATTTTTCAACCACTCCACAAATTTCTTGTTAACAAACTATAGTTTTGGCAAGACGGTTAGGATATCTACTTTGTGCATGACACAAGTAATGTTTCCAACAATTGTTTACAGACAGATTATTTCACATATAATTCACTGCATCACAATTCCAGTGGGTCAGCAGTTTACATACACTATGTTGACTGTCCCTTTAAACAGCTTGGAAAATTCCAGAAAATGACATCATGGCTTTAGAAGCTTCTGATAGGCTAATTGACGTCAATTGGATGTGTACCTGTGGATGTATTTCAAGGCCTACCTTCAAGCTCAGTGCCTCTTTGCTTGACATCATGGGAAAATCAAAAGAAATCAGCCAAGACCTCAGAAAATAATTGTAGACCTCCACAAGTCTGGTTCATCCTTGGGAGCAATTTCCAAACGCCTGAAGGTACCACGTGCATCTGTACAAACAATGGTACGCAAGTATAAACACCATGGGACCACGCAGCCGTCATACCGCTCAGGAAGGAGATGCGTGTAAATCAATTCCAGAACAACAGCAAAAGACCTTGTGAAAATGCTTGAGGAATCAGGTACAAAAGTATCTATATCTACAGTAAAATGAGTCCTATAGCGACAACCTGAAAGGACGCTCAGCAAAGAAGAAGCCATTTCTCCAAAACCGCCATAAAAACGCCAGACTACGGTTTGCAACTGCACATGGGGACAAAGACCATACTTTTGGGGTAAATATCCTCTGGTCTGATTAAACAAAAATAGAACTGTTTGGCCATAATGACCATCGCTATGTTTGGAGGAAAAAGGGGGAGGCTTGCAAGCCGAAGAACGCCATCCCAACCGTGAAGCACGTGGGTGGCAGCATCATGTTGTGGGGGTGCTTTGCTGCAGGAGGGACTGGTGCACTTCACAAAATAGATGGCATCATGAGAAAATAAAATGATGTGGATATATTGAAGCAACATCTCAAGACATCAGTCAGGAAGTTAAAGCTTGGTCTCAAATGGGTCTTCCAAATGGACAATGACCACAAGCATACCTCCAAAGTTGTGGCAAAATGGCTTAAGGACAACAAAGTCAAGGTATTGGAGTGGCCATCACAAAGCCCTGACCTCAATCCTATAGAACATTTGTAGGCAGAACTGAAAAGAAAACGTGTGAGAGCAAGGAGGCCAACAAACCTGACTCAGTTACACCAGCTCTGTCAGGAGGAATGGGCCAAAATTCACCCAACTTATTGTGGGAAGCTTGTGGAAGGCTACCTGAAATGTTTGACCCAAGTTAAACAATTTAAAGGCAATGCTACCAAATACTAATTGAGTGTATGTAAACTTCTGACCCACTGGGAATATGATGAAATAAATAAAACCTGAAATAAATCATTCTCTCTACTATTATTCTGACATTTCACATTCTTAAAAGAAAACTGGTGATCCTAACTGACCTAAACAGGGAATTTTTACTAGGATTAAATGTCAGCAATTGTGAAAAACTGAGTTTAAATGTATTTGACTAAGGTGTATATAAACTTCCGACTTCAAGTGAGTCAATGTGGGGGGTTACAGGTTATTCGAGGTAATTTGTACATGTAGGAAGGGGTAGGAAGGGGTAAAGTGACTATGCATACAGCAGATAATAAACAGCGAGTAGCAGCAGTGTAAAAACAAAGGGAGGCCATTTGATTCATTATTCAGCAGTCATATGACTTGGGGGTTGTAGCTATTAAAGATCCTTTTGGTCTTAGACTTGCTGCTCTGGTACCATTTACCGTGCAGTAGCAGAGAGAACAGTTTGACTCGGATGACCATAGTCTGTCAATATTTTGGGCCTTCCTCTGATAGCGCCTAACATATAGGTCCTGGATGGCAGGAAGCTTGGCCCAGGTGATGTACTGGGCTGTAAGCACTACCCTCTGTAGTGCTTTATGGTCGAATGCCGAGCAGTTGCCATACCATGCGGTGATGCAACCGGTCAGGATGCTCTCGATGGTGCAGCTGTAGAACTTTGAGGATCTGGGGTGCCATGCCAAATCTTTTCAGTCTCCTGAGGGGGAAAAGGCATTGTCGTGCCCGCTTCACGACTGTCTTCGTGTGTTCGGACCATGATAGTTTGTTGGTGATGTGGACACCAAGGAACTTGAAACTCTCGACCCGCTCCACTACAGCGCCATCGATGTGAATGGGGGCGTGTTCGGCCCTCCTTTTCCTGTAGTCCACGATCAGCTCCTTTGTCTTGCTCACGTTGAGAGAGAGAGGTTGTTGTCCTGGCCCCACACTGCCAGGTCTCTGACCTCTTCCCTATAGGCTGTCTCATGGTTGTCAGTGATCAGGCCTACCACTGTTGTGTCGTGTTGGAGTCGTGCTTGGCCACGCGGTGGTGGGTGAAAAGGGAGTACAGGAGGGGACTAAGCACACACCCCTGAGGGGCCCCCATGTTCAGGATCAGCGTGGCAGATCTGTGGATCTGTTGGGGTGGTATGCAAATTGGAGTGGCTCTAGGGTTTCCGGGATGACGGTGTTGATGTGAGCCATGACCAGCCTTTCAAAGAATTTCATGGCTACCGACGTGAGTCGTACGGGGTGGTAGTCATTTAGGTAGGTTACCTTCGCTTTCTTGGGCACAGGGACTATGGTCGTCTGCTTGAAACATGTAGGCATTACAGACTCGGTCAGGGAGAGGTTGAAAATGTCAGTGAAGACACTTGCCAGTTGCTCCGCGCATGCTCTGAGTACACATCCTGGTAACCATCTGGCCCTGCAGCCTTGTGAATTTTGACATGTTTAAAGATCTTGCTCACATCGGCTACGGAGAGCGTGATCGCACAATTGTCCGGAACAGCTGGTGCTCTCATGCATGCTTCAGTGTTGCTTGCCTCCGGCGCCATTATCATTCTAGTGTGTAAATTCTAAGAAACATGTTATCAGGTAAACAGCACTGAAAAAGTACTGCAACAAATATCAAATAATGATTACATTTATCATTAAGTGAATGGCTAACCTTTCCTCTGCCTCCTCTTATTCCACAAGACAGAAGTTGACACACTTTGGGGTGACTGTGTGGGGTTGAGATGAATAGTATGTCTGTTAAAAGCCATGTCCCTGAGCGCCTGTAGTAATACTATTGTATCATCTGTCAAATGGTGTGACTCTCAGTCAGTGTGAGCAGCCCTGGGGAGGTGTTATGACAGATCTAGCTTTCAGACACTTTTGTGGTTTCCTCTCCTTTAACCAGCGTGATATGCTACGTAAAAACAATGGCAGCAGTAAGAGACTGGCACCAAGGCTAATATCCCACACTGTTACACTGTATGAATCCTAATCTCTTCCTGTGTCACACACACACTTGACATAAGATCAAAACACTGAGGTTTTTATGTCCATTGTAAGAGCTACAGCCTCAGACACTCTCTCTCTCTGATCTATCTCTAGACTCCTAGAATAGACACCAGAGAAGAGAGAGAGCTAAGAGAGGGAGAGCTGAAGAAAGACTGCCAGGAGGAGAGTGCACTTAGCACAGAGACAACAAAAGCCCATCCGATCTACCTACCTCTTAGCCCACTAGCGCTATACTTCCTCCACATCTTCCTCCTCCTCTCTCCCACTTTCAACTGCTGGACACTTTAAAAGACGCCCCACCACCCTCAAAAACACTCACACACACGATGACTGGTTCAGTTGTAGCATGTATCATCCCAATGCTCCCAGGCAGTGAAAATGACAGCAGGTTCCACAAGCCCACACAAACAAGACTGTACTGGAGGCCTGGTGTTAACAGTGGACAGCCCTCTTGTGGCCAGAGCATGAACCCCTTCAGAATTTGAATTGTGCGTCTCTCTCTTCCTCTCTCTCACCTCCCATAGACTCTTGAACTCTCTCTGTTCAATGCGGAGCAATTCGCTGGTCTCTCTGCTGACGATGGTGGCGTGGCGAGGAGTATTATCCAGAATCGACTCTCCAAACGCCGTCCCGATTCCCAGCGTGCAGATAGTGACAGCATCCTAGACACACAGGCAGAACACACTCAATTTCATGAACTTATTTGATTCAATTTGATTCAGTTACATTCAACCCTATTCAAGTCAATAAATCTGTCCACAAAAGGGCAATTCATTTCTAGAGCAAGAACAAACACCACATACAGTACATCAGCACTGAGGATAGTTAGACTGCATTTACACAGGCAGCCCAAATCTGATATTTTTGCCACTAATTGGTCTTTTGACCAATCAGGTCAGATCTTTTGCCTATAATTGGGCAAAAGATGAGAACTGTGTAAACACAGCCTCACACACAGACAGAAGCTTGTTCAATCCAGACCCACTTCCTATCTAAGGCTGTGTTTACAGAGGCAAATGATTGGCAAAAGAGCTGATCTGACTGGTCAAAAGACCAATTAGTGGCAAAAATATCAGATTTGGGCTGCCTGTGTAAACGCAGCCTAAGGGTCAATGTTATAAGGCTAGTAGTTCAAATCATACTAGTGGTTAGAACGTGTTATTCTAGATTCCTGTCTAGCATGGCCACATATAACATGCTGTTCTTCTGTCCTGTCTAGCATGGCCACATATAACATGTTGTTCTTCTGTCCTGTCTAGCATGGCCACATATTACATGTTCTTCTGTCCTGTCTAGCATGGCCACATAACATGTTGTTCTTCTGTCCTGTCTAGCATGGCCACATATAACATGCTGTTCTTCTGTCCTGTCTAGCATGGCCACATATAACATGTTGTTCTTCTGTCCTGTCTAGCATGGCCACATATAACATGCTGTTCTTCTGTCCTGTCTAGCATGGCCACATAACATGCTGTTCTTCTATCCTGTCTAGCATGGCCACATAACATGCTGTTCTTCTATCCTGTCTAGCATGGCCACATAACATGCTGTTCTTCTATCCTGTCTAGCATGGCCACATAACATGTTGTTCTTCTATCCTGTCTAGCATGGCCACATAACATGTTGTTCTTCTATCCTGTCTAGCATGGCCACACAACATGTTGTTCTTCTATCCTGTCTAGCATGGCCACACAACATGTTGTTCTTCTGTCCTGTCTAGCATGGCCAGATAGTGACCCAGATACAGCGGGTAATGTGAACGTGGTCTCTCTGTGAGAGAGCGGACTGATTACCATATTTTCATATATTCATGTGTGAAGGGTTCTCAGATGGATTTTCTCGTTAAGAACTCACCTCAGGGAAGACCATAATTTGACCACTCAGACAAGGTCACACACACACAGTCACATGCAGACACACACAAGCACATGCACACACACACTCTCTCCCTCATGTCTAATATGATAGGAGGGGACTTAACATCTTCCTACTGTCCCAAATGACATTTCAGAAATGGCCATCAGAACTAGGCCAGGCTAGGCCAATAGACATGAACATGGCAAACGGGTACAGGGACATGTAACTGGACATTTTGTTCCATCTCAAATTCTAACAACCAATCCTGCACGCTCTATCTATTCTGTCTGCCTGTCTCACTAAAGCATCTCTGAACCCTCCACACATTAACTAGCTCAATCCTCAGAGGAGCGTTTGAGAGGCAGCAGCTTTGCTCAGAGCTAAAACCGGAGCGCGCTAGCTGCTAGCCTAGCGTGCATATTTTAACATGGGAGTATCGTAGGCAATGCACTCCAAAACATTCATCAAGGCTGTAACGGGACTGCACAAGGAGCGACACAAGGAGAACAGCACAGAGAACTCTAGAGGGAGAACATAACTTTCGAGAGAGGAGGAACCCCGAATAGAGCTGTAGTCAAATGTATCAAGCGGACCCGATTTACCTGGTGGTTGGCCGTTTCCGACACCTTGACGTCCAGAGAGCCAGACAGCACAGCATACCAGCTGGTCCCGATGTCCCCCTGGCGGAACACTGCACAGAGCACAACACCATCACATAACAGCTTATAAGCCTTCATAAAAACGGTCAACAGTGAAGTGACGAGTCATAGTAAAGCTGAAAGCCAATGGAGTACAGGGGAGGCCTTTACCCAGGGGTTCATACCACTGAGTGAGTGTGTCAGTGTGTGAGAGTGTGTGTGTGTGCGTATACTTCCAGGTGATGCCTTTCTCCAGGTATTCGTAGAAGGCACAGGAGCAGATCTGCAGCAGGAGGGAGGGGTGGAACCTCTGGAAGGCTTTAACCCCTTTTAGTCTGGTCAGAATAATATCCACATCCTCTCCGGAACGCTCCGCAGGCCTACAGAGAGAGATTGGGGAAGTAAGTGTGTGTGTGTGTGTGTGTGTGTGTGTGTGTGTGTGTGTGTGTGTGTGTGTGTTTTGTTCTGTGTTTCTCTGCTGTTCTGTTCTCTGTGATTGTGAATAGCTGTAGGCGTTTTGAGCTTGGGACCCCCTGCAGTGTGGATGTAAGAGCCCATTAATACTGCTATTTCTGAGACACTTAAACACACACACACACACACACACACGCACACACACCTCTGATGTAAGCTTAAAAGACACAGGTCTCTGATGTGTTGAAACACTGCTGAGACAATCATACAGAGAAACTCGGTGTCTGTTCACATCGCTTTCTCTCTCCCATCCCTCTCTTTCACCAGCTCTCTCTCTCTCTCACACACACACACACACACTTGGCCATAGATGGTGAGCCACCATTCAAACCCTATGACCTACAGCTCTTCTCTGACACTGGTGACTCAATGGGGAGTGCGAGTAGCCTACTGAATGGCTAATACATAGAAAGCCTAGTATTTGTATGAGCAGGTCTCTCTCTCCCCCCTTCATTTCCTTTCTCCTAAGCCCTTGGTTATTTCTTTGTCTCCAATCTACCTTATTTCCCTTCCATCCATCATTCTTCATTCCAACAAGCTCTCAGAGGCTCACATCAGAATTAGACGTTCATCCATGTTTCTCAAACGTCACATTTCAAGGTTGTTCAAAATTTCAACATGTTTTAAGGTTACGTTTAGGCATCGACTCAAATGGTTTAAGGTATGGGTTAAGGTTTGGGAAAGGCTTCAAATAAAAAGATTTCAAAAACAACAAAAAACTAAAAAAACTAAAATAATAATAAAATAATAATAATAATAATAATAATAATTCGCTGGATTAAAACATGCAGCCTTTGGTGGAACCAGAGGTAGATGCTTACAGAAACCTACTTGACGGTAACAGCACTCACTGTTGCCCCTAGTGGCCGGTTTCCACGTCATCTCCCGACGTCCTCAGACATGGATGGACGTTGAATACAGACTTGTATCACGGGTTGCCTGCCTGCTCCATTCATAATTCTCCTTTTTTCCCCCCTCAGACCTTTTCCTGTACAATAACATTTGTGTGTTAGCGGGACAAAACCTGGCCGAAGACACATTCTGTCTGAAGGTCGCAGCCCCGAGGTTGTAAATCTCTCGTTTTCTCTGACTCCGCATTGCTCCTCTCCTGTCCACTCTGACTCATCTCCCTGGCCGTCCTCCTTTTTCCTCCCCCTCCCCTCCACATCCTCATCCTTCCATATCTCTTTGCCACTGTAGGGTTAATGTGTTAGACAGGTGGAACGGTCAGAGCATCATACAAGAGGAACCCAACCTTTTGAATGTTCCTCAGCATTGACCCAGATGTCTAGAAGACAAAGAGAATACAGGTGACAGACAGATCACCTCCCATCTGTCCAACTGTCTTCTACAATCTCTCCAGCTCTCTCTCTCTCAGCATCATACAACATATCCAGTAGAATGGGTTTCTTTCCAAAGCTGATGTGGTCTGAGAGCAGCTCACGCCACCTTCCACCTGTAAGTCACATGATTCATTCTCTCGTTACCCTCTTCTTTATCTTATCCCTCTGTCTACACTGATCGCAGTTCTCCACCTCATATTACAGCTAAACCATTACGACACACACACACACACACACACACACACACACACCTCTGACTAAAGCTGAGCCACAGTGAGCGGTGGCTGACCTATTCCTGCAGTGGTACAGATGAGAGAGGACAGGAGAGACCAGAAGCTTCTCTTACTGTATACTACAGCACAAGAGTTCCAAAGTCTCTGTTCATTACCGTATCAAAATATATACTTTGGTTTTCCAAAACTAATAGTTTTCTATTTTTATCATTTCAACCAAATACAGCTAGTGCCATTTGAAATAAAAATAATTAACAAGCAGGAACTTCCCTTAAGAGGAAATTTGCAGTTCCAACAATCAAGTGGCCTCCACGACACTGTTTCGGTAAACAACTGAGCGATGGGGCTGGATAAATGTAACCACTCAAACAGAGCTATGGATACAAGGACTGACCATGATTGATATAAAATTGTTTTAACCATGTTTTGAGGCTATGGATCAATGCAGTAAAACAACCAAATATTTGGAGTTCTGATGGTGTATGAAAGTTGAACTAAGCTCATGAGGCCTTTACAGTGCATTCAGAAAGTATTCAGACCCCTTGACTTTTCCCACATTTTGTTACGTTACAGCCTTATTCTAAAATGGATTAAATAAAATGGTTTAATCCACACACACACACACACACACACACACACACACACAAAATACCCCATAATTTTTTCTGTTTGGAAATGTATAACAAATAAACTGAAATTGCCAATGGTGTTGAAGCACCATTGGCAGTGATTACAACCTCGAGTCTTCTTGGCACACCTGTATTTGGGGAGTTTCTCCCATTCATCTCTGCAGATCATCTCAAGCTCTGTCAGGTTGAAAGTGGAGTGTCACTGCACAGCTATTTTCAGGTCTCTCCAGAGATGCTCGATCGGGTTCAAGTCTGGGCTCTGGCTGGGCCTCTCAAGGACATTGTCCCGAAGCCACTCCTGCGTTGTCTTGGCTGTGAACTTATTGTTGTCCTGTTAGAAGATAAACCTTCTCCCCAGTCTGAGGTCCTGAGCGCTCTAGAGTAGGTTTTCATCAAGGATCTGTCTGTACTTTGCTCTGTTTATCTTTCCCTCGATCCTGACTAGTCTCCCAGTACCTGCCACTGAAAAACATCCCTACAGCATGATGCTGCCACCACCATGCTTCACTGTAGGGATGGTGCCAGGTTTCTCCAGACTTGACGCTTGGCATTCAGGCCAAATAGTTCAGTCTTGGTTTTATCAGACCAGAGAATCTTGTTTCTCATGGTCGGAGAGTCCTTTAGGTGCCTTTTGGCAAACTCCAAGCGGGCTGTCATGTGCCTTTTACTGAGGAGTGGCTTCTGTCTGGCCACGCTACCAATCAGGCCTGATTGGTGGAATGCTGCAGATGGTTGTCCTTATAGAAGGTTCTCCCATTTCCAGAGGAACTCTAGAGCTCTGTTAGAGAGACCATCGGGTTCTTGGCCTCCTCCCTGACCAAGGCCCTTCTGCCCCGATTGCCCAGTTTGGCCGGGCGGCCAGCTCTAGGAAGAGTCTTGGTGGTTCCAAACTTTTTACATTTAAGAATGATGGAGGCCACTGTGTTCTTGGGGACCTTCAATGCTGCAGCCATTTTTTGATACCCTTCTCCAGATTTGTGCCTCGACACAATCCTGTCTTGGAGCTTATATTGACAGGTGCGTGCCTTTCCAAATCATTTCCAAATCAATTGAATTTACCGCAGGTGGACTCCAATCAAGTTGTAGAAACATCTAAAGGATGATCAATGGAAACAGGATGCACCTGAGCTCAATTTAGAGTCTCACAGCAAAGGGTCTGAATACTTATGTAAATAAGGTTTCAGTTTTTATTTTTAATACATTTGCAAAAATGTCTAAAAACCTGTTTTTGCCTTGTCATTATGGGATATTGTGTGTAGATTGATGAGGGGGGAAAACAATTTAATATATTTTAGAATATGGCTGTAAAGTAACAAAATGTGGAAAAAGTCAAGGGGTCTGAATACTTTCCGAAGGCACTGTATAAGTTATTTCCATCATTGTAACGATGTGCGCTGAAAGTCAGGTTGCAAGTTCAGGGAGTGAGCGTTTTAATAAATAAACGCAACAAAATACAAAACAAGAAACACGAACTACGCCCAGACGTGAAACTGAAACAATGACGCCTGGGGAAGGAACCAAAGGGAGTGACATATATAGGGAAGGTTATCGGGGAGGTGATGGAGTCCAGGTGCGCGTAACGATGGTGACAGGTGTGTGCCATAACGAGCAGCCTGGTGACCTAGAGGCTGGAGAGGGAGCACACGTGACATTCATGAAATCAATGGGTATACAGTAGATCATTTATTTAACAGTCCAAAATGGATGAAGAAATCACAGATTACATTTTATCTCAGAATAACAAAGGGTCAATGTGTTAACCTTCATAGATGTTGTGTTTCTGTCAAGCACTGTCACCTTCTGTATTACAGATCAGTTTTAATCTAATTAAGTTAAACTTAAAGCCTGTTAATAACTGAGGTCAGATCAGATTTCATGTAAAAGCCTACACTTATTATCATCCACACACACACACTAGTGATGAGTGGGACGGGCAGGTTTAGGGTCATGAAATATTGTGTGGATGAAGGGCAGGTGGATGGCGGGAGGGATGAATAAAGGGAAAACAAAACCTTAAAAATCCATAAGGTATAATTATTGTGCAATGTATAGGCTACATTGAGGTTTTTCCCTTTCATTATTTTAGGCTATCTGGCATTAGCGTGTAACCCTCAAGGCCTAACTGTACTCATGAAATCCAATTAGCATGCTTAAATTTTTTTTTAAAAGACTTAAAATAATGTAAATAATGGCCATAAAAATACATTTGATAAAAAAGTATATTTTACAAAAAATAACTTTTTTTTTTTAATTATAAAAAATGTAATAAAAATTCGGTCAGTTTAAGCTAGGGATATGTTTTTTTTTTGCATTGGATGCGTCTTAATCTACCTCATTCGCCGATGTCGCACTTCCGCATCTGCGGTCAAAGGTGACAGAGCTAGAGCAGTGTTTTGTCAGACCATGAGACATCCCAAAAATTGGTCTTCTCACAAAATCGTCTGTAGCGTCAGAAGGGTTTGGCCTTCAAATTGACCCCTCCATCAAAAGATGACTCTCACGAACACAAGTGTACTCCATTTTTCTCTACAACCCCCACAAGCATCTTGGGACTGGTCTGAAGTCAGATATGGGGGAACTGTATATACAGTACCAGTCAAAAGTTTGGACACACCTACTCATTCAAGGGTTTTCTTTATTTTTACTATTTTCTACATTGCAGAAAAATAGTGGAGACATCAAAACTATGAAATAACACATATGGAATCATGTAATAACCAAATAAAGTGTTAAACAAATCAAAATATATTTTAGATTTTAGATTCTTCAAAGTAGCCACCCTTTGCCTTGATGACAGCTTTGCACAATCTTGGAATTCTCTCAACCAGCTTCATGAGGAATGCTTTTCCAACAGTCTTGAAGGAGTTCCTACATACGCTGAGCACTTGTTGGCTGCTTTTCCTTCACTCTGTGGTCCAACTGATCACAAACCACCTCAATTGGGTTGAGGTTGGGCGATTGTGGAGGCCAGGTCATCTGATGCAGCACTCCACCACTCTCCTTCTTGGTCAAATAGCCCTTACACAGCCTGGAGGTGATTTGGGTCATTGTCCTGATGAAAAACAAATGATAGTGGGACTAAGCGCAAACGACACGGGATAGCGTATCGCTGCAGAATGCTGTGGTAGCCATGCTGGTTAAGTGTGCCATGAATTCAAAAAAAATCTGTGTCACCAGCAAAGCACCCCCACACCATCACACCTCCTCCATGCTTCATGGTGGGAACCACACATGTGGAGATCATCCATTCACCTAATCGTGGTTGGAACCAAGAATCTCAAATTTGCAAAAACTGGTCTTATGTCCATTGCTCGTGTTTCTTGACCAAATCAAGTCTCTTCTTATTATTGGTGTCCTTCAGTAGTGGTTTCTTTGCAGCAATTCGACCACGAAGGCCTGATTCACACAGTCTCCTCTGAACTGTTGATGTTGAAATGTTTGTTACTTGAACTCTGTGAAGAATGTATTTGGGCTGCAATCGGAGGTGCAGTTAACTCTAATGAACTGATCCTCTGCAGCAGAGGTAACTCTGGGTCATATTTTCCTGTGGCGGTCCTCATGAGAGCCAGTTTCATTATAGCGCTTGATGGTTTTTGAAGAAACTTTAAAGTCAGAAATTTTTCAGATTGACTGACCTTCATGTCTTAATCTAATGATGGACAATAATTTATCTTTGCTTATTTGAGCTGTTCTTGCCATAATATGGACTGGTCTTTTACCAAATAGGGCAATCTGTATATCACCCCTACTATGTCACAACACAACGGATTGGCTCAAATTCATTGAGAAGGAAAGAAATTCAACAAATCAACTTATTAAAAGGCACACCTGTTAATTGAAATGCATTCCAGATGACAACCTCATGAAGCTGGTTGAGAGAATGCCAAGAGTGCGCAAAGCTGTCATCAAGGCAAAGGGTGGCTATTTTGAAGAATCTCAATTATATTTTGATTTCTTTAACACTTTTTTGGTTACTACATGACTCCATGTGTTATTTCATAGTTTTGATGTCTTCACTATTTTTCTGCAATGTAGAAAATAGTAAAAATAAAGAAAAACCCTTGAATGATATATATACAGTTGAAGTCGGAAGTTAACATGCACTTAGGTTGGAGTCATTAAAACTCATTTTTCAAACCACTCCACAAATTTCTTGTTAACAAACTATAGTTTTGGCGTCGGTAAGACATCTACTTTGTGCATGACACAAGTAATGTTTCCAACAATTGTTTACAGACAGATTATTTCACATATAGCTCATTGTATCACAATTCCAGTGGGTCAGAAGTGTACATACACTAAGTTGACTGTGCTTTTAAACAGCTTGGAAAATTCCAGAAAATGATGTCATGGCATTAGAAGCTTCTGATAGGCTAAATGACATCATCTGAATCAATTGGAGGTGTACCTGTGGATGTATTTCAAGGCCTACCTTCAAACTCAGTGCCTCTTTGCTTGACATGGGAAAATCAAAAGAAATTAGCCAAGACCTCAGAAAAAAAATTGTAGACCTCCACAAGTCTGGTTCATCCTTGGGAGCAATTTCCAAACGCCTGAAGGTACCATGTTCATCTGTACAAACAATAGTACGCAAGTAGAAACACCATGAGACCATGCAGCCGTCATACCGCTCAGGAAGGAGATGTGTTCTGTCCCCTAGAGATGAATGTACCTTGGTGTGAAAAGTGCAAATCAATCCCAGAACAACAGCAAAGGACCTTGTGAAGATGCTGAAGGAAACAGGTACAAAAGTATCTATATCCACAGTAATATGAGTCCTATATCAACATAACCTGAAAAGCCACTCAGCAAGGAAGAAGCCACTTCTCCAAAACTGCCATAAAAAAGCCAGACTATGGTTTGCAACTGCACATGGGGACAAAAATTGTACTTTTTGGAGAAATGTCCTGATGAAACAAAAATAGAACTGTTTGGCCATAATGACCATTGTTATGTTTTGAGGAAAAATGGGGAGGCTTGCAAGCCAAAGAACACCATCCCAACCGTAAAGCACGGGGGTGGCAGCATCATGTTGTGGGGGTGCTTTGCTGCAGGAGAGACTGGTGCACTTCACAAAATAGATGGCATCATGAGGGAGGAAAATTATGTGGATATATTGAAGCAACATCTCAAGACATCAGTCAGGAAGTTAAAGTTTGGACGCAAATGGGTCTTCCAAATGGACAATGACACCAAGCATACTTCCAAAGTAGTGGCAAAATGGCTTAATGACAACAAAGTCAAGGTATTGGAGTGGCCATCACAAAGCCCTGACCTCAATCCTATAGGAAATTTGGGCAGAACTGAAAAAGCGTGTGCGAGCAAGGAGGTCTACAAACCTGACTCAGTTACATCAGCTCTGTCAGGAGGAATGGGCCAGAATTCACCCAACTTATTGTGGAAAGCTTGTGGAAGGCTACCCGAAACGTTTGACCAAAGTTAAACAATTTAAAGGCAATGTTACCAAATACTAATTGAGTGTATGTAAACTTCTGACCCACTGGGAATGTGATGAAAGAAATAAAAGCTGAAATAAATCATTCTCTCTACTATTATTCTGACATTTCAGATTCTTAAAATAAAGTGGTGTTCCTAACTGACCTAAGAGAGGGAATGTTTACTAGGATTAAATGCCAGGAATTGTGAAAAACTGAGTTTACATGTATTTGGCTAAGGTGTATGTAAACTTCCGACTTCAACTGTATGTATGTATGTGTACACACACACACACACACACACACACACACACACACACACACACACACACACACACACACACACACACACACACACACACACACACACACACACACACACACACACAAAAATAAACTTCCCTTTTTCAGGACCCTGTCTTTTAAAGACAATTTGTAAAAATCCAAATAACTTCACAGATCTTCATTGTAAAGGGTTCAATGAACCATAAGCAATTAATGAACATGCACCTGTGGAATGGTCGTTAAGACACTAACAGCTTACAGACAATTAAGGTCACTGGTTATGAAAAGTTAGTAGAAAGGCCTCTTTAGTGTCCTGACTCTGAAAAACACCAAAAGAAAGATGCCCAGGGTCCCTGCTCATCTGCGTGAACGTGCCTTAGGCATGCTGCAAGGAGGCACGAGGACTGAAGATGTCAATAAATTGCAATGTCCGTACAGTGAGATGCCAAAGACAGCGCTACAGGGAGACCACGTGTAACACCTGCACAGGATCGGTACAGCCGAACATCACACTAGCGGGACAGGTACAGGATGGCAACAACAACTGCCCGAGTTACACCAGGAACGCACAATCCCTCCATCAGTGCTCAGACTGTCCGCAATAGGCTGAGAGAGGCTGGACTGAGGGCTTGTAGGCCTGTTGTAAGGCAGGCCCTCACCAGACATCACCGGCAACAACGTCGCCTATGGGCACAAGCCTACCGTCGCTGTACCAGACAGGACTGGCAAAAAGTGCTCTTCACTGACGAGCAGTGGTTTTGTCTCACCAGGGGTGATGGTCGGATTTGCGTTTATCATCGAAGGAATTAGCGTTCATGGTCTGGTGCGGTGTCACAGCATCATCGGACTGAGCTTGTTGTCATTGCAGGCAATCTCAACGCTGTGCATTACAGGGAAGACATCCTCCTCCCTCATGTGGTACCCTTCCTGTAGGCTCATCCTGACATGACCCTCCAGCATGACAATGCCACCAGCCATACTGCTCGTTCTATGCGTGATTTCCTACATGACAGGAATGTCAGTGTTCTTCAATGGCTAGCGAAGAGCCCGGATCTCAATCCCATTGAGCATGTCTGGGACCTGTTGGATCAGAGGGTGAGGGCTAGGGCCATTCCCCCCAGAAATGTCCGGGAACTTGCAGGTGCCTTGGTGGAAGAGTGGGGTAACATCTCACAGCAAGAACTGGCAAATCTGGTGCAGTCCATGAGGAGGAGATGCACTGCAATACTTAACTTAAGGTATAGGGGGCAGTATTTTCATTTTCGGATGAAAAGCGTGCCCAGAGTAAACTGCCTAATACTCGGGCCCAGAGTCAAATATTTGGATATTATCAGTAGATTTGGATGGAAAACACTCTGAAGTTTCTAAAACTGTTTGAATGATGTCTATGATTATACAGGACTCATATGGCAGGCTTCCTAAGGCTTCCATTGGCTGTCAACAGCCTTTAGAAACGTGTTTTATCCTTCTCCTGTTACTGGGCAGAAAATAGGAGCTCAGTCAATGAGTGGACTGCCTGGGACCAGTGAGTTGTTTACTGCTACGGCACAATTGGTGCGCCGCTCCTTCTTTTTCCTCTGTAATGTATACGCTATTGTTCGGTTGGAATATTATCGACGTTTTATGTTAAAAAGACCCTAAGGATTGATCGTAAACAACGTTTGACATGTTTCTACGTACGGTAATGGAACTATTTGACTTTGTGTCTGGATTCACGCTCGCGCGTTATGCCTTTGGATAGTGATCTGAACGCACGAACAAAACGGAGGTATTTGGACATAAATATGGAGTATTTTGAACAAAAAGTCCTGGGAGTGCATTCTGATGAAGATCAGCAAAGGTAAGAGAATATTTATAATACTAATTCTGAGTTTAGTTGACCCCAGAACTTGGCGGGTATCTGTATAGCTTGCTTTGATGGTTGAGCTATGTACTCAGAATATTGAAAAATGTGCTTTCTCCGTAAAGCTATTTTAAAATCTGACACAGCGGTTGCATTAAGGAGAAGTATATCAATAATTCTTTCAATAACTGTTGTAAATTTTATCAACGTTTATGATGAGTGTTTTTGTAAATTTATGTGCTCATTCACCGAAAGTTTTGGTGGGAAAACATTTTTGGATATAAATATGAACTTTATCGAGCAAAACATACATGTATTGTGTAACATGAAGTCCTGAGTGCCATCTGATGAAGATCAAAGGTTAGTGAATATTTTAGCTGTATTTTTGGTTTTTGTGATGCATGTCCTTGGTTGGAAAATGTCTGTGTGGTTTTTCTTGTGAAGTTTATGTCCTAACATAATCAAATTTTATGCTTTCGCCGTAAATTCTTTTTGAAGTTGGACAATGTGGTTAGATTAACGAGAAGTTGATCTTTAAAATGGTGTAAAATAGTTGATTGTTTGAGAAAATGAAATTGAGATTTTTGCTGTTTTGTATTTCGCGCCATGCTATTTCACTGGCTGTTGATAATGACGCTAGCGTCCCACATAGCCCATAGAAGTTAATGCAGCTGGTGGCCACACCAGATACTGACTTACTTTTGATTTTGACCCCCCATTTGTTCAGGGACACATTATTCAATTTCTGTTAGTCACATGTCTGTGGAACTCGTTCAGTTTATGTCTCAGTTGTTGAATCTTGTTCATACAAATATTTACACGTTAAGTTGGCTGAAAATAAAACACAGTTGACAGTGAGAGGACGTTTCTTTTTTTTTTGCTGAGTTTATGTTTCCTGATCTTTCATATATTTCTCAGATATAGGACAGACACTTCAGAACAAACTTCCCTTAGATTGTTTTGGGGGGACCATCTGTTACATGTAATAAATCTATTATTCAATGCGTTTGTATGGGCTAATAGCAATAAGGCCAAATGAAATGTATCAAATGTTTTTTTATCCTTCAAGGGGTCATTAAATTCAAAATCAAATAGCTAAATGATCCTTGGTAGGACCTTCTTAAAACAATTCCATATAGCTTTTTAGAACCCCCCGGCTTAGATTGTAGAGGGTTTTAACTTAAGAGAAAAGCTGCAAACGGAGAGTTTAAAATAAAGAGAAGGGAGGGTCAGAAAATGTATATTTTGGAAAGATTTGGTGAAGTGGTAAAAGAGGATAGGCTAATAGCATGTTGTGTGTGATGATGATTGTAAGGCGCTATACAAAGTCGAAAGCCACAAGATAGGGACTTCATATAGGCCTACGGCACGTCAAGGGAACTGCCTACTGTTCAGATAGGTTCATTGGAAATCTGGACACTGACAGTAGGTCTATAACCTCTCACATAGCCTTAATATTAACTCCTGCAAGGCATTTCTTGCAGTAAAATTATACACCAAACGTAGGTAAAATTGACTTGGGAACAGGAGTGGAGAAATATTATTTATTTATTTATTTCAGCATATTTGGAGAATGCAAATGTGAAGTTGGATACCGTCTGTAGAGGTGCCTTCTTTATCAGCATCATAAAAGCTGATAGTATTTCAACCACAATATAAAATAAGCATCCAAGCCGAACTGAAATCTTATCAGAAACATGTTAGGTCATTTTCACAGCTTTCTATTTCCATACAACTGGTCAAACTGATGTTATTTGGAAATTTTGCAAAGAAAATCTTCTCCTTTTTGGGGGGGTTGAGTTAGGCCTATTGCATTTTATTCCCGGTCCCTACAGCAAACGTCTTTGCACAGCGAAAGAAGCAGAGATGACAGAAAACTTGACCGTTGTCAACTAGACTGAAGCATTCATTCTATTGATTTATGACATTCTGATGAGAAAGGGTTTATTTAGTCTTCTAGGGCAACATATAATGAAGGAAGAGAAGCTGCATGTAGGCCTACCTAATTAGACAAGTTGACTAACAACTAGCCTACCAAAATGTCGGAAATTATTTCAGTGCATTCGGTAAGTATTCAAACCCCTTGACTTTTTCCACATTTTGTTACGTTACAGCCTTATTCTAAAATGGATTAAAAATGTTTTTTGTTCTCATCAATACACACACACACACACACACACACACTACCCCATAATGACAAAGCTAAAACAGGTTTTTAGAAATGTTTGCAAATGTATTAAAAATAAAAAACAGAAACCTTAATTACATAAGTACTCAGACCCTTTACTCAGTACTTTGTAGAAGAACCTTTGGTAGTGATTACAGCCTTGAGTCTTCTTGGGTATGACGTTACAAGCTTGGCACACCTGTATTTGGGGAGTTTCTCCCATTCTCTGCAGATCCTCTCAAGCTCTGTCAGGTTGTATGGGGAGCATCGCTGCACAGCTATTTTCAGGTCTCTGCAGAGATGTTCGATCGGGTTCAAGTCCAGGCTCTGGCTATTTAATCCATTATAGAATAAGCCTGTAATATATCAAAATGTGGAAAAAGGGAAGGGGTCTGAATACTTTCGAATGCACTGTATAGCAGAAATATCTATTTCAAGCAACAACAACAAAAATCTGGCACCCCGTCAAAATATTATTTCCGCTGTCTCTGACTGTAGCCTACAGCACATTTTCTATATTAGCGGTTTAGGGCTGGGTGCAGGCATCAAAATGTTCCCTTTATCAGATATAGTCGGGCGGTTGTGGATGGGTTATTAGCAATTGCAGGAGAGTGTGGGTGAACAAACAGCTGACCAGCGCACCACTAACACATACACGCAAAGTAGCTGTCAGTAACAGACAGCTGATTTAGCATTGCTGCCTGGGCTTATTGATTTGTGCATTGTGTGTGCGTCCAGCATGTCCACTGTAACCTTATCTCCACCACCAGGAGAGATGCAGATAGGAGGGTGAGAAGCAGCCTAACATGGCTCCCTTTCCTTCATCTACATTGACCAAATCCCCTGTCAGCGGTCCAATGGAAAGGATGGCACTTTACTCTTAGGATGACGCCCATTAGAGACATCTCTTTTTCTAACTGCATCACACAGAACGGAGAGAGCGAGAAAGAGAGAGCAATGAGCTCAAGTTGCCAATGGTTACCTGTGGATGTGTCATTATAATGAGGATGGATATAGGAATGGAATGTTGCGAGGTGCGCGCGCACAGTGCAGCCTTGATCAAATGGGTTCTTTATTTTATCCTCCATCCATACAGATAGAATTTAAAACATCAAACAAAACATCAAAACACTCCCCAGTTTTCCTAATGGATAATACAGTATTCTATACTCTGACCAGAGATCCTATTATACAGTGCCTACGGAAAGTATTCAGACCCCTTGACTTTTTCCACATTTCATTACAGCCTTATTCTAAAATGGTTTTTCAAAAAATACTCAGCAATCTACACACTATACTCCATAATGACAAAGCGGAAATAGGGTTTTAATTTATTTTGCAAATTTTGAAAAATATTAAAACAGAAACACCCTATTTACATAAGTATTCAGACCCTTTCCTATGAGACTCGAAATTGAGCTCAGGTGCATCCTGTTTTCATTGATCGTCCTTGAGATGTTTCTCCAACTTGATTGGAGTCCACCAGTGCTAAATTCAATTGATTGGACATGATTTGGAAAGGCACACACCAGTCAATATAAGGTCCCATAGTTGACAGTGCATGCCAGAGCAAACACCAAGCCATGAGGTCGAAGGAATTGTCCGTAGAGCTCCGAGACAGGATTGTGTCGAGGCACAGATCTGAGGAAGGGTACCAAAACATTTCTGCAGCATTTAAGGTCCACAAGAACACAGTGGATCTTCTTAAACGGAAGAAGTTTGGAACCAACAAGACTCTTCCTAGAGCTGGCCGCCCGGCCAAACTGAGCAATCGGGGGAGAAGGGCCTTGGTCAGGGAGGAGACCAAGAACCCGATGGTCACTCTGCCAGAGCTCTAGAGTTTCTCTGGAAATGGGAGAACCTTCCAGAAGGACAACTATCTGTGGCACTACACCAATCAGGCCTTTATGGTAGCGTGGCCAGACGGAAGCCATTCCTCAGTAAAACGCACATGACAGCCCGCTTGGAGTTTGCCAAAGGGCACCTCAAGACCATGAGAAAAAAAGATTCTCTGGACTGATGAAACCAAGATTACACTTTTTGACCTGATAGCCAGGCGTCACATCTGGAGGAAACCTGGCACCATCCCTACGGTGAAGCATGGTGGTGGCATCATGCTGTGGAGATGTTATTCAGCGGCAGGGAGACTAGTCAGGATTAGAGGTCGACCGATTAATCGGAATGGCCGATTAATTAGGGCCGATTTCAAGTTTTCATAACAATCAGTAATCGGTATTTTTTTGCCACCGATTTGCCAATTTTTTTATACCTTTATTTAACTAGGCAAGTCAGATTAAGAACACATTCTTATTTACAATGACGGCCTAGAAACGGGGGTTAACTGCCTTGTTCATGGGGGATTCGTTTTTGCAACCTTCGGTTACCAGTCCAACGCTCTAACCACCTGCCTTACATTGCACTCCACAAGGATTAACAGGCTGACTACCTGTAACGCGAGGGCAGCAAGAAGCAAAGGTAAGTTGCTAGCTAGCATTAGACTTATAAAAAACTATCAATCTTAACATAATCACTAGTTAACTACACATGGTTGATGATATTACTAGTTTATCTAACGTGTCCTGCGTTGCATATAATCGATGCGGTGCCTGTTAATTTTCATTGAATCACAGCCTACTTCGACAAATGGGTGTTGATTTACAAGCGCATTTGCGAAAAAAAGTACTGTCGTTGCACCAAATGTACCTAACCATAAACATCAATGCCTAACAGGAATATTTAGACTTAGTCACCCGTTAGATAAAATACGGAATGGTTCCGTATGTCACTGAAAGAAAAAAACGTATTTTCGAGATGATAGTTTCCAGATTCAACCATATTAATGACCCAAGGCTCGTATTTCTGTGTGTTTATTATATTATAATTAAGTCTATGATTTGATAGAGCAGTCTGACTGAGCGGTGGTAGGCAGCAGCAGGCTCGTAAGCATTCATTCAAACAGCCCTTCGCTGTGCTTCAAGCATTGCGCTGTTTATGACTTCAACCTGGGTGGGTATAATTTGTGGAACGTTCCAACAGGAATCTATTCCAAAAACTTCATAAATAACAAGGTTTCCAAAAAACAACGCATACAAAGTTGTATTTATTTCATTGCGTTTTTCACTCATCACGTTTATTCCGAAAAATGTCTGTCCTCACATATCTGTTTGCCTATGGACAAACATTAAGAATAAGCTACGTGGTGAGTTGATGCCTATTCGGCAGCTAGTTAGCTAGGTTTGTATGCGTTGCTACTTTGTATGCGTTGTTGGTTGGCAACCTTTTACTTTACGTTTTTTGGAACAGATTCCTGTTGGAACGTTCCACCCCTTCAAGCCTATCAACTCCCAAGATGAGGCTGGTGTAACCGATGTGAAATGGCTAGCTAGTTAGCCGGGTGCACGCTAATAGCATTTCAAACGTCACTCGCTCTGAGACTTGGAGTAGTTTTTTCCCTTCCTCTGCATGGGTAACGCTGCTTCGAGGGTGGCTGTTGTCGATGTGTTCCTGGTTTGAGCCCAGGTAGGAGCGAGGAGAGGGACGGAAGCTATACTGTTACACTGGCAATACTAAAGTGCCAATAGTCAAAGGTATATGAAATACAAATCATATAGTGAGAAATAGTCCTATAATTCCTATAATAACTACAACCTAAAACTTCTTACCTGGGAATATTGAAGACTCATGAAAGCTAGTGGTTCCTTTTAACATATGTTCCCATGTTCTGAGCAAGGAACTTAAACGTTAGCTTTCTCACATGGCACATATTGCACTTTTACTTTCTTCTCCAACACTTTGTTTTGCATTATTTAAACCAAATTGAACATGTTTCATTATTTATTTCAGGCTAAATAGATTTTATTGATGTATTATATTAAGTTAAAATAAGTGTTCATTCAGTATTGTTGTAATTGTCATTATATAAAAAAAATTGAAAATAATCGGCCGACTAATCGTTATCAGCCCCGTTTGGTCCTCCAATAATCGGTATCGGCGTTGAAAAATCATAATCGGTCGACCTCTAGTCAGGATCGAGGCAAAGACGAACGGCGGAAAGTACAAAGAGATCCTTGATGAAAATCTGCTCCAGAGCACTCAGGACCTCAGACTGGGTTCACCTTCCAACAGGACAACAACTAAGTACCCAGCCAAGACAACGCAAGTGTGGCTTCAGGACAATAGCTCTGCAGCAACGCTCCCCATCCAACCTGGCAGAGAGGATTGAGAAGTTTGCTTCAACAAATTACTGAGTAAAGGGTCTGAATACTTATGTAAATCTGATAAGTTTTTTTGCTGAAATTTCTAAACCTGGTTTTGCTTTGTCATTATGAAAATGTGTAGATTGAGGGGGAAAAAACAATTTAATCAATTTTAGAATAAGGCTGTAACGTAACACAATGTGGAAAAAGTCAAAGGGTCTGAATACTTTCCGAAGGCACTGTATACCCTGAAAGTGCCAGAATGGTATGAAAATGTCAGCCATTGTAGTCAGGGAGTAATCCAAACAAGTCTAATTGAAATGAATGGCAGTAAAGGCATGGGTGATTTCATTTCCTCTTTTAAGTGGTTAAAAGCATTTTTTATTTTACTTAAAGGAAAATGTAAGACGTGATATTTCAGAAATTGTGTTGACAATATTTTGTCAACCTAAAATATTGTCATAATTATAAATACAGTTTACACAGGTTTTATACCCATTTTCTGTATAAATAGCCTCTAAAATATATGTAAAGACACGAAATGGTCTGTTTGTTTTCTTGGAAAGCTGTGAGTGTTATAATTAAGCAATAAGGCACGAGGGGGTGTGGTATATGACCAATATACCACGGCTAAGGGCTGCTCTTAGGCACGATGCTAAAACGCTAAAACATGAGGTGATGGTGGCGGATGAATGGCACGACAATGGGCTTAAGGATCTCATCATGGTATCTCTATGCATTCACGTTGCCATCAATAAAATGCAATTGTGTTTGTTGTCTCAAGCTTATGCCTGCCCACACCATAACCCCACCACCACGGGACACTCTGTTCACAACGTTGACGTCAGCAAACCGTTCACCCACACAACGCCATAAACATGGTCTGCAATCTGCCAGGTACAGTTAAAACCGGGATTTATCCGTGAAAAGCACACTTCTACAGAATGCCAGCGGCCATCGAAAGTGAGCATTTGCCCACTGAAGTCGTTTACGACGCTGAACTGCAGTCAGGCCAAGACCCTGATGTGGGCGATGAGCTTCCCTGAGATGGTTTCTGACAGTTTGTGCAGAAATTCTTCAGTTGTGCAAACCCACAGTTTCATCAGCTGTCCGGGTGGCTGGTATCAGACGATCCCACAGGTGAAGAAGCCGGATGTGGAGGTCCTGGGCTGGCATAGTTGCACATGGTTTGTGGTTGTGAGGCCGGTTGGACATACTGTGAAATTCTCTATAATGACATTGAAGGTGGCTTATGGTAGAGAAATTAACATTCAATTATCTGACAAACTCTGATGGACATTCCTGCAGTCAGCATGCCAATTGCACGCTCCCTCAAAACTTGAGACATCTGTGGCATTGTGTTGTGTGACAAAACTGCACAGTTTAGTGTATTTTTATTGTCCCGGGCACAAGGTGTACCTGTGTAATGATCATGCAGTTTAATCCGCTTCTTGATATGCCACACCTGTCAGGTGGGTGAATTATCTTAGCAGAGGAGAAATGGTCACTAACAGGGATGTAAACACATTTGTGCACATCATTTGAGAGATGAGCTTTTTCAATTATAGCCACGGTATAAAAGGGATAACACACTAGGTGCTCTATGCATTCTCCGGAAAATAATACAAATACCAAGATTAGTGTGCTTGATGAGTGATTACCATTACATTTATTCCAGTCATTACTATGAGCCCGTCCTCCCCAATTACGTTGCCACCCACCTCCTTTGGTGTGTGTGTGTTGAATGGCTGGCAGCAGACAGTCCACATAGGCAGCTGGCTGACAAATGACTCTTCAAAGAGGAGACTGGACTGGCGCGAGCTTGCTTCACGCCCGAAATAAACCAAGCCTATACACTATTCTTTGTAGGCTAATACAATCTGCACATGCTACAGTAAAGTTCTATCTAAATCTAATGCATAACCTGACTTATGCTGTAGGCAGCGTTGGCAATAAAATGTGACAACGTTGCGGTGGTGAAGAGGATAAATCAGTGAACCAGAAGACCATCAACCTACAACGCCTTTGTCGACGACTACCAAAAAGGACAAAACACACAAGGGTGACGTTAAAGCCACAATGAATAGTAGCCTAGAAATGTGGCTTTGATTTGTACCGCGACCGAATAGATGAAGATGTCAACGACGTCTGATACGCAATAACACATCTCTCACTCACCCACGCATGCATGCAGAGATGGCCGATTACGATTTATCAAGTTGACGCTAATGAATGAATCGAACACGAATTCGTTGTTTCCCCCCCCCCCCCCCGGGCGTTTAGACTTCCACGAGGATGCCATGACCGAGAGGCTGGAATGTTTTCTACGCACCTTTTATCCAGACAGCCGACCCATTCAGCCGAAGGAGACGAGTTGGGGGATGTTTCCACCGCGACCATCTTTCCCGAGAACTGGGGTGTGATTGAGAAACCGGGAGATGCTACAGGAGGGCGGCTTCAGCGTGGTTCTCGGTGCGGCGCCGTTCATAAACTGAGCTCGCGCTCGCGCACTGGCTCTCTTATCACAGATTGAGGTTTGACATCATGCCCCTAGCCTTTCAGAAAACAGGTTCGAAGTAGAACCAAAAAGGGTCCTATGAATTTGCTTTATATATGGCAGCCCGAAAAGTTCTATATTAGAACCGTTTGACCAGAACCCTAGTGCGTCTTCTTTACTGAACCAAATAGAACCCTAAAGGGTTCTTCTTCACCTACTGAACCAAATGGGTTCCATATATTTATGAATTATGGCTAGGCTAACCTACTAGTATAAAACAGTAATAGTACTACCTAAGAAGATAATATAATACACAAAAGAATACCAACATAGTTTTGAGATTGTATTGTCCTTACAGTCATGCGGGCTCAAACCCAAACAGTTTAGGTACAGCCCACATCAATCTTGGTACCAACCTTCAGAGGGTTTATGCCTTCTTCATGGAACAGCTAGCCTACTGCTTATTGTATGGCATCTTGTCTGGCTGGTTTCTGAGAAGAAAAAACAAGAGGAGCCAAAATATGAGTCAATCTTATATCTGCAAGAATGAAGACTAAATAATATGTATAGGCCTACCGAGACAACCTGGTTCAATTTGGGTCCCGAGACAAAACCAGTTGAGAACCATTGTTGTTATCAGCAGCAGCCGAAAGAGGGATCCTCTGCCTCCACACTGAAATAAGAAGATACAATGCGCTAATCGCGAATGTCAGGCTGGGACTGTAGCTCTATTTGGCATATTCAATCATTCAAATGAATATTTATTTGTAAGACCAGTTACCTAGCTGGTAAAATGGCTAATTAGAGATGGCTTTTTCCTTGCTAGCTAACAAATGGTAGCCTGTAAAGTTCAAACCACCTTATTTATCTAGCTTATAGTTTGTCATGTGATTATGGCTTCAGATTGTGTGCTTATTGGTATTTACAACTGTTTTCTTGAGTCATCATCATGCTTGATAAACATGGCCGTTTTTTTTTAATTATAGCTAGAACTCTTGAGGTTCTATCTCTAGAGGATTTCAACATTTTCTGGAAAAGGTTTTGACATTTTGACCGAAGAACCCAAATGAACCCCTGTTTTCTAAGAGTGTACCCAACCCCGTGCTCTGAAGAACCCAAGGCATTCTGCCCTATCCCAAGAGTTCTCCGCTATAAGCACTCCTTGCCGGTCGGACCATGTGATCTACAATCCCCACACAGTTTTAACATTTTGAAACATCAACAATCGTCACTTGTGATACAGTTTTCGAAAACATATGGAACTTATATTTCATAGAAAGAATATTTTCAATAAAAAAAATATACACTTACTGTAGCGGGTTTACACAGATCCGTGCGGACGAACTACACGTCCGCTACACTTCTTCCCCAGTTACGCTTAGTACACAGGTGTTTGAGCACGCTAGATAGCACAGGTGGTCGCCTCTGTCTTTTGTCTGTCTAACGTAAAACAAGTGCTGTAACATGAAGATATGGCCGTGTGGGAGAACACTAACCCTATAGTTCATATTCTCGTACTGTAGTATCTTTGTGTAGTATATGTGTAGTATTTCTCGCTGAAAGACACGTTCCTTATGTTTCCAAAACTGTACTGCAAGCGTTGCATGTTCAAATAAAGTGTTAACGTTAGGAACGAGCCTCGGGGCTCTTAACAAAACTCCCTCGGCCAGAAGATACCTTCATGAATAGACGCTAAAGGTAGTTAGTGAATGGGCTAACTCTACCCAGTCAGCATTAATAAGACGAGTGAAAGTGATTTGCTGAATAATTGGCTATAATAAAAATAAAAATACACTCGGGTTGAAAATAAAACAAGGTTTAGAGAATATTTTTTTCTGAAATGTGTAAGAGATTTGTTAAGAATGCAGGTCCTTGACCAAACCTCTCCCTGTATGTGTTTATAATAGGCACAATCACTGGATGTTGTCTTCACTTATTCTGTCCTTTCAGACTAGAACTGAGGGAAGAAGAGGGAGAGAGGAGGAGGAGTAGAAAGAAAAATCAATCAACCATCAGATCGTTAGGGCATCCCCAGTGGTCAAGAATCAAGAATCATCAGCAGATAGAATGGCATGTGAAGGGGAACAGACAATATGTTTTTTATGAACAGTATACTTTTCAATATATTGCACACAGAACACTATTAAATAAAGAATTTGGAGAAATAATTAATGGAACACGGAGTTATAGAAAGAGAATGAACAGAAATGAAAATCGAATCCTAACACAAGCACACACACAGACACACTCTAACATACACACAATTTTGTTGTTGTATTGTTTGTATTTTATTTTATTGTTTGTACATCATTGGATTTAACATTTGTGTGACTGTCCTTGTCTGTCAGTGTTTGTTACTTGTCATGTTTTGTGGAAGAGTAGCTGCTTCTTCTGCAAAAGCTTATGGGGATTCAAATCAACAAATAACTGTCATTCTATTTTGTGTCAAGCTTCTCGGAGTTCAGTAGAACAGGAGAGATACAGCTGTGATAGGCTGTCACCACGACAACTGGTGCCACTGCAGCAAGAGGGAGGGGGGGAAACAGGAAGTGTTTGAGCTTCAGCAAGCGCTAAAAGATACTCCCTACAGGCACGTGGAGAGAGATTTTTTATATTTAAAAAATACCTTTATTGGCCCAGTAGTTACATCATTTCAGGCACAAATTTTACTTAATTTGTAACAGAACTAAAAAGAGAGGGGGAAAGAGGGACAGAGAAACAGCGAGGGAGAGAGACAGGGTGGTAATGGAGATGGAGAGAAAAAGGTGGGAAGAGGGATAAAAGAGATGAGAGGGATGGGTGAAAGAGAGGGAGGGAGAGCTCTCCACTGGCCTGCAGTGCAGTCTCCGGGAGGGGAAGGAGAGAGAGGGGTTGTTGATGTCCACTTATGAAAGATGAAGAGAGGAGGGCGACAAGGGAAGTGCTGCTGTGTGCAGGGATGGGGGTAAAACACACACATGAACAGACTAGGTTAGCTGGGATTCCCATACTAGTGAGAGGTATTAGAATCCCTGTAGGGTACCTGTTGGGTAAGAAGTGTGTGTATGTGTGGTTAGAGTGCCAGCTGTCTGAAGAAGAGGTTTAACCCAGTGTAATTAATGTGTCCTCTTCAACATCACAATAAGCCAAGGCTGCAGGACATGAATATGGCAGAGAGGGGGACTGTGTGTCTGCATAAGTCACATGTGCATGTGTATGTGACAGACAGACTAGATGAGAGAGAGAGAGGAATGTTGTATCCCATCCCCTATCCAATAAACACAAGATATTTAAGCAATATGTTAAATTACTTCACCTTGCCTTCTGATGGGCTGGGTGGAATTTTACCCTTTGTTTTTACACCTTCAGGTTTGCAATCATTTCAGATCTAGGAGTGCCTACACTCTTAGAAAAAGGTTCTGTCTAGAAATCTAAAGGGTTTTTCAGATGACCCTTTCGGGTTCCAGCCAGGTAGAACCCTTTTGGGTTCCATTCATAACCCTTTCCACAGAGGGTTCTTCAAAGGGTTCTTCCATGGGGACAGCTGAAGAACCCTTTTGGAACCCTTTTTCTAAGTGTAAAGCAGGGGCACTTCTGAACAGTAGATGGCAATGTTGCTGTACCTGTCTCAGAGCCATAGACCCCAGAAATGATAAGTGATTGTGTGTTTGCCATAATAAGCCGTAATAAATAGTGTTTTTGAATGTTCTGCTGATAAAATAATATCAACTGTGTGACCCCTGGTGGATGTGATAAACTCTCAATATGGCCATCGATAGATATCCATCTGGGTCGCAATTGGCTGCCAAAACTCAGCCTCACAGCTGACACGCACACACTCTGCTGTTATTATTGTTGGCTTCCCCTCCTGGTTTGTCTGAGATCAAAGTTGGCCTGGAAACAGTTAGGGCAGAAGGAAGCAAACTGGGGGCAGATTTGCAGAAGGTCATGAGCCAACACGAATCGTCTTCGTTTCACTGTATCTTCCCATCCTATATCTCTCAATGGCAGTCTGAATGGGATTGTGGAGAACAATGCTCCTCTATCCCTCATTTTTAGTCTTTCTGTCTCTTCTCTTTCTCCTCCTTAGTCTCCTCCACCTCCCTCTCTCTCACTCCTCTCCCCCACCTCACGCTCTCTCACTTCCCTTCCTCTCACTCCTTACATTTACATTTGAGTCATTTAGCAAACTTTCTTATCCAGAGGGACTTACATTCATCTTCAGATAGCTAAGTGAGACAACCACATATCACAGTTGTAGGAAGTACATTTTTCTCAAAGAGCAGTCAGTTCTCTCTCACTCCTCTCTCTCTATCCTTCTCCCCCCCATTATCCCTCTCTGCCTCTCTCCCCTCTCGCTCTCTCTCCCGCTGTACAGTAGTTGTATGATTGGGCGATATTTATATCATCTAGGTCCCAGTGCCACCTGGGAGAATGGTCCATATCCAGGTCACAACTCACCATAGCCCCAATACTCTATAGCCCAGTCTGCTCTGCTCTGTTCCACTCTTCTCTGCCTGCCAGGAGGAGAGGCAGGGCTGGTTGGCTACAGGTAAGCTGCTCCACTTTAAGCTCCTTTTGTGAATGGCGAATATACTTTACTGTACAGTACTTTTCAATGTGGAAGTGAATAACACTTGGGGAACTAATATACAGCCTGACGGGAATTGATTTATTGATTGACTAATAGTTTTATTGATAGGCTAATAGCTGTTTCCACTAGAATTCTCCATGTGCTCAGCAGCTAAGCAGTCAGCCTGGGTGCCTCTCTTTGTCTAATTAGTGGGACCAAACCATTATATATATATATATATATATATATATATATATAGCGTTGTTCAGTTCATATCCCCTTAAGTCACCTCTGTCGCTAACAATATGGCTAAGAGTCTGGACAGCCAGTTACTCTGTGTGGGTATCAACCAACCAAACAGGACAAACAGCACCAGTATGGCATGCTGATGCATGCTTAGACTGAATACCCTATACAGGCCACTGTGGCATACTTACTACCAGTCATCAGAAGGGCTCCTCATATGGGTTGTTATGGTTCATTATTAGCATAATAAAATAATTAGTAGGCCTATCATTACCCCCAAGAGACTATCTCCCTAGTGTGGGTTACATTCATTATCATCACCCACCCTCTCTTTCTCTCTCTCTATGATTGTAAGTGTTCACACAGGTAGTTTACACAGGATTACAGTAAGATAATCCACTTTCAGTATTTAGTGACATTAGCCGCCATCTGTCCTCTGTTAGCATACTGAGAGCACAGGCTTATGCCAGGCAAAATCCTTCTCAAAGACATTTCTATAGGATGGAGACAGGACTGGAGAGGCAGAAAAATCTAGCAACCTGAATATATGAGAGCGGTCTTTCGTGCACGCGCACTGTCGCTTGATGTTCCCTGGCAGCGCGCCAGGTGGTAAGTGAAGGGCGCGCGCGTTGTCGGCGCAAGGTGTGGGGATTTGCAAAGTTTGGCATTTCCATAATGAACCGAGGACATTTTCAATCAGCGTTTGTAAAGCCGTGGACGCAGGGATAATACTGGTTCATATAAATGCTGTTCAACTTGAATAGCGATTTGAATCAAATTGACCTGCTTTTGAATGCGTTGTAGTTGTACTTCAGCTTTGCAAACAGGTAAAAACCAATAGGACTATATTATTTTCGGGTTATAAGATTGAAGTTAACAAACAGTACCTTACTGTAGGCTAACTGTCGTTTTATTACTTTGTTTTACATGTTTTGTTATGGTTGTTAGTAAGTAATTAACCTCTTCCCCAGGCTAATTGCGCATGGGCAGAACTGTCTGGTGAACAATGTTATTAGTAGGTAGGCCTAGTTGGAAGTAGACTATGAAAAACAAACAAAATGATAATTTGATATGAAATACAGATTTTTTTTCTGCACTTTTAGGCCAAAAGCACCACTGCCATTCCATGATTGTATTTCCTCTGTTGTTAACTGACTCATGTCTCTCTCTCCTAGTGTGTTTTTCTGTAGACAGTGGACGGAGTCCTAAAGCTTAACTTGTTTGGAAACAGAGCGGTACCTTCTAACCCTATCTAATAAGGGAGACATGCAAACTTGACTCCTTCGTTGAGCTTCATACCTCTCCACCAGCCTCCAGCCCCAGATGATGCGGACGAACAATAAAGGCCGGAGCGCTTCCCCCCACAGGAACGCCTACAAGTCTGACTTCCACTCCATCAAATACTCCTTGGACACTGTGACCAGGCCTAGACCTACTTCCCTGGGCCTCTCTATCCCTTCACCTGGCCCCATGGCAGTCCCTCACACCAGGACCAGCAGTGCCAGTGGCCCTGGTGAGTGTTCTAGGGGTAGGACCCTCAGTCCTAGAGGGACCAAGATCCGAGACAACATCTTCCTCCAGATGGACAGCCAACAGCACCTCATCCACCCCTTGTCTCAGGCCCTACCCAAATGCCCTCTCAGCTATAGCTCTGTCCGGAGCAGTGTGACCAGCGTGTCCAGTGTAGAATCATCTATGCTAGATAAACCGTCCAAGGCCGAGGAGATAGAGATAGACAGAGCGGCTCTAGCTCAAAAGTTCTCTGTGACCCGGAAGCTGTTTGAGACGGTCAGCGGGGGTCAAAGTGTAAAGGTCAGCCCTGGCAGAGGTGGCAGGGGGTCTGTGGATGGGAGGGGGGAGGACGGGGGCATGGGGAGAGCAAGGGGCAGGTCAGAAAGAGATGAGCTGACATCGACGTCAGAAAGCGAAGGAGAGGGGGAGGGGAGGAAACCCATCAACGTACACACACACATTTCTCAATCCGACGTAGAACTCCACACACACACTTCATCACTGGACACCAGCTTGTCTACACACATTCACCCAGTTAATGGTCACTCCAGTGAGACTTTTTCCCCTGATGGCCCAAGTCCTACGGCTGACCCCTCAGACAGCAGCAGTGTGTGTGGTGGAAGTGTGTTAGATGGGAGTGTGTGTGAGGACTCTGTGTGCTCCCATGTATTCGACCCACCTAGCCCAGCGCCCAGCACCCCCCACTCTCAGCATCCATCCCATTCTTATGACTCCCCTAGTCCTCTCACCCCAGTCTCCCCCTGTTCTGACCAGACTGACTTCTATGGCCCTAGTAGACCTAATGCTGTCAACAGGACTTTGTCTGAGGGGAATGACCCTAATGATCTTTACATGACCCCTGGTGACCCTTTGACCCAAACAGAGGGGTCAGGGGCTAGGACTGTGAGGGCGGAGCTAGTGGAGGTGAAGAGCGAGTCGTCTGAGAGCGAAGGGAACGAGGGAGAGGAGGATGAGGACACCTTAAAGAAAGAAGAGGAGACCATGAAGCAAGAGGAGGAAGGCAAGAGGGAGGAGAGCAATGTGAATAACCTGGTAGATGATGTGTTTGAAGAATCCGGTGTGGAACCTAGAATGGTAGAACAGAGAATGGTTGAACCTACAGTGCAACCTAAAATGGTGGAACAGAGAACAGTTGAACCTCCAGTAGAACCCAGAATGGTTGAACCCTCGTTAAGCGAGTGTGTGGAGGGATTCCCTGACAGTTCTGAGGTGAGAGAGAAGGAATCAGGGAGAGACATGTACCAGCAGGAGATAGAATGGAGGGAGGGGCAAATGGCGGGAGAAAGCAGACGGTATAGAGAAGAGGGGACGACAGGAAAGAGTGAGATGGAGAACGAGAAGGTAGGGACGGAAGAAGGAGATGAGGCAGGAGAGCAGGAGAAAGTTGAGGCGAGAGGAAGCATGTGTAATGAGAGCAAAGAGGAGGAAGGGAACGAGAAGGCCGGATTGGAGGCAAGAGAGGATAGAGGGAAAGACTTGAGGGTAAAGGAGGAAGTGAGAGAGGAAGAAGAGAGGAAGTGCAGATGGAGAGTGGAGGTGAAGGATGAGGACGAAGGGAGAGAGTGCACTGAGAGAGGAGAGGAGAAGAATGGGTCTACCATCATCCTTGGGATTGAGAAGGAGGCCTTCGCAAAAGACAGGGAACGGGACTCCGCAAGATGTCTGACTCCAGAGCCAGAGGAGCAGCTCTCTACTGAATATGAAGAGATTCCCGGTCTTCCTCATGAGGATGATGAGGATTCTGCTAAGACAAGGAAGGTCAAATTCTCGACAGCACCAATCAAGGTAAACCCCCCACCCACCCCTACCCCACACCCAATCTCATTGTTAGAATAACACCACAAAAACTCACTCACCCCATTGGGTTTGATTAAAGGGGTACCAGATTTTGATTCAGAGAGTAAGTATGGCTCAATCCCTTAGTTGTGGTAAAATGAAAAGCATGGGTAGGTCGAAGGAACTGTCCGTAGAGCTCCGAGACAGGATTGTGTCGAGGCACAGATCTGGGGAAGGGTACCAAACATTTCTGCAGCATTGAAGGTCCCCAAGATGGAAGAAGTTTGGAACCACCAAGACTCTTCCTAGAGCTGGCCGCCTGGCCAAACTGAGCAATCGATGGAAAAGGGCCTTGGTGAGGGACGTGACCAAGAACCCGATGGTCTCTCTGACGGAGCTCCAGAATCCCTCTGTGGAGATGGAAGAACCTTCCAGAAGGACAACAATCTCTGCAGCATTCCACCAATCAGGCTTTTATAGTAGTTGCTAGATGGAAGCCACTCCTCAGTAAAAGGCACATGACAGCCCGCTTGGAGTTTGCCAAAAGGCACCTAAAGAACTCAGACCATGGGAAACAAGATTCTCTTGTATGATTTAAACCAAGACTGAACTCTTTGGCCTGAATGCCAAGCATAATGTCTGGAGAACACCGTAGGGATGGTGCCAGGTTAAGCATGGTGGTGGCAGCATCATGCTGTGGGGATGCTTTTCAGCGGCAGGGACTGGGAGAGTAGTCAGGATCGAGGGAAAGATGAACGGAGCAAAGTACAGAGAGATCCTTGATGAAAATCTACTCTAGAGCGCTCAGGATCTCAGACTGGGGCGAAGGTTCACCTTCCAAAGGGACAACGACCCTAAGCACACAGCCAAGACAACGCAGGAGTGGCTTTGGGACAAGTCTCTGAATGTCCTTGAGTGACCCAGTCAGAGCCCGGACTTAACCACTATCGAACATCTCTGGAAAGACCTGAAAGTAGTTGTGCAGTGACGCTCCCCATCCAACCTGACAGAGTTGAGAGGATCTGCAGAGATGAATGGGAGAAACTCCCCAAATACAGGTGTGCTAAGCTTGTAGCAAGAGAGTACCAAGAGAGTTCAAAGGGTGCCTACTTTGAAGAATCTCACATTTTAAAATATATTTTGATATATACACTTTTTTTTTGGTTAATACATGTTTCCATATGTGTTATATCATCGTTTTGATGTCTTCGCTACTATTCCACAATGTAGAAAATAGTAAAAATAAAGAAAAACCCTTGAATGAGTAGGTGTGTCCAAACTTTTGACTGGTACTGTATATAAAAATATAATGGGGGTATATGAATAGAAAAGGTGTGTACAGCAGTAGTTGTATAGGATGAGCCAAGATTCGAATACAGTATAGAACATCCAACTTCCCTACTGTATGTGACTCCACATTTTTCAGTGTGAGGGATTCTAGTCAGGATCTAAAATCTCCCAGACATCTCAGCCCCTGCAGCTGCCAAGTCTTCTGAGAGCCTCACTGAGTATGCCACTTTTGGCACACATTTCACCAGGTCAGTGTGTATTTGGGATTTCATTACTGGCAAATGAAGTCCCATAACTGTTTTGAGGACCATTTTGTCTAAGACGTTCCCTGCCTCTGAGATTGAACTGCAGTACATGGATTTGCGATGACTCAGCATTGTGTGTGTGTGTGTAAAGCTTAGTGTGGTAAGACTAAGCGTCTGCTACAGCTTGTGTTTCCATCTCACACCCCAGTCATATTGGAGGATCTGACAACATAAACACTATGGTGTGGTATCAATAAGTCCAGCTGGCAGAGAGCGGGTAGACAATCTGGGGGACCCAGAAAACCAGACTGGCATACACACACACACACTAAACCTGACTATGAAAGATGTAATGTGTGTGTGTGTGTGTGTGTACTCTCAGGTGTTCCTTACCTACTCTAATGCGGACTATGACAGGCGTAACGATGAGGTTGACCCTGTGTCTTCCTCTGCTGAATATGAACTGGAGAAGAGAGTGGACAAGATGGACCTCTTCCCTGTCCAGATAGAGAAAGGTTGGTCCCCTCTCTCCTCTGCTATCTCTCTCCCTCTATCCTTTACCTCTTCCATTCCTTTTTATATTCCTCTCTCCTTCTCTCTCACACCCTTTATCAGCCCATCTCTCTCTCTCTCTCTCTCTCTCTCTCTCTCTCCTTTTGTTTTTACACCTACTCTTTTTCGTCTACCTCCCCTGTCTCTGTCTGTCTGTAGGAGACGAGGGTCTGGGTATCAGTATAATAGGGATGGGGGTAGGGGCTGACCAGGGTCTGGAGAAGCTGGGCATCTTCGTTAAGACCGTCACAGAGAACGGAGCTACACAACAGGACGGACGGTGAGAATCTGATCTAAGGTTAATGATGCCTTTCTAATGGTAAGATGCGAGTGTAATACTGTAATCTGATCCTAGATCTGTCTCTCTGTGTGTGTGTGTGTGTGTGTGTGTGTGTGTGTGTGTGTGTGTGTGTGTGTGTGTGTGTGTGTGTGTGTCAGTATCCAGGTGAATGACCAGATAGTGGAGGTGGATGGGGTCAGTCTGGTCGGAGTCACACAGCTGTTTGCTGCCACTATGCTGAAGAAAACCATTGGCACCGTCAGGTGTATATATACAAATACACACACACATGTTCTCTACGCCAATTTGTTGTACCACTTAACACAGGCTGATGATTTGTCATTGTCTCTCACTGCAGGTTTTTGATAGGCCGGGAGAAGCAGGGGGAGGAGAGTGAGGTGGCTCGTCTGATCACTCAGAGTCTGGAGCAGGACAAGACACCACCTACAGTGGAGGTAGGTGTGAGACTGTGTATACAGCGCCTTCAGATAGTATCCACACCCCTTTACTTTTTCAACATTTTGTTACAAAGTGGGATTCAAATGGATTTAATTGTCGTTTTTTTGTTTTTGTCAATGATCTACACAAAACACTAATACACTATATATCCAAAGTATGTGGACACCCCGTCAAATTAGTGGGTTCGGCTATCTCCGCCACACCCGTCGCTGACAGGTGTATAAAATTGAGCACAGAGCCAAGCAATCTCCATAGACAAACATTGGTAGTAGAATGGCCTTACTGAACAGCTTGGTGACTTTCAATGTGGCACCAACATAGAATGCCACCTTTCCAACAAGTCAGTTTGTCAAGTTTCAGGGTTCGGGCTAGGCCCCTAAGTTCCAGTGAAGGGCAATCTTAACGCTACAGCATACATTGACATTCTAGACGATTCTGTGATACCAACTTTGTGGCAACAGTTTGGGGAAGGCCCTTTCCTGTTTCAGCATGACAATGCCCCCATGCACAAAGTGAGGTCCATCCAGAAATGGTTTGTCAATTGGTGTGGAAGAACTTGACTGGCCTGCACAGAGCCCTGAGCTCAACCCCATTGAGCCCTGAGCACAACCCCATTGAGCCAGGCCTAATCGCCCAACATCAGTGCCCGACCTCACTAATGCTCTTGTAGAAAGACTTCCCAGAAGAGTGGAGGCTGTTATAACAGCAAAGGGGGGACGAACTCCATATTAATGCCCATGATTTTGGAATGAGATTTTCGACGTGCAAGTGTCCACATTCTTTGGGTCATGTAGTGTACATCTTGATAAGATAAGTATCCAACCCCCTATGTCGATACATGTTAGAATCAACTTTGGCAGCGATTACAGCTGTGAATCTTTCTGGGTAAGTCTCTAAGAGCTTTGCACACCTGGGTTGTACAATATTTGCACATTATTCTTAAATTCTTCAAGCTCTGTCAAGTTGGTTATTGATCATTACTAGACAGAAATGTTCAGCTGTTTTGCTGGACAGACAATTTAAGTCAACTTTAACTAGGCCACTCAAGAACATTGGTAAGCAACTCCAGTGTATATTTGGCCTTGTCTTTTGGGTTATTGTCCTGCTGAAAGGTGAATTTGTCTCCCAGTGTCTGTTGCAAAGCAGACTGAACCAGGTTTTTTTTAATGATTTTGCCTGTGCTTGGCTCTATTGTTTATTTTTATCCAACAAAAGTTGCTAGTCCTTGCCGATGACAAGCATACCCATAACATGATGCAGCCACCACCATACTTGGAAATATGAAGTGTGGTATTCAGTGATGTGTTGTTGATTTGCCCCAAACATAACGCTTTGTATTTTTTTATTTTTTCTTTAGTGCCTTATTGAAAACAGGATGCATGTTTTGTAAGAAAAAATCTGTACAGGCATCCTTCTTTTCACTCTGTCATTTAGCTTAGTATTTTTGAGTAATTTACAATGCTGTTGATCCATCCTCCATTTTCTCATATCACAGCCATTAAACTTTGTAACTGTTCTAAAGTCACCATTGGCCTCATGGTGAAATCCCTGAGTGGTTTCTTTCCTCTCTGGCAGCTGAGTTAGGATGGACGCCTGTATCTTTGTAGTGACTCGGTGTATTGATACACCAGCCAAAGTGTAATTAATAACTTCACCATGCTCAAAGGGATATAGGTAAAAAAAAACAATATATATATATCTATATACAGTGCCTTGCGAAAGTATTCGGCCCCCTTGAACTTTTCGACCTTTTGCCACATTTCAGGCTTCAAACAAAAAGATATAAAACTGTAATTTTTTGTGAAGAATCAACAACAAGTGGGACACAATCATGAAGTGGAACGAAATTTATTGGATATTTCAAACTTTAACAAATAAAAAACAAAAATTGGGCGTGCAAAATTATTCAGCCCCCTTAAGTTAATACTTTGTAGCGCCACCTTTTGCTGCGATTACAGCTGTAAGTCGCTTGGGGTATGTCTATCAGTTTTGCACATCGAGAGGCCCATTCCTCCTTGCAAAACAGCTCGAGCTCAGTGAGGTTGGATGGAGAGCGTTTGTGAACAGCAGTTTTCAGTTCTTTCCACAGATTCTCGATTGGATTCAGGTCTGGACTTTGACTTGGCCATTCTAACACCTGGATATGTTTATTTGTGAACCATTCCATTGTAGATTTTGCTTTATGTTTTGGATCATTGTCTTGTTGGAAGACAAATCTCCGTCCCAGTCTCAGGTCTTTTGCAGACTCCATCAGGTTTTCTTCCAGAATGGTCCTGTATTTGGCTCCATCCATCTTCCCATCAATTTTAACCATCTTCCCTGCCCCTGCTGAAGAAAAGCAGGCCCAAACCATGATGCTGCCACCACCATGTTTGACAGTGGGGATGTTGTGTTCAGGGTGATGAGCTGTGTTGCTTTTACGCCAAACATAACGTTTTGCATTGTTGCCAAAAAGTTCGATTTTGGTTTCATCTGACCAGAGCACCTTCTTCCACATGTTTGTGTCTCCCAGGTGGCTAGTGGCAAACTTTAAACGACACTTTTTATGGATATCTTTAAGAAATGGCTTTCTTCTTACCGCTCTTCCATAAAGGCCAGATTTGTGCAGTATACGACTGATTGTTGTCCTATGGACAGAGTCTCCCACCTCAGCTGTAGATCTCTGCAGTTCATCCAGAGTGATCATGGGCCTCTTGGCTGCATCTCTGATCATTCTTCTCCTTGTATGAGCTGAAAGTTTAGAGGGACGGCCGGGTCTTCGTAGATTTGCAGTGGTCTGATACTCCTTCCATTTCAATATTATCGCTTGCACAGTGCTCCTTGGGATGTTTAAAGCTTGGGAAATCTTTTTGTATCCAAATCCGGCTTTAAACTTCACAACAGTATCTCGGACCTGCCTGGTGTGTTCCTTGTTCTTCATGATGCTCTCTGCACTTTAAACGGACCTCTGAGACTATCACAGAGCAGGTGCATTTATACGGAGACTTGATTACACACAGGTGGATTCTATTTATCATCATTAGTCATTTAGGTCAACATTGGATCATTCAGAGATCCTCACTGAACTTCTGGAGAGAGTTTGCTGCACTGAAAGTAAAGGGGCTGAATAATTTTGCACGGCCAATTTTTCCGTTTTTTATTTGTTAAAAAAGTTTGAAATATCCAATAAATTTCGTTCCACTTCATAATTGTGTCCCACTTGTTGCTGATTCTTCACAAAAAAATACAGTTTTATATCTTTATGTTTGAAGCCTGAAATGTGGCAAAAGGTCAGAGTTCAAGGGGGCCGAATACTTTCGCAAGGCACTGTGTGTATATACATATATATATCTATCTACCAATGGGTACCCGCCTTTGTGAGGCATTGGAAAACCTCGCTGGACTTTGTGGTTGAATGTGTTTGAAATTCACTGCTCGACTAAGGGACCTTACAGATAATTGTGTGGGATACAGAGATGAGATAGTCATTAGAAAATTATGTTAAACACTATTGCACACGGAGTGAGTCCATGCAACTTGTGACTTGTTAAGCACATTTTTACTCCTGAACTTATTTAGGCTTGCCATGACAAAGGGATTGATTACATAGCGACTCACGACATTTCAGAGTTTCATTTGCAATTACGTTTAAAACATTTAAAAACATAATTCCACTTTGACATTATGGGGTATTTTGTGTAGGCCAGTGACACGACATCTCAATTGAATCCATTTAAAATTCAGGCTGTAACACAAAAAAGTGTGGAAAAAGTCCAGGGGTGTGAACACTTTCTGAAGGCCCTGTACATAAGCATTCCTTATTGGTTGTACCTGTGTGCGGGTGTTTTATGCATCTCAGTTGCTAAGTAGAGGTGATGATGGTGCTCTGGGGCTGAGCACAGTGGATGAGAGAGAGGAAGATCTCCTTACAGAGGATGAAGAAGAGGAAGACCTAACCAGCCTGGACTCAGCCCAGCTCTGCCTTAAATACAAACAGGTGTGTCAGTCAGATGTGTTGAAGTCCAGTATTTTGTGTGTGTGTGTGTGTGAAAACGTACTCTGTTACCCCCCCGAAAGCATTATATTCCTAGTCCCAGAACAGATTCTAGTGTCTGGAGATCTGAAGGCATCAGATAGGTGTTAGTGTTAATAAGTGTTGTTAAGTTGCATTGTCTTGTGCGAAGTGTTTTCAAGTGTGTACTGGTCTCGCCTCAGCTCCAATTGAAGCTCAGGACCAGATCAGACCAACTCTACCTAGCCCAGGAGAAGGTAGGTCACACTGACGAGACTGTCAAAACGCATGCTAACACACACACTCTTCCTCCCTCTCAGAACAGACTCCTTTAGCTCTATGAGACGTCCCTGTCTACAGTCTGAGTTATTAGTACAGATGCCATGTTCCAATAACCTTGAAAATAGACTTTCTTCTTGTCCGTCTTCCCTGTGGTATCACTGATCGGATCTGACGTGACAGCATTGGTTAAAGCGCTCTAATGTAGGCCCTTACTTTTACCTGTGCAATTGTTCGATTTAGTGATTATTTAGGAAAAAGGAAGGCTGCATCTTCAAGGTGTTGGAACGTGGCTGAAGTGGACTGGGTGCTTAGTAGAGTGGGTAGGGGATGTTTCTAAGGGGAGTGTCTACTGTCTAGGGATGAGGGCTAGATGAATGGGCTAGGGAACTGGTTACCCACCTGTTTGTCCTCCAGCTAAGGGTTTGTGAGGAGCAGCGGGCCTTGTGGGAGAGTCGTCAGGATGAGCTGGAGCAGAGTGTCCAGGATGGAGAGGAGAAGGCTGACCAACTAGAGAAGTAATCATCAATTACACTGATCTACCAGTCACTCATTTAGTGTGATGGTGATGATAAAAAATGCTGATTATGATGAACATGATGAGGAAGAATGTGATTGTTCTTCTAGGTACTGGCAGGAGGCCCAGGCTCTGTGCAGGATTGTGAACCAGCGATTGGCTGACACTCAGAGCCAATTCGACAGCCTAGAGGTCAAATACAGCAAGGCCAAGAGACTGCTGAGGGAATTCCAACACAGGTGAGCTCTGGGTAATGTAGTCAACAGTGAAAATGCCCCTGTGAGCCAATTAGGAACTTTCACTGCCCGTTTAGAAAGTATATTTCTCTCTGTGTCTGATGGTCCTTCTGTCCCTGTGCAGAGAGAAGGAGAGTGAGAGGAGAGAGGAGGAGCTGCGGCGAGAGATGGAGGAGACCGAGAGGAGACACAGAGATACCGTGGATAGACTACAGAGACAGGTGAGACTGGAGGAGATGACGTAAACTGCGGTGCACAGCTACTACCTGAATGAGTGTTTTTCTTTTCCTCTGTTCAGATAAGTCCCCTGGAGCGAGGGGAGGCGGTCCCTGAGGTCGACAACCAATCGCTGGACACCTCATTTACCTCCAGTAAGACACTGCCCCTCGGGTAGCATGTGTCTGTGTGTGCGAGCATGTGTGCATCTTTGTGTTTTGAGCCTCTCAGACTGTGTGTTTGTATCAGGTGCCGACTGGAGCATTGCGGTGCCTGAGACGGGTCGGCTGGACACCAGCGCTCACAGGGCCAGAGCACAGCTCGCCCAGAAAGCCAAGAGACACCCTCCCTCACGAGACAAACTCAGAGAGTCCTTCAGGAGACAGGTCAGACACATATATATATATATATACATACATACATACATACATACATACATACATACATACATACATACATTCCATTGACACACTGAATGTTCTATCACTCCCTGTAGGGTGAGGAAGACCAGATTCAGGCCTGTGACAGGAAGAGCCAATCTCTGACTGCGAGCACACCCCGAGAGGCGGGACGTTCATTCTCAGCAGGAGGTGACCGTGTCCACTCCAGCACCACCTCTCTGTCTGCCCTCACCCCCCAGTCCCATCCCCCATCCTCTCTCCTCACCCCCCATCCAGGCCAGTCTCCCTCTAAAGAGGACAACTCCTCTACCACACACAAATCAAAGAGAAGATTCCCTGACTTCAGGTAGGTTGCTCACCAGATCCTCTTGTAGTTGTAGTGTACAGCAAGCCCATTCTCAAACCAACCCCTAACCCTTTTCCCCTAGGCACTTCTGAGCAGATAAGATACTTTTGTATGTATAGTGTATGTGGACACCCCTTCAAATTCGTGGATTTGGCTATTTCAGCCACACCTGTTGCTGACATGTGTATAAAATCGAGCACACCGCCATGCAATCTCCATAGACAAACACTGGCAGTAGAATAGCCTTACTGAAGACCTCAGTGACTTTCAACGTGGCACCGTCATAGGATGCCACCTTTCCAACAAGTCAGTTTGTCAAATTTCTGCCCTGCTAGCCTGCACAGAGCCCTGACCTGAACCCCATCGAACACCTTTGGGATGAATTGGAACGCTGACTGCGAGCCAGAGAGGTTAGAGGACAGTCAGTGCCTTACCTCGCCTAATCGCCCAAAAATCAGTGCCTGACCTCACTAAAGTTTTTGTGGCTGAATGGAAGCCAGTCCCCGCAGTAATGTTCCAATATCTAGTGGAAAGCCTTCCCAGAAGAGTGGAGACTGTTATAGCAGCAAAGGGGGGGGACCAACTCCATATTAACGCCCATGATTTTGGAATGAGATGTTCGACGAGCAGGTGTCCACATCCTTTTGGTCATGTATGCGAAATGTGGTAATAGTTCCACCTTGTCCTCTAACCTCTGTTCTTCTGCCCTCTAGCAGCCTCCGCAAGTCTCTGAGCAGAGGGAGGAAGAGTGAGAAGGAGAAGAATGAGAGAAGGTCCCTGGACCACAGGTAAAACAAATAGTTTACACACTACGGAACTAGCAGAGAAAACGGGGTCCAGTCAATACTATACACACACACACCATGTCCAGCGATTTCTATTTACACACACATTACATTTCTTCTTTCAGTGTTTCTGCCGTCCCTCTATTTGACTGTTGCGTTGTCTTTCTCTGTCCCCAGGGGTTCGTGTGGTGACCTGGTAGGTAACTCTAGCAGTGGTGTGTCTCCTTCAGGCTCTGTCACTTCCATGCCCTCCTGCCTGCCCTTCTCCTGGTTCGGGGAGCGAGGGCGGGAGAGACTGAAGAAGGAGAGAGAGAAGCTTAGGTCGGTCTCCAGCAGCAGTCTACCCTACATGACCACCGGAGGCAGTAGAGACTGCCAGGTGAGAGGGGAGGCGCGCATTCGCACACCTGGCCTTTCATCTCCCGACTACCCTGGACTTCAAATTTCATTTTGGCTCAAAGCACTTGTCCAACTCAATAATGTATGTGGCTTATGATTTTTGCATGCTTATTTCACCTGGGGCCTTTCATTTTGTACTGTACTCGCTCTTGACTGTGTGCGGTTGGTTGTGTGTGCAAGCGTGCACTTTACTGTGCGTGTGTGAGTCACACATGTCTTTGCGCATTCTAGAGACTGAGTGTCGCAGACGCGGGGAGTACCAGCTCTGCTCTCCTGTCAGGGATGCTATCAGATCTGTCTCTCTCTGGGCGCTCTCAAACTCTCACCTTCTCCTCCTCAGAGGTGAGTCTCTCCATCTCTCACATGGTCTCCCTCTATTTCTCACTCCGTCCTCTCTCCCCTTCTCTCTGTCTTATCGCCCTTCTCTCTCTGACCTGATTTCTGCTCTAGTTTTCTACCATTCCCTGATTGTTTTCTCCTCGGCTCATATGGCTGGATTGTGGTTTACTCCCCCCCCCCCCCAACGACCCAGAATAAGGTGTTAGTTTGTTAACTGTTTTGGGTTTGTGTCAATCTGTCCATCTGTCTGTCCCTCTCTGTAGACTCTGGACGGTGACTCTGTTCTAGTTGGTAGCAATAATCAATGGCAAAGCCGACCCCTGGACCAATGGACCAATCAGCAGGTCTGTCTGTGGTTGATTGGCATTAGCATGGACCAATATGCAGCCGAGTTCACAGCCAATGGTGTGGATGGGCTGCAACTCCTCAATCTGGACAACAATAAACTCAAAGTAGGTTTGTTCTACAGGGAGTCAAGGACTCTGTTAATACTGTTAGACATCATCCTCTCCTCACCTTCTGTCTTCAGTGTTCTGATAAATGAAAGGACTGAATGGACTTCCCTGATCAGTGACCAGCTAGGAAAGGGGGCGAGTGAAGAGTATTGTGACGCGTCCCTTAGATGAATGATTTCATTCCATATGGATCAGCCCATAGTTTCACATAAATTAAAGTCTCCCTCCACCTCTTTCTTTCTCTAGGCTCTGGGGGTGTGCAGTCAGAGTGACCGTGCTGCTCTGAAGAGAAGGCTGAAGGAGATGAGGAAGACTCTGGAGCGAGAGAAGGAGAGAGTGAAGGGAATGGAGAGGGAGGACAAGGAAAGGGAGAATAGGAGCAAGGAGAGTGAAGGAAAGGAGATGAGGGAGAAGGCGGGAAGGGAGGGCAGATGTGGTGGTAAAAAGGTCAGAACAGAGTCACTCTGCTGAAGTCTGACCTCTGACCCCTAAACCCCAAAACGATCTTCAATCACAACTTTTTATCTGAGAAGTCCTACTACTATTAGGCTCATGTCATGCATTCCAGTCTTCAGACAAGCTGCTTTAGTCTATATTAGTCTCTCTATCAGCAAAGACGTCTTACTGTAAGTCTTCACCGCGACTGGTGAAATACTTTTTATTTATTTTAAGTGTTTTGTTGCTATGTATAGACGTTTCTATATGCATGTTGTACAGTGGATGACATTAAGCACTATATTGTATTTTAAGCTGTGAATGTTTCACGTGCGTTAATAAATAATGTTTCAAACTTAGACTTAACTTCTGACTGTAAAGGCCGCATTTTAACATTCAGGTTAAATTTCATTTCCACGATGTAATAAAAGTAACAAAGGGCACGAAAGAAAAAAAGATGGACGTGACTTTGTACAGGATGTAAAAACATTTATTTAGCATGGCAATTTTTCACACTTTTACTTTACATTGTCAACAGCTGTCACTGGACAAATCCTCCACGTTAATCATCAAATGGGTCCTGTTTAAATACTTCTACAAAAAAAAAAGGCATAATTTCTTCACTTCCTTGAAATGAACACTGATTTAACGTGACCGGTTAGAAGAACTACGATATGTAGTTTCTCCACTCACTCTGCTTCACTGGTCCATCTCAACAATCGAATACTTATAAGTTCACAACGTTCTCTCTGAGCAGTTATGGATGGTGACGTTAGTACATAGATATAAATAATATAGAAAGATTGAATGGGATAGCTGTTGATTTAGCTCCTGCTTTAACTTGAGGAAAAATGGCCACAGTTAAACACGCGAAATGTGTAGAACTGTCCTTACACCCAAACGGTTTTGAGATTATTTGTGATTCGAGGCATCCATCCTTCCATATCTTGGAAGAAAAAAAAACTCATTCTGAAAAATGATTTGGCCAGTGGAGTACTTTGTAGGTAACATTCTCCTCATTCAATAAATACACATTCTTCAAAATATACAAAACATATAAAACACTCTAGCCTATTCCATAAGTGTACATTTACAAAACAACGTCCAGAGCTTTGAAAGAGAGACAGCCGGGATTCTTGACCCAAAATGTAAAATAACACACAAATCTTCTTTCTGTCCAGTGATCAACATGGATGTCACTATCAAGATAAAATTCAATCAGACAAGGTACTACTTAATTGATCCCCAAAAAGGGACAATTTGATGAAGTGTTATTTCACCTTATCTAACCGCCTGTCCTTAAAGTACACAAATAAAGCTTTTCTACAATCCTTTTTTTAAATGTGTAATTTTTGATGTGTCCATACTATGGCGCGGGGCCTTGGAATAGTCAGATCAATGTCTGTGGGAACGGGAGCTCCAGCGTTCCACCATTAAGAGTAACTCTCGTTCTCACTCCAGCTCGTTATCCAGGCTTTCTTTTCCAGGCTTCCCAGTTGGTCTTTCTCCTCCTTTTGTATCCGCACCGCATTGTAACTGGGAACGCTGTCGTCGTACTTGGAGCGTCTGAAAAACCCACACTGTCGGCGGCAACAACAAAAAAAACAGCACATAGAAAGTCAGTAACTAGCAGTTTTGAGCCTCTCGACAACATGAAAGGAATAGTTCACCCTCACATCAAACTATGGAAAAGTCTAAATGTTTGATTTTGGGGTGTACTATCCCTTTAAGGGCAGAGATGTGAGTGAGGCTCTTGAACAGTAGGAGGCGATACAGAGCCGTCGGTGGTCCTACATGCAGAAAGCTGTAATGTAGCAACGCCCCTATAAACCAGGCTGAGAGAGAACCACTTCAGAGCCTTCAGACAGGAAGTGCTTGAAGTTCCAATGGCGACCACAGAAGCAGAAACCAGAGACGGAGAGCGATGAAGACCACAAGGACCAACCCAGAAGGTCTTTAGAGCGATAGAACAGTTCGTGTACATGGCATAAGGATTTTTCAACCAAAGGAAGCATTCATCCCCACACGGCCATGCAAGTAAACCGTCCATAACTCAACAACAGTTAGAAAGAAGGACATTTCCAAGCAGAAACTAGAAGTGCTTTTTCTACAGCAACCTGTCAGCTGAGCTCTTTAACATTCCATCCGTTCCCTCGTCAAAGCCATTGCATTTGATTTCGTAGCTCTGAGCCCCTTTACTGCTTGTTCATTAGCGAAAGCGCCCCCCCCCCCCCCCCCCATTCAGCGATAGTTAGTCTGCCACTGTGTCCGTCCATCCTCTGTGACCCTGGGCATGTATGGGTGGGTATAGATGCGTTTACCCCAGAGACAGCGTCTCTCCCTCTTTTACGCATCAGAAGACGTCAATCTCTCTTTGTCAGAGGGGGGTACATCCTCTTTCTTTTTCCCGAAGAAACCACACTAAAGAGAAGCAATTGCATTAGTGTGTGTGTGCGTGTGTGTGTGTGTGTGTGTGTACGTACGTGTGTGTATTCATACTGTAAACAGTGACATTTATCCGTGCTCTTCTAGTCTTACCTTCCACAGCAGGAAGACCAGCAGGCCGAGTAGCAGCAGCCCTAACAAGATGGCCACCAGGATGATCCACCACGGGAGTCCTCCGTACTGAGCCACACGGCGCTCTGGGAACACCGTCACTCTCACCTGAGAAAAGACAGCAGCAATAGAGGGTCAACAGGAAGTCAACAGAAAGATGTGGGTGTTTTTTTTTTTTGTGTTCGAAATGTGAAACTGGTCAAGTACCTGCGTCTCGGCGTTCCTCAGGACCATGTTTTTAGCAGCGCCGTCCACTCTGAGAGAGGCTTTCACGATCACGTCCAGATAGTTCAGCTTGGAGTACTCCTGTTGGGAAACACAGAGGGGGGTGAGAGTGGACAGGAACGTGAGGTGCAGTCAAATAGCAGAGGGAGGTGCGTGTCTTACCTCCAGGAATGTGCTGTTCCAGAGGCGGGATCTGAGCAGGATGACTGCATTACTGTCCAGGCCCTGAAGGGGGCAGCGAATCTCCACACACTTTGCCCCGTCCTCACACGACTGTAACACACACAGACACACACACACACACACACACACACACACACACACACACACACACACACACACACACACACACACACACACACGTTAGAGTAGAGCTCGTATACGACTAATAACACAACATTTAAACGTTGAGCAGCTGGGAGAGAAGGTTGTGTTACCAGAGTAGTGTATTTCCTCTTGTCAGTCAGTCGTGCGATGGTTCCCCCCCTGAGGTTTGTCCGTCTCCCCTACGGCTCGTCTTCTCCTGGTGCTGCTCGGCTCCTAAACGGAGTGTGACACAAGATCATTCGGAACAAACATTCCCTTGGTGAGAACAACAGAGGTAACTGTACTGGGACTGTTAGTTTGTTTGCCTTGGGACCAGAAAGGTCCAAGGAGATTGGAGTTTCCTAACCTCTTTGACAGTGAGTGAGTTGATCTCTCTCTCAGGGGAGCAGGTGATCTGTTCCAGGCCTCTGGAGTCGATCTTCATCAGGTACAGGAGCCACTTCCCCTCCACCGTCTCCTTTGGCCAATTGACGATCAGGGCGGCGCTGCCGTATGTCTTCAGGGGCTTCCCCAGGTTAATCACCTGTCAATCAAAAGGCAGTCAAAGGACAGGTGAGTTCAGTTTATAGTGGACCCTGTTTGATAATGACGTCATTATTCCGGAAAAGAACCAAACGAATAGGCTTACCCTGAACTCATACTCGATGGGGCTGCCGATGTCTCCCTCGGACTTCATGGCGCTCTCACCTTTGACCTCTCCAGTAAAGTAGACCTGGGAGGGCTTGGCCACTCTGGGAAAACAAGAAACACGCCGTGAACACAAACGTCGTCATACTGACGCTCCGATGCTGGCAGGTGCGACAACTCATTTGGTTCTCACGTGTAAAAGCACATGAAAGCACATTAAAGTAAGCAGCTGGCAAATCATATCGTTGTACCCTGTGAGGGACAGCAGCAGCTCGATCACCACTTTGGCCTTGGCCTTGACTCTGGCCACGTTTTGCTGGTCACTCGTCCTGAAAGGTCAGAGGTCAAATCAGCACCGTTGGTCAAATGTAGCCGTGCAGCATCTCATCGTGGAGGGAGGCGGGCGGCGTATACTCACGTCTCCAGCTTCAGATCTATCTCCAGCTCTGTGGTGTTCAGAGAGATGCCAGCTGTACTCAGGATGATGTAGAACGTCGCCTGAAACACACAGACGGACAGGTCAGCACGCGCACGCGCTTCAGCCGGTGATGGTGATTGGCCTCGGCGTCTCTCACCTCTGAGCCTCGCTTGAAGGGGTTCCCCAGCTCACAGTCTGCCTGGGAGCCGTTCGTATTGGTCACACAGATCACCTGCTTGTCCTGCAATCGACAACAGCCAAGTCACAACTCGGTAACCGGCCTGAAGAACGGAAGAGGGGAAGGAGAGAGAGAGAGAGGGCGTGTGACAGAAGAGGAGAGGTGTAAACTCACCGCGTTGGGTGCAGAGCGGGAGGCAGAGTAGGAGAGCGAGGGGGGGAAGGAGGCAACCAACGCCGCCTCGTGGGCATCATCTCCATTCTGATTGGTCACCGTGATCTCCAGGGCGATGTCCTTCTGGTCGCTAAGGGAGACTACTGGCACCCCATCCTCTCTGCAAGGACACCGGCAGATTTATGTCAGCGTTGATTCCATTCACCCAGGTGTTGGTTAGCGACACAGGTTCAGATGTTCTACTCACATAGGTAGTGGATGGAAGACGTCCTTGTTGGGTTCTCTGTAGCAGAAGCGATGCTGGAGCTGTACGTTGCTCTGACACACATTATCACTGCCACAGCCCTCCTTCAGGAAGCTCACCTACACACACAGGGAACAGCATGCCGATCAGACAGACTCACGCCAGACCAGAGGGAACGGGCTTTAAGAGCAGGCCACGGTCGTAAAACTCTTGTCACACAGGCCGACCCGAAGCTGGCCAATAGGAGACTGTGTTACGGTTGTCGTCGGTCACCTCAGCGCGGGCCGTGATAGGCTCGTTGGAGTCGAGGATGGGCGGGAGTTCTGGGAGCGCTCTTCTTTTCCTTTTGGAGTTCTTTATCTCCACGGTAACGTCGATGGGGATTCCCCTGAGCTTGTCCTTAATGTTCTCCTGTAGGTGACAGACACACAGATTACAGATAAGAGATACGTGGTACTGGCTTATATATCACTGGCAAAGGACAGAGGAGGCTGATTCTTGTCCGTATTTTACCCGCAAGGTTGGTGAAAGACCGTCTTGAGATTATCTCTCTCTTTCCTCCCCTCTCGCTACCCCTCCCTCTTTCTTACGGCAAGCAGTGTCACGAGTCGTGCGAGTTGGGATCTAGTACCTGCAGGGTGAGTTTGGCGGTGATACACTCCTTCTTGCCCTGTCCACTGAGGACGAGAACACCGGTGGACTGGTAGTCGTTGACGTCGCTGGAACGCGTGGAGAAGGTCACTCTGGGAGGGAGACCCTTCTTCCGACGCTCCGCCTCCACCTCAAAGGAGTACGCCACCGCTGAGGAGGGGAGAGAGAACGAGACAGAGAGAGAGAGGGAGAGGGACAGTTACTTTTGCATACAGATCTAAGGCCTAAAAAGCCCACTGAAGAAATCATAACACAAAAGGTGTTGTCTTACTCAGTCTGGGGCTGTAGGATTTAGGGTTGGCGGTGTAGGAGAAGCAGGCCTCTACCTCCAAGCTGGAAACACAGCAAGTCATTTGTATTTGTGAACATGGTTTAAATGGTTTCTCATTGTCCCTATTTTGCAGGTAAACAGCACACTCACCAGATGCTGTTGCCACAGTTTTTCTTAGTCAGATCGATCTCCTTTGGCGTTGTCTTGACAACCTTCTGGATGCTAATGACCGGCCGCGTCCTGGAGTGATGTCACAGGGTCAAATGTTTAAAGGTCAAGAAAGTGCCCCCCCCCCAAAAAAAGAAGGTATTAACAAATGGAATGTAGAAATGTACAAACAAAACATTGTGGGGTAGATGACCGATTGCCATGGTTACCTGTAGACGAACACAGAGTCGGAGAGAGATCCAACGGCCAGGTCAGGGTACGAGTTCCTGTCCAGGTCCATGTTACCGGCTAGGGAATAACCAAACAACTTTGTCTCCGATGGCACTCCTGACAACACCTGTGCAGGTTTGACGTTGATGCCCTGAGCTGAGCCGTGGTAGATAAACACCTTCCCTGACCCACTGTCATAATAGGGTGCTCCCACAGCGATGTCTGGCAGAGAGAGAGGCAGCATTACTCACCATCTACACACACACACACAAAGGCAAAGACAGACTTATCAATACACACACACACGTGCGCGCCCCTTACCCTTATAGCCATCCAGGTTGAGATCTCCCAGGTTTTCTACGGCCAGTCCAAACATGGAGTCCCGAGGTCCGTCTATCCTGGTGGGCGTGACCTTACTCCAGTCTCCGCCCTTGTTAACGTAGACATAAATGGCTCCGCCCACCTCCCCGTCCTTCTCAAAAAACTGCGGGGCTCCCACCACGATGTCCTCCCACCTAGAGCCAGAGAGACCGAGAGGGAGCAAGGGAAACAGAGAGAGATCGTCTCAGCACGGAACTAGTCGCCTCAACTCCAAGATCATCCGAGGGGCTCGAGCCAAATGACACCCTGGCACGTGGAGAGAAACCGCTTTTGATGGGGAAGGTGCAGCGTATAGATTCGCCTCGTTGGCGGTCGGGAGAAAGAACGAGAGAAAAAGAGCGAGACGTACCCGTCGGCGGTCAGATCCACCACAGCGAGGTCGTAGCCGAACGACGAGGCCAGCCCCTCCCCTTCCAGGATGTGCTCTGGTGACAACATGGTGGACGCTTCGGTCTCCTTCTTTAGCAACACCACTGCCCCGCTGTGATTGGCTCTCGGGGCACCGGCAACCACAGTCAGCTGACCCTTCTTAGTGATGGCCTTCCCCGAGTCCAGAGAGAAGCCTGATAGGAGAGACATATTTAAATCAATCAATCAGTCAGTCCATGTACTGTACGGGCCGCATAAAAACAGCCTTGCTCCAGGTGAAGAGCTGGTGCTTCGCTAAATGGATGGGACACCGGCTGAATACGGATGTAGACGGACAACGACAAAGAAAAAAAAACACGTTTAGAATAATGTTTTACTGACCGCGCATGACACAGCACGAAGGGACCAAACCAAACAGGAACACTAACAAAAACAGCACCTGGACTTGGCATCACCCCGACCCATTCCCAAAACATGAATGATCTCATCCATATGCCGCACTCGGGCCAAAGCTTTGTGTTGTACAGATTCACTGTTCTCTCTGTCATGTGGACAAGTTGGTTGGAACTTGAGGTGATTTATAGATCACCTCGACGTCATTGTAAATAAGAACGTGTTCTTAACTGACTTGCCAAGTTAAATAAGGTTCAATAAAATAAAAACATTTTCAAAATCGAACACGTTTCCCCGCCCATGACGATAACTAGTGCACTGAGTCATTCCATTGGTTATGGAGAGCATGATGTCATCGCGCGGGAAGTAATACAAACCTAAGTAGCTATTGGCCCGTTACGTCGGTCTCCATAGCAATCTGAGATGGAAGTGACTTGTACACAGTGTTTCAACACTGGAGCTGGACACGGTGGTTGTGAAGAGCTCACCTGGACACACATAGAGGAGGGCGAGCGAGAGGAACGAGGGACGGAAGAGTTTAGATGTACCTACCCAAGTAACTGTTAGCGGGCACGGGGACCAGGTCTGGGTCTAACCGGTTCTCATCGCCCACCTCATAGGGCCCGTCGTCATAGAAACCCATCTCCAACAGAGTGTTGTTCTTCTGCTCTACTCTCACCACACCTGGAGGGGTGGGGGATGGAGGGATGGAAGGATGGAGGGATGGAGGGATGGAAGGATGGAGGGATGGGGGATGGAAGGATGGAAGGATGGAGGGATGGGGGATGGAGGGATGGAAGGATGGAGGGATGGGGGATGGAAGGATGGAGGGATGGGGGATGGAAGGATGGAGGGATGGGGGATGGAAGGATGGAGGGATGGGGGATGGAAGGATGGAGGGATGGGGGATGGAAGGATGGAGGGATGGGGGATGGAGGATGGAGGGATGGAAGGATGGAGGGATGGAAGGATGGAGGGATGGAGGGATGGGGGATGGAGGGATGGGGGATGGGGGATGGAAGGATGGAGGGATGGGGGATGGAAGGATGGAAGGATGGAGGGATGGAAGGATGGAAGGATGGAGGGATGGAGGGATGGAGGGATGGGGGATGGAAGGATGGAAGGATGGAGGGATGGAGGGATGGAGGGATGGGGGATGGAGGGATGGAAGGATGGAGGGATGGGGGATGGAGGGATGGAAGGATGGAGGGATGGGGGATGGAGGGATGGAAGGATGGAGGGATGGGGATGGAGGGATGGAAGGATGGAGGGATGGGGGATGGAAGGATGGAGGGATGGAAGGATGGAGGGATGGGGGATGGGGGATGGAGGGATGGAAGGATTGGGGGGATGGAAGGACGGGGGATGGGGGGATGGAGGGATGGGAGATGGGGAAGTGAAGGGGAACATGGAGATGATAAGATGAGGAGGAAAATCTCAACACAAGCAAATAATGAATGGAAAAACAGTAACTTAAAAACATGACAAAAACAACACATGAAACATCCTCATGAGCTGAATTTTTTGGGGGAAAAGTTATGTACACGATGACATGACCCTAATCGAAAACAAAAATGTTTTATCATTGTGGTTTTGCTACCACTAGAGGTCACAGCGGTTCATAGATTTGAGCATCAGCTGATGAGAGAGGAAGGGGCCATGTAGACTGTACTAATCTAATCTACCTAACCCTGGCCTAACCCTGACCTTATCCCCTAACCTTACACTGACCCCTAACCCTGACCTTATCCCCTGACCTTACACTGGCCCCTAACCCTGACCTTATCCCCTAACCTTACACTGACCCCTAACCCTGACCTTATCCCCTGACCTTACACTGGCCCCTAACCCTGACCTTATCCCCTAACCTTACACTGACCCCTAAACCTGACCTTATCCCCTGACCTTACACTGACCCCTAACCCTGACCTTATCCCCTAACCTTACACTGACCCCTAACCCTGACCTTATCCCCTAACCTTACACTGACCCCTAACCCTGACCTTATCCCCTAACCTTACACTGACCCCTAACCCCGACCTTATCCCCTAACCTTACACTGACCCCTAACCCTGACCTTACACTGGCCCCTAACCCTGACCTTATCCCCTAACCTTACACTGACCCCTAACCCTGACCTTATCCCCTGACCTTACACTGACCCCTAACCCTGACCTTATCCCCTAACCTTACACTGACCCCTAACCCTGACCTTATCCCCTAACCTTACACTGACCCCTAACCCTGACCTTATCCCCTAACTTTACACTGACCCCTAACCCTGACCTTATCCCCTAACTTTACACTGACCCCTAACCCTGACCTTATCCCCTAACCTTACACTGACCCCTAACCCTGATCTTATCCCCTAACCTTACACTGACCCCTAACACTGACCTTATCCCCTAACCTTACACTGACCCCTAACCCTGATCTTATCTCCTAACCTTACACTGACCCCTAACCCTGACCTTATCCCCTAACCTTACACTGACCCCTAACCCCGACCTTATCCCCTAACCTTACACTGACCCCTAACCCTGACCTTACACTGGCCCCTAACCCTGACCTTATCCCCTAACCTTACACTGACCCCTAACCCTGACCTTATCCCCTGACCTTACACTGACCCCTAACCCTGACCTTATCCCCTAACCTTACACTGACCCCTAACCCTGACCTTATCCCCTAACTTTACACTGACCCCTAACCCTGACCTTATCCCCTAACTTTACACTGACCCCTAACCCTGACCTTATCCCCTAACCTTACACTGACCCCTAACCCTGATCTTATCCCCTAACCTTACACTGACCCCTAACACTGACCTTATCCCCTAACCTTACACTGACCCCTAACCCTGATCGTATCTCCTAACCTTACACTGACCCCTAACCCCGACCTTATCCCCTAACCTTACACTGACCCCTAACCCTGACCTTACACTGACCCCTAACCCCGAGCTTATCCCCTAACCTTACACTGACCCCTAACCCCGACCTCTAGCCCCTGAGCCGGAACTCATAGATCTGAAAGGATGAGATAGGTGTACGCAACATGGTCCATCTACCCCTCTGGTAGGCGTTTCCCGTATTATCGACACCAATCTGATCCTTTCAGATAAACGACGAGTGTTTGATTTCAGGCACACACGCTCTCACCCTCCACCTACCTTTCCAGTTGTAAGCTCCAGGAGCACCAAACACCAGGTAGTGGTAGTCCCTGGTGAAGGTGGCAGACAGACCCTGTTGGCATGAACCAAACCTCTCATGGCCGCGTGCCCGCCCCTCACAGAACCTCCAGTTCCCTCCGTCCTCATCAGACTCGGTACCGATGGTCAGGTCCTGGCTCAGCACGTAACACCGCCCCGTGATGTCACGAGACTCCTGGGCTGTGTTCACAAACAGACGGCGCTGGTAGCGGTGGGCACACGTCTGGAGAGAGAGCAGAGGGATTGGTTAACAGAGCTGTCAGTCGGGTCAATCATTTAAAACGCACTCATGCGCACGCACGCACACACACACACACTTACCACAATCTTTCCTCCCGGCCCCTGGCTGTTTACTGTTACACCCATCCATTGGTTCTCCTTACTCTCGGTGTTCACGTCCTCTGCACACACACACAAAAAAATCCTCAAATCCTGATCAGCTGCTGAAAACCTAGTGATGGCTAGCAGACGACTCCCTTGTAAGGACTTGTGTGGACAGACGACGAGCGAAAAGGCGCGTGTTTAGAGGTGAGCTCACCATCGTTGTCGAACTGCACTCGGCTACAGCTGGAGGAAGTGGAAGTGGTGTCACAGTTGTAGAGTCCTCCTGTGATCTTGGCCTTCTGACCTCTCAGAGCTTTGGCCCTTGGAGCACCAACCAGCAACCTGTAACACACACACCACAAGGCCATGTTTGAATACAGGAAACACACACACACACACACACAGCAATATTACAACATGACTGGTACACACATCACTCCCTGTTCTTGTCCGATCCACATTTTCCAAAGCGGTCATCATTCAAACCACCAGCGTAGACCCATTATAAGAGGAAGCTACAGTCGGTGAGCCAGTAGATCTGGGACAATGTGGAGTCCTACACTTTGACACCTGCGGTAATCTTAACCAGCCTGTCAGCAGCCCTCGGTCCTCCCCTCTCACTTTCCCTCTGAGTCACACAGCATCTCCCTTTCAACAGAGAACATCAGAGAGTGTCTCTCACACACACACACACACACACACACACACACACACACACACACACACACACATGCACACACTCAATCAAACTGCTGTTCCCATGATCTGCCCCCCCCCAGCACCCATCAGACAAAGAGAGCTTTCATGATTGGACAGAACTGCGACTCAGCGATAACATTCATCCACAAAGGGTGGGCACACACAAGAAAAAGTGGAATGGAGACACACACATGCACACTCAAGAGAGTGGACACACACACACACACACTCTTTATGGAACCACAGACAAGAGGGGCTCTTAGAGAGGGGTCACAGCCACCACACCCCAGTACCCACGATGCATTACTCAAAGTTTCCCACAGCAGCATATCAAAAGTTCCCCATCACTGAGGCTGTCTGTGTGTGTGTGTGTGTGCACGCGTGCGCGTGTGTTCTTGATGACAATCGTCAGTCATGAAATGAACTGAAGCTTTGCAAGCAGCTCAATGCATAGAAATGCTTAATGCCTGGTCGTACAAATCACATGGTTTTAGCGCAGGCCTGTTTTACCTTGTATCTATTTAGAAACCTTGCTGTGATTTTGGGATAGGCCATTTGTCATGTTCATGGATTTCAGTTTGCATTGATCGCTATGTGGGTCTCAATGCACTTGAACTTGACCTTGAAAAACTCTCATCCGAGGGTCTTTCATCAAAAGGTTTTTTTAAAAAAAAGCCATACTAGAATGATTTCTATGGTTTAAGTACTCGATGAGATTAAGAAAACCCCAGCTGTTTTGAACACAGCTCGTATTCATACCCATGTGGGTGAACAGAGGCATGTTTGGGGTCAAGGGGCCTTTAATGTGGTTAACTCATTAAGAGTGTGAAAGACAGAGATAGGAGAGAGATCGCTCTGCTTAAACAGAGCTACGCTCAAATCATGAGGCATCAAAGCCAAAGGAACTGAATCATGTTAAGAAATGCTATAGATGGAAGGAAAATAGTGTGGAAATCGACCCCAAAAACAATTAGGCAAAAACAAGTTCAATCCCTTCGAGACAATTTCCTGGACAAAAAGGTTTCATTGTAATAGTGAAGGTGTAAACTTGGCAGTAGAAAACTTAAACAGTATATTTGACCTCTCAGCGTCCCTAACAAATCAAAACATTTCAAGCAGACAACCTAAGAAAATGAACAACAATGACAGATGGTTTGATGAAGAATGCAAAAACCTAAGAAAGAAATTGAGAAACCTGTCTAACCAAAAACACAGAGACCCAGAAAACCTGAGCCTTACGCCTTCACTATGGTGAATCACTAAAACAATACAGAAATACACTATGGAAAAAGAAGGAACAGCACGTCAGAAATCTGCTCAATGTAATTGAAGATTCCATAGAATCAAACCACTTCTGGGAAAATTGGAAAACACTAAACAAACAACATGAAGAGTTATCTATCCAAAATGGAGATCTATGGATAAGCCACTTCTCCAATCTTTTTGGGCTCTATAGCAAACAGCAAAAACATATACATGATCAAATACAAATCTTAGAATCAACTATTAAAGACTCCTGTCTTTACATTTCCTACCATGACAAAATACAAACCCCTCCAACCCAAAAAAGGCCTGTAGTGTTGACGGTATCCTCAATGAAATGATCATATATACAGACCACATCCTCCAATTGGCTATACTTAAACTGGTTAACATCCTCTGGCATCTCCCCCGATATTTGGAACGAAGGACTGACGTTGAGGGCATGTCCTGTTAAACCTTGCTAATGCTTTTGTACCAAACAAATATCCGTCTTTAAGCCAAGGCACTGGGCTTGAGTTAGTTTCTTTAGCAAAGACAGAAAAGTGGGCGTGCGCATTAATAAGAGGCCTGCTCTAACTGTGCTGTGTGTAGCATAACACCATGGTGTCTGGCCTCTCAGCCAAGAACTGACAGAAACTCACTGGTTCCTCTTAAGTCAACTGGGGACAAAACATTTCGTTGATGATCTACCTCACTCGCCTTGCCAACGTACACATACGTTTCCCGTGCCAGTAAAGCCCCTTGAATTGAAATTGAATTGAGACGGGAGAAAGAGAGCGGGAGAGAGTGATGTGGCTGCTGACTCCTCTGGGCCTCAGTGGAGATTTCCCAGAGTGGAGAGATCATGTGGAGGGGTGTGAGTGGAAATAAATGAATGGAATCGTGCCCAGGTAATTAAGCGACTGCTCCAACACTGATCTGAAAACAAAGAGCATCCTTCGTGTTGCCCCCCTGCTATACATACACTAACAGGAAGTCAGGAGAATAGGTGGAAGGAAGAGGTATCCCCTTAGCCACGCCGACGCTGTAGTTTGGTAAAACCCTGTGGTCACTTGGGTTAAGGCTACACTCAAGGTACACGTTTCCACTTCACCACAGATCTAAGATCACATTACCCTCCTCAGAATCCTACCCTAAAACATCAGGGCAGGAGGAAAGAGCTGACCCGGCATCAATGGTTAGGAACAACTTGGACCTGCTCCTCAGACTACGCTGCACGGCACATTATGGTTTATAACTACACACATAAACAGAGTGCAATTACCCAGTTATACACAGTGACTGCAGTAAAAGTATATGAAACGATGTTTGAATTGTATGTGGTCTCAATTGTTTACTAATGTCTGGGCAATGTAACGCGTGCGAGGCCCATTACCCAGTAGCCTGCCACTGGTAGTAAAACAGGGAGTGTGAAGAGAGGGAGACAGGGAGTGTGAAGAGAGGGAGACAGGGAGTGTGAAGAGAGGGAGACAGGGAGTGTGAAGAGAGGGAGACAGGGAGTGTGAAGAGAGGGAGACAGGGAGTGTGTGAGAGGGAGACAGGGAGTGTGAAGAGAGGGAGACAGGGAGTGTGAAGGGAGACAGGGAGTGTGTGAGAGGGAGACAGGGAGTGTGAAGAGAGGGAGACAGGGAGTGTGAAGAGAGGGAGACAGGGAGTGTGAAGAGAGGGAGACAGGGAGTGTGAAGAGAGGGAGACGGAGTGTGTGAGAGGGAGACAGGGAGTGTGAAGAGAGGGAGACAGGGAGTGTGAAGAGAGGGAGACAGGGAGTGTGAAGAGAGGGAGACAGGGAGTGTGTGAGAGGGAGACGGAGTGTGAAGAGAGGGAGACAGGGAGTGTGAAGAGAGGGAGACAGGGAGTGTGAAGAGAGGGAGACAGGGAGTGTGAAGAGAGGGAGACAGGGAGTGTGAAGAGAGGGAGACAGGGAGTGTGAAGAGAGGGAGACAGGGAGTGTGTGAGAGGGAGACAGGGAGTGTGAAGAGAGGGAGACAGGGAGTGTGAAGAGAGGGAGACAGGGAGTGTGAAGAGAGGGAGACAGGGAGTGTGAAGAGAGGGAGACAGGGAGTGTGAAGAGAGGGAGACAGGGAGTGTGTGAGAGGGAGACAGGGAGTGTGAAGAGAGGGAGACAGGGAGTGTGTGAGAGGGAGACAGGGAGTGTGAAGAGAGGGAGACAGGGAGTGTGAAGAGAGGGAGACAGGGAGTGTGAAGAGAGGGAGACAGGGAGTGTGTGAGAGGGAGACAGGGAGTGTGAAGAGAGGGAGACAGGGAGTGTGAAGAGAGGGAGACAGGGAGTGTGTGAGAGGGAGACAGGGAGTGTGAAGAGAGGGAGACAGGGAGTGTGAAGAGAGGGAGACAGGGAGTGTGAAGAGAGGGAGACAGGGAGTGTGTGAGAGGGAGACAGGGAGTGTGAAGAGAGGGAGACAGGGAGTGTGAAGAGAGGGAGACAGGGAGTGTGAAGAGAGGGAGACAGGGAGTGTGAAGAGAGGGAGACAGGGAGTGTGACGGGAGGGAGACAGGGAGTGTGTGAGGGAGACAGGGAGTGTGAAGAGAGGGAGACAGGGAGTGTGAAGGGAGACAGGGAGTGTGTGAGAGGGAGACAGGGAGTGTGAAGAGAGGGAGACAGGGAGTGTGAAGGGAGGGAGACAGGGAGTGTGTGAGGGAGACAGGGAGTGTGAAGAGAGGGAGACAGGGAGTGTGAAGGGAGGGAGACAGGGAGTGTGTGAGAGGGAGACAGGGAGTGTGAAGAGAGGGAGACAGGGAGTGTGTGAGAGGGAGACGGAGTGTGAAGAGAGGGAGACAGGGAGTGTGAAGGGAGACAGGGAGTGTGAAGAGAGGGAGACAGGGAGTGTGAAGAGAGGGAGACAGGGAGTGTGTGAGGGAGACAGGGAGTGTGTGAGAGGGAGACAGGGAGTGTGAAGAGAGGGAGACAGGGAGTGTGAAGAGAGGGAGACAGGGAGTGTGTGAGGGAGACAGGGAGTGTGTGAGGGAGACAGGGAGTGTGTGAGGGAGACAGGGAGTGTGTGAGAGGGAGACAGGGAGTGTGAAGGGAGGGAGACAGGGAGTGTGAAGAGAGGGAGACAGGGAGTGTGAAGAGAGGGAGACAGGGAGTGTGAAGAGAGGGAGACAGGGAGTGTGTGAGGGAGACAGGGAGTGTGAAGAGAGGGAGTGTGTATTGTTCTACTGATAATGGCTAACGACACAGCTGCTTTTCCAATCATTCACCACATGTACAGGAAGTAAGAGAATCAAATCCACAGGAAGGACAAAGACAAACATTCAGTGTGTGTGTGCGTGCGTGCGCGTTAGGGTTAGGTTAAGGGTTAGGGAAAATAGGACTTTTTAATGGTCAAACATTTTTACTCCCCAAAAAGTAAAGCTCTCTTCACACTCCCTGTATGAACAAACACAGCAAAGGGAAACAGTAGAAACAGCCATTCTCTCTCTCTCTCTTTTCACAAACACACAACGAGGCCCAACAGCCTACAGCCGAAAGAAACAGAGAAACACCAAATCGAGGAACAGCTTCCGTGTGAACAGCTCGCTGCCTATACGCACCACCACATCTTGTTACCAAGCAACGATGGATCAACATCAGTGAAACTTTCAGAACATTTCAGTTCTAAATGGATCCCAGAACATTTTACAGAACCCTAATGAATTCCAGAAGTCTTGACGTTTTAACGCCAAGTTCTCTATGCTCCTCGCCAGGACTGATATAAACCCAGGGTTGTGTTAATTAGAATACACCGTAACAAAACGCTTTGTGCTTCTTATTGGACAAGATCAGGTAGTCCAGTCCCTCAGTGTTTCAGTCCGTTTTCTTCCATTTGGTACCTCGTACCAGGTCTGTGTGGGAGACAGACAGCGTGGATTGAGTAACTGACGGACTGTGTGTGTATTCGGTGCCCAGCTGTAAAAGGTGATTTAGTCTGTCAGCATTCCTCCAGATGTCCCTCCACCACTCCTCAGCTTTGATGTTGGCTAACTTGAGCTAACCTGGATCAGCCTGCAGGCAGGAGAGAACGGGCAGACAAAGAGGTGTGTTTGGGGGAAGAGGTGTGTGTGTGCAGGAGATCATTCTTTCACATGCTGTACATGTATCGTAGTCCAAACAACAACAAAAACTGCAGCGATAAAATATTGCATTCATTTAGCGCTTTTTTTCCCCAGGACTCTGAACAAACCTTTGAACTCTAACCCTAACCTTCCCACTAAACATCAATCTCCTGTCTATCCAGGATCTGAGAGATCAAAGATCTGTCGCACATGGAAACCTCACAGCTCTGCACGCTGGACGTCTGTCTATAGAACATGCTGGAATGGGTTCTCTCTCTCTCTGCCATACACTTTCACGAAGACGTTCTCTCTACCTCTACCTCAGTCCCTTAGTCACAGCCTTCCCTCCTTCCCTCCTCTCTCTCGTTCTCTCCGTGACACTTTATTACTTTCTCCCACGCAGAGAGGAGAGCCAACTCTCTGCAGTTGTGACCGACTTTGGAACCTAACCCACATGCGCACAATCCCTTGCTCTTCAGCGTGTACGTGAGACACACAGACACACCTGCCCCCACCCTCCCCCCCACAGACCCGTGCCAAACAGATCCCTCCATTGCCTGCAGGTATAAAAAAAAACAATTACATTTTTTTTTTTTTTTAATGTGCTCACAAACACACACACCTGTGAGGCACGGGCTCAGTTTGGCAGAACTGCTCGGGCGTGGCACAGACGTGTGACTCACCTTTCACACACACACACACACACACACCCTAGATTCCAAGAAACACCCCCCAGACAGCACAGACAGTCTGGAATCCTGATCTACTGAGGTAGGCAGCGAAGAAGTGTAGCCTCTGGCAGCATTACATAGTGTGTACAGTATATCCTGATGACGCATGGCTGCTGACTTTAGTGCCCTGTACACTGAAGGGTCCACTCGCCCAAGGTCAGTCAACGGTTACCATTGTGGATTTCAACTCCTGCAGTGCAGTGTGTGCATGTCTGTGCGTTTGTGTGTGTGTGTGTGCGTGCAAGTGTGCGTGCGTGTGTGTGTGCGTGTGTGTGCGTGCCTGTGTGTGTGTGCGTGCGCGTTTGTGTGTGTGTGTGCCTGTGTACACAGTATGTGTGAGTTTGCGCGTGCGTACGGTTTGTTACCAACAACGTGCCGACTCACACGGACACAGTTACAAAAGACCAGGAAGGCCTCATAGCTTCTAATACACAGACTGCACTGCATCAGTCACCACTTTAACGCCACACACACACACACACACACACACACACACACACACACACACACACACACCTCTCACTGCTGAATAGGCACACACATACTCTGCGACGCTGTACAAATGCGCCCACACACACACACACAATCACTTGGCTGTTCATGCATGCACTGATATCTAAGGCCAGCATTTGACCCATAATGTAGGTTAGGATTTGGGGACGTATGACTCAGACCTGCTGATTCAGTGTTTATGAGAGACATGTCCTGAGGGCATATGGAACAGAAACAGACTTTTAGAGTGTGTGTTCCTGAAATGTACAGTGGATTCGGAAAGTATTCAGACCCCTTGACTTTTCCCCACATTTTGTTAGGTTACAGGCTTATTTTCCCTCCTCAATCTACACGCAATACCCCATAATGACAAAGCAAAAACAGGTTTTTAGAAACGTTTGCAAATTTATTTAAAAAAATGTAAAAACTGAAATATGACATTTACATAAGTATTCAGACCCTTTACTCAGTACTTTGTTGAAGAACCTTTGGCAGCGATTACAACCTCAAGTCTTCTTTGGTATGACGCTACAAGCTTGGCACACCTGTATTTGGGGAGTTTCTCCCATTCTTCTCTGCAGATTCTCTCAAGCTCTGTCAGGTTGGATGGGGAGCATCGCTACACAGCTATTTTCAGGTCTCTCCAGAGATGTTTGATCGGGTTCAAGTCCAGGCTCTGGCTGGTTCAGTCAAAGACATTCAGACACTTGTCCCGAAGCCACTCCTGCGTTGTCTTGGCTGTGTGCTTAGGGTCATTGTCCTGTTGGAAGGTGAAACTTCGCCCCAGTCTGATGTCCTAAGTACTCTGGAGCAGGTTATCATCAAGGATCTCTCTGTACTTTGCTCCGTTCATCTTTCCCTTGATCCTGACTAGTCTCGCAGTCCCTGCCACTGAAAGATGTCCCCACAGCATGATGCTGCCACCACCATGCTTCACCGTAGGAATGGTGCCAGGTTTTCTACAGACTTAATGCTTTCTTGTTTCTCATGGTGCCTTTTGGCAAACTAAGTGGGCTGTCATGTGCCTTTTACTGAGGAGTGGCTTCCGTCTGACCACTCTACCATAAAGACCTGATTGGTTGAAGCCTGCAGCAATGGTTTTCCTTCTGGAAGGTTCTCCCAACTCCACAGAGGAACTCTGGAGCTCTTTTAGAGTGACCATCGGGTTCTTGGTCACCTCCCTCACCAAGGCCCTTCTCCCCCAATTGCTCAGTTTGGCCGAGTGGCCAGCTCTAGGAAGAGTCTTGGTGGTTCCAAACTTCTTCCAATTAAGAATGATGTAGGCCACGGTGTTCTTGGGGACCTTCAAGGCTTCAGAAAATGTTTGGTACCCTTCCCCAGATCTGTGCCTCAACACAATCCTGTCTCTGACAATTCCTTCGACCTCATGGCTTGGTTTTTGCTCCGACATGCACTGTCAACTGTGGGACTTTATATAGACAGGTGCGCCTTTCCAAATCATGTCCAATCAATAGAATTTACCACAGGTGGACTCCAATCAAGTTGTAGAAACATCTCAAGGATGATCAATGGAAACAGGAAGCAACTGAGCTCAATTTCAAGTCTCATAGCAAAGGGTCTGAATACTTATGTATATAAAAATCTGAAACCTGTTCTTGCTTTGTCATTATGGGTTATTGTGTGTAGATTGATGAGGGGAAAAAACAATTTAATCCATTTTAGAATAAGGCTGTAATGTAACAAAACGTGGAAAATGTCAAGGGGTCTGAATACTTTCCGGATTTCCCTGTACATGGATTCAACTCAACCTCCATTTTGTGATCACTCTATAAACATCTGTCAGGTTTTCTACATGAGAGAACTCATTGAGGGAATCTCAGGGTATGAAATCTCAACTCTAATCATGTTTGTTTCTGTCTCTACCGCCTGACTGTGCACAGGGCTGACGGCCACGTGCCTCTAATATAGACACAGACCCAAACTGGTACATCAAAGTGTGTGTGTGTGTGTTTAGACAAGTTCAGGTCAGAACTAAGAATGCCCCGACCATTACAGAAAGTTACAGACCTAAAACTCTATAATGACTACAACCCATTACATTCCACACCTTGTTAAAAGGGTAGAATCTATTCTAAACACAAATCCATAACAACAGGTCTAGAATCAGTATAGTCATTGAGCACATGCTGTATAGAATGGGGTCTGGGGTGCGGACAGCTGATCCTAAGTCAGTAGTTAACCGGAGTGTTGAGGGCAGATGGGGGCTAGTCCTGCTGTGCTAAAAGGAGCAGGGTGAAATTAGGAATGAGATTAATGGTAAGACTCCAGAAGGGTGTCACTTTTGTTTCCCATGGTTGGAGGCACATTGTTGGGGGTGCTTTCCCTTAGCCAAAAGCATCTTCGAGGTCAACTAGACTGTCTGGAAATGTTAAGGCTCAGCTGGTTTGAGGTTTCAGACAATGATGTACAGTATATGGCTATACTGCCTAGTTAAATAAAGGTTAAATAATACAAGTGTTTAAATATATGCTTTCACACCATCTAACGCTACTGTGACCCTGACTAACACAATGGCACAGTCCCTGCAGCTCGCCACACCCATAGCCTAGGGACTAGGCTAACTTTTACAGTATTTGCCCCCAACGACAATGACATTCGCCATCTACAGTATAGGCTCGCTTTACTCTACTGTGAGGACACACGGCATAAGGTGCACATGACATGAGACCTGCAGATAATAATAGCATTAATACAATTATCCTAACTAGATCTGTGGCCAAGTGAAAACTCCCCAAAAGTCCATTTCTACCCGGAGCTATTATAAATATACAGAGCAGAGTAAGTGGTTTGGAATCACGAGACTTTTTGTTGTTGCCTAATCCACGACCTATAATGACGTTGGAGTCGCGCACGGACAGGCACGAACCTGCAAAAGGGCAGTAAAGGCTGTAAAACTCACCAATAATTAACCCGTTACAAAAACATGCCGATCTGAAACGTTAACGAAACGTAAGACCAAAACAACCGGAATCGGAGTTAATTAACTAGTGAAAATGACTCCCGAATAAAAAAAGGTAACAATGACGTTGAGACAAACTTCTGCGAAGAACCTGCGAGCCTTTGAAGTGTAACACTGGACTACAGTAGCAGCAACCTGTTAGCGGTCAACTCCGCAACTTCAACGGAAAAATAAACACTAATTAAAAAATAGGGAGACTTACATTCTTTTATCTAACGGGTTTAATTGCCAATGCATAGCCAGAGAGAAACCGAAAAGGCTCCCGGGCTCTCCTTTCTTTTCAAGGACGTTTTCTGTGTCCAGGTTGAAAGCCGATATGTGCGTCCATTCCAGGTGAAAGAGAAGCGAAAGATATGAGATCAACTGGATCAACCTCAACCCCATTGCGGCGAAAATGGTTTAATTCTGTGTGACTGAAAATGAACACCGTTATTTCTCCCGGTAACGCAGCCTGTTTGTCCGGGGTATAGAACTCACGAACAAGTGAAGTGATGTCTGACTTTATGCTGGCTCTCTCGGGCTTTGGGTGGGATGTTGCCCACTTGAAGCTTGTGCCGCGCCCCTCCTACATCCCCACTTCCCTCCCTCCCTCCCTATCCGATCTCTTACCTCAGGTGTTGAGCAACATACAGAAGCTAGCTTACTTTCAACGTGAGAAAAAAAGCTATACTATTGTAGTTGGGGAGTGGTCGAAATTTACACAATTGTTACCCAGAGGAAAATGGAGGAGGGACATGCTTTGAACATTTCAGTCAGTGGGAGGGTTTAGTATTTGTATAGGCCTAGGCTATACAAAGAGCAATTCTAGGAGAGGCACAGGGTTGAACCAGGGACTGTAGTGACGCCTCTAGCACTGAGATGCAGTGCCTTAGACCGCTGCGCCGCTCAGGAGCCCCATTACACCTTGTAATGGTAGGGCTATTCCAGTCATAAGCCCTGTCCTGCCCTGCTCTTGCTTATGTAAACCCTTTTGTGCTGCCTAAGCAATGGCTGTGCTGTGTACGGTGGTAAGGTGGTACTTCAAGTCAAAGGCTTCTTCCTAAAATAGTGTTTTATTTGTCCTGTTCAGTTGGGAGAGAGTGAAGAGGAGGAGGACCGGCAGTAAGCTTGCTACTGCAGTAATGGATTTGAATGAAAACAATATGTTTTTTTGTCAGCCAAAATGAAGCTATTTATCAAAGTTATTGATAATAAGCCATATTCAAGTAATTTACATAACTTACATTACTATAGAGCAGCAGCCACGGAGATGGACAGCTCATAGGTGCTGAAAGTAGGCTAATTCGAGATGGCCTAATTAATTTAAACAGTCTTCATTTTATTTTGACTTGAGGCTATTAACAAGAGGGCTTTGTGTTGGAGCCTATTTGTTCCTATTCAAAAAATAAGAGGTAGACTTACCTGTTTGACAGACTAAATTATAGTCTACTATCCATAGACTTTGTCAGCCAATTCCATCAGTCATCATGCACTCCTTAAATATCTCAGTGTCAGTAAACGGCTTGGTGCGTTAAGTTATAACCAGGGCTAGAATTGAGGGGGTATGTTAGGGAATTGTGGCAATTATGGCATTCAGAGGCTGTGCTACAACCTATAGCCGAGGAGACAAAAAAATGACTTTACATGGAAAGTAATGTGTGATTCTGTCACTTTTTAATTGACGTTCAACATTTCAACAAGCTGTTATTTATTTGCTTTTATTTAACCTTTATTTAACTAGGCAAGTCAGTTAAGAACAAATTCTTATTTACAATGATGGCGTACCAAAAGGCAAAAGGCCTCCTGCGGGGACGGGGGCTGGGATTTAAAAAATAATATATATATATATATATATATATATATATATATATATAGGACAAAACACACATCATGACAAGAGAGACAACACAACACTACATAAGAGACCTAAGACAACAACATAGCAAGGAAGCAACACATGACAACACAGAAGCAACACAACATGACAACAACATGGTAGCATCACAAACATGGCACAAACATGATTGGGTAGAGACAATACATCACGCAAAGCAGCCACAACTGTCAGTAAGAGTGTCCATGATTGAGTCTTTGAATGAAGAGACTGAGATAAAAGACAACACAGTAACTCTAGATAAGTCAGGAGCAAGTCACCTAGCCTAAGAAGGAACAAAAATGAATGATTTAGGCTGTATTATTATTATTTCAAGGCTATAGCCTGCCATCTAAAAAAGACATTGTGAATCATTTGTGACATGCTACGGGCTGGCAGGAGCTCTCAGCATTTCAACAACACATCAACAATAGCACTTTAACGACATGCCCTATAAATTTCGCATTTAGGTTGTATAAAATAAAATTTTAAAATAATAATTACTTGGAATTCAACAATAATGAAATGGAAAATGCCTTATTAGACTATGCAGTCATTCAGTGGCTTTGAATTCACTTTTAGAAACACGAGTTTGGCCAGCCTATGGTTTGAGGATCATGCGGTGAGCTATGCATGCCTAGTTTGTTCATTTAGCCTAGCAGATGCTCTTCTATTTCCATGCCCTAATCACAGTCAACACACATCTATTTTCTAACAACAATATCGTGGAATAAAATGGAATAATTTATAAAATGATAGTTTCCCAAAGGAAAAAAACGTACATATAGGCCAACCTGATGATATGCAGCTGCTGTGTTAAAAATGAAATGGCTTTTTCTCGAGTTCATTGACGATCAGATACTTCAGTAGTAACTGGTTCTGTTGCGCTCAATTGTTACAGTTGATTGACAACTTCAGCTCTGTTCCGACCTTCGACTCTTATTTAACAATAGCCTGTATAGAAATCAAAGCGTGTCCGATGCTGCAGCATGCGCTCATTCGTTGTCTTGCTCTGTTGTGGTATTAAAAAAGATTCTGCTCGTCTCCAGTCATGTAAAAGGATGTGGAATTGCATGAAATGCGTTTATAAAAGGCCATTTTTTTTTCTCCGAGCGCAAATAAGATGATAGATTCATGCAGTTATTTTATTATAATGGAGATCTTTCCACACCTACCCTTGTCCATGGTGATCTGTGAATCCACAACCTTCAGGCTACTTTGTCATGTAATGCTTATAAAACGAAGAACCGTTTCTAAAACTGTATATTTAAGGCAGTGGTCTGTCTTAGGAGTGAGGGTAAGTGGTAGGCATGTTCTCTGCTATCCACTTCATGTTTTAATTATTATGGTGCTGTATAGGGGAGTGTCACTTGTTTTTTACAAGTGTTCAGGGAGGGTCGGGTAAAAATATATTTTTCTGAAGGCAGGGCCATCCATTTTCATTTCAGAGAATTTTCTCCATGTATCCATCATTATAAATTACTCACAGTCCCTTTGTAGAATTATAATGAATATAACAAAATTCAAATTGTATGATTCCACAGTCAAAGGCAAGATATAGTTCTAACAACTGATACAGGATGTGATTTCTTTCACACACACCACATCTGTTTGCAAGGCCTCATCACCAGAGAGTCGCATCAGTATTTGAATAATCAGTGTCATACCAGGAAGGGTTGCCATGGCTCCATTCCCAGTATGGTAATACTGGATGTAAAGTGTGTGTCTGGAGTCAGCAGGTCAATAACACAACATACACACACACACACACACACACACACACACACACACACACACACACACACACACACACACACACACACACACACACACACACACACACACACACACACACACACACACACACACACAGACTCGCAGATGTTTTGCCTGTAGATACAGTGAGGGAAAAAAGTATTTGATCCCCTGCTGATGTTGTACGTTTGCCCACTGACAAAGAAATGATCAGTCTATAATATTAATGGTAACATTTTTGACATGCGTCATTCTGGATTCTTTTGTTGTTATTCTGTCTCTCCCTGTTCTAATAAACCTACCATTAAAATTATAGACTGATAATTTCTTTGTCAGTGGGCAAACGTACAAAATCAGCAGGGGATCAAATATTTTTTTCCCTCACTGTAATACCACCATACACACAGATGGATGGCACAAGTTTGATACTGGGCAAAGAGAATCAGTCCACTTTTGACTGATATCTGATACAGTGGATGACTAAAAGAGTTCAGGGGAAAATAGGCAGTTTGGGCACCAGGTTGGCACCAGCAAACCTGGCTAAAACATTCCAGCTCTTCACGGCTCCTTGGAGAGGAAACACACACACACACACATCCCATTCTATTTCCTTGTGATGCCAGGTCTAGGCCCTGGTGTGTGATGCCAGGCGAACTTAGAGACAATGGCATGATGACTCACACTGCCTCAGGGCTGGAGAGAGGCTGGTGGTCAGTTAACCCCAAAGAAATATACTGTGTATACCAAACATGCATATTGAGTTGCACCCCCTTTTCCATTCAGAACAGCCTCAATTTGTTGGGTCATGGACTTTACAAGGTGTCAAAAAGGTTCCACATGGCTGCTGGCCCATATTGACTCCAAAGCTTCCCACAGTTATGTTGAGTTGGCTGGATGTCCATTGGGTGGTGGACCATTCTTGATACACACGGGAAACTGTTGAGTGTGAAAAACCCAGCAGCGTTGCAGTTCTTCACACAAACCGGTGCACCTGGCACCTACTACCATACCCTGTTCAAAGGCACTTAAATATTTTGTCTTGCTCATTCACCCTCTGAATGGCACAAATACACAATCCATGTCTCAATTGTCTCAAGGCTTAAAAATCCTTCTTTAACCCGTCTCCTCCCCTTCATCTACACTGATTGAAGTGGATTCAACAAGCAACATCCAATAGGTTTCCACCTGGAAAGAGCATGTTTTGTATACTCAGTGTATATCTTAGAACTCAATGTAATGTATTGGATCTCAATGGTTTAACCACTTCTGATACATGCCTACTGATCGGCTACAGTTACAGACCAGGCCCACAAAGCACCGACGTCATTTCAATGTCCATTCCATGTTGGTTCAATGCAATTTCATTGAAATGACATGGAGACAACGTTGATTCAACCAGTGTGTGCCCAGTGGGGGAGTGGACCTGTCCTTGGTATGATTTGTATTTCTCTAGGCCTACTATCTGTGGTGATAAGCAGACATACCAGACTCATTCAAAGGGCATGTGAGACACCCCACCCATCCTCGGTTGGTATAAAATGTCTGCGAGAACAAAGAGCGCGTTGAATTGGTTTTCCCATGCATGTTCGAATAAAGCTTTCCGTATATTGAGATCGGACTACCTTCTGAGTGGGTTTCCTACCACAGTGGTGACCTCAAGGCTTGAGCTGGGATCATAGACAGACTGGCGCCTCATACAAAAATCGACCCCTATAGCAATGACCCCTTGTAAGCACTATTAACATATTTCTTATAGCCTCAGATCCACAAAAGTGCATATGGGCATAGGGGTTAGCCTAGGGGTCAACTGGTAATTGGGCAAGAGAAAGAGAGGGTGAGAGAGATATACACTATTAGAACACGATCCCCCTTTGGCGTTCTTTGCTTCTATGGACAGGGCATAAGCCGACAATTTGAGGCATCGAATGAAGGAAAGATCATTGTGTTGTTTAAAGTGCCATGATCGGACTCCTTGTCGGTTATCTCAGGCATTGCAGTGTCATAACTGGTCTCTGTGTGCTCCTGCGTTGTGACTCACTCTCCCTGTGAGTCAGAGTGGGAGAGACTGAGGGATAGACTGTACTTCTGCCCTTTGCTTTGAGGGCAGCATACACACACACAGGCACATACACACACACACACACACACAGGCACACACAGGCACACACACACACACACACACACACACACACACACACACACACACACACACACACACACACACACACACACACACACACACATACATTTGCTTTGAGGGCATTCCATGAAACACTGACCCAGTGCCTGTCCTGTCCTCAGAACACAGCAGCAGGACAACCCAGGCTCTGTCCTCGCCTCAGAGAGCAGACTGACTGTCCACATACCAGAGACAGAGAGAGGGGGAGAGAGAGGAAGAGTCGGAGAGGAGGGAGAGAGAGAGAAAGAGTGGGAGAGAATTATATAGTAACAGTGAGATGATTGGGGGAGAGAATGGGAGGATCTAAATATCAGTTGATTTATGCTCTCCTACAGACTCTCACTGTAAGTACTGTAATTATCTGCTTTCCACGCCTTCTGTCTTCTCCACTCAAACTACTGCAGGAAACTGAAAATGATTGCTTAAGTGAATCTAAGATGAGCCACTGCTAATAGCATCTATAACAAAGTCTAAATAGTTTGTATTTCCTTCCTCCCCTCCTTGAATCAATCAGTGATCTGACCTGACTGGATCTTTGAACAGAGAGAGAGTGGCAGGGGTCATTTGCACCCAGCTGCAGCTTGTACAGTAATAATGTGTCATCCTGTAGAAAAGAGGAAAGGACCAGGAGTCGTTGGAACCACTGATAAGAAGCTGCATGTTATATAAAGTAAGTGATGTCATGCCCCTGGGTTGGGTCTGGCTGGTAGTATTTAATAAAAACAGCTCATTCTCAGGCCTGCTGTTCTGAGGCAGTGGGCCTGGTATGTCTCTGGTGAACTGACAGAAATCTAACTGGGGGAGAATCGGAGTAACAATTACAGCGAGACAGTGACAGAGAACTCAAACCACTAACATATTATTTATGGACGTAATACACCTCTAATGTCACACACACACACACACACACACACACACAGACAGAGAGAGAGAACATTTTCACCTCTCTCTCTAACAATGAGTTCTAGGAGGAAATGTACTCATTTTTATCTCTCCAGTCTATATGACACACTCGCCTCTCATCACTCCATCCCTGCCTTGCAGTAGACAGAAAGGGAGAGCCAGTGACTGTAAGAATGCATTCGCAGAGGGTTTGTGTACGCAGTGAGGAGTATGGCAATCAGCACACACACACTGTCAGGATCGTCGTAATAATTGGACCAAGGCGCAGCGTGAGTAGCGTTCCACATTATTTATTAAAGTGAAAACTTAGAACAAAACAAATAAAGAAACAACGAACCGTGACTACAGAGGTGCTACGTGCACTAACTCAAAACAATATCCCATAAACACTGGTGGGAAAAATGCTACCTAAAGATGATCCCCAATTAGAGACAACAATTCCCAGTTGCCTCTAATTGGGAATCATACAAATCACCAACACAGAAAAAATAAACTAGAACCCCACATAGAAAATATAAACTAGACTAACCCCCAGTCACGCCCTGACCTACTCCACCGTAGAAAATAAGAACTCTCTATGGTCAGGACGTGACAGTACCCCCTCCAAAGGTGCGGACTCCGGCCACAAAACATGAAACCAAAAGGGAGGGTTGGGGGGGGTGGCTAGTGTCGGTGGTGGCTCTGGTGCAGGACGAAGAACCCTCTCATCCCGCCAGCATCGGAGGCGGCTCTGGTGCGGGACGAAGAACCCGCTCAGCTCACGGATCCACCATCTTTGGTGGCAGCTCTTGTGAGGGCCGAAGAACCCGCTCATCCCGCGGATCCAGCCATGGACCCAGGCTGAACACTGTGCCTGGACTGGACCTAGATGCCGAGGAAGGCTCCTGCCATGGAGCGGGACTGGACACTGGCCCTGGCCTGGACATTGGTGCAGAGGAAGACTCCTGCCATGGAGTGGGACTGGACGCTGTGTCTGGACTGGGCATCGGTGCAGAGGAGGGCTCCTGCCATGGAGCTGGACTAGACGCCGTGTTTGGACTGGACATCGGCACAGAGGAAGGCTCCTGCCTTGGAGCTGGAGGTTCTGGACCGTGGACCGTCGCAGGAGGTTCCGGACAGTGAACTGTCTCTGGAGGTTCCGGACCGTGGACCGTCGTAGGCGGTTCCGGACCGTGGACCGTCGTTGGAGGTTCCGGACAGTGGACTGTCTCTGGAGGTTCCGGACCGTGGACCGTCTCTGGAGGTTCCGGACCGTGGACCGTCGTTGGAGGTTCCGGACCGTGGACCGTCGTTGGAGGTTCCGGACTGGAAACTGTTGCTGGAAGCTCTAGACTGGGGACTGTCGCTGGAAGCTCTGGACTGGGGACTGTCCACTATTGTAAAGTGGTTGTTCCACTGGATATCATAAGGTGAATGCACCAATTTGTAAGTCGCTCTGGATAAGAGCGTCTGCTAAATGATGTAAATGTAAATGTAAATGGAAGCTCTGGACTGGGGACCGTCGCCGGAAGCTCTGGACTGGGGACCGTCGCCGGAAGCTCTGGACTGGTAAGGCGCACTGGAGGCCTGGTGCATGGAGCTGGCACAGGACGCACTGGGCTGTGGAGGCGCACTGGAGACCTGGTGCGTAGAACCGGCATCAATAGTACCGGTTCAATGTCACACTTCGCATGGTGAGTGCGAGGAGCAGGCACAGGACGTACTGGACTGGGAAGGCGCACTTGAGGGAGAGTGCGAGGAGGAGACACATGACGTACCGGACTGGAGAGGCGCACTTGTGGCCAGAATCGTGGAACCGGCACAGGTTGCACCAGACTGCTAACCGGATGCTCTGGTCGGATGTTGAGCACAACACAACATCTCTCTCATCTCACTCTCTCCCAACTTCGCCATTGCCTCCCTGACAGTCTCTGGCTCTTCCCTCTGCTCAGTCGCCAGCTTCATTTGCCCCCCCCCCAAAAAAAAAAATTAACTTGGGGTTGTCCTTGGGCTTTCTGTAGCTGCAAACCCTGTCGTCGTCGCTGTCCTCCATTATCTCCTTCCGATGTCCAGAAATCCTTCACCTGGTGAACATGCTGCTTGGTCAGGACGTGACACACACACACACACACACACTTAAATGTGTGAAAACACGTCCTAGCACACAGTATCTCCATTCCCTGCCCACGTGGCGCTAGCACTCCAAGATCTCAAAATTAAACCGTCTGACATATCCCCCAATCTCCACATCTTCCAATCTTCTGTTCCTCTAACTAATTTCCACTCCTCCCGCTCTGCCCTTTGCTGATAGCAAAGGACACACCTGTTGTCTAGACACAAACACACCAATGGCCTTTATGTTTGTACATTTTTTCATTGTTTTTCATAGCTGTTGTTTCATATTTCCCTCTATCCATTTTCATCTTTTCAATCTGATTTTCCTAGAGAGACAATTCAAAAGTTATGCAAGATTATATGGAATTTAGAATCATACCGTATCTGTTCCAATAATTATTTCTATACTCTCTCCGCTCCCTCATCCCCAACGGCTGCAGTGTGTGGAGTAAAAAGAGTCCCTGAGGCACAATCTACACACTCACTCACACTCACACACACACACACACCTTTAGAGGGCCTGCCCGGACATGGCCCGGCCCCAGCCCTGAGTGCACTTACCTGCAGTGCCACAAAGACAGAGCCGTGTGTTGTCAAGGTCTGTCTCCGTATAAAACAGGATGAAAAAGCTGCTGGAGGGCACCATTTTAACACAGTGAGCTGATTCAGCGTCACACACATATGCACACACACACACACACATATGCACACACACACACACACACACACACACAGCTTGTCCATCCATCAGCTCCTAGGCTATATTTCAATCAAATCAAATTGTACTGGTCACATACACGTATATAGAAGATGTTATTGCGGGTGTAGTAAAATGCTTGTGTTTCTAGCTCCAACAGTGCAGTAGTATCTAACAATTCACAACAATACACAAAAATCTAAAAGTAAAAGAATGGAATTAAGAAACATGTCAATATTAGGACAAGCAATGTCAGAGTGGCATTCACTATAATACAGTAGAATACAGTATATACATATGAAATGAGTAAAACAGTATAGAAATCAAATAAAATGTTATTTGTCACATGCACCGAATACCGTGAATACCGTGAAATGCTTACATACGAGCCCTTAACCAACAACGCAGTTCAAGAAATAGAGTTAAGAAAATATTTACTAAATAAACAAAAGTAAAAAATAAAGAAATAAGTAACTCAATAAAATAACAATAACGAGGCCATATACAGGGGGTACCGTTACCGAGTCAATGTGCGGGGGTACAGGTTAGTCGAGGTAATTTGTACATGTAGGAAGGGGTAAAGTGACTATGCATACAGTGAGGGAAAAAAGTATTTGATCCCCTGCTGATTTTGTACGTTTGCCCACTGACAAAGAAATTATCAGTCTATAATTTTAATGGTAGGTTTATTTGAACAGTGAGAGACAGAATAACAACAAAAAAATCCAGAAAAACGCATGTCAAAAATGTTATAAATTGATTTGCATTTTAATGAGGGAAATAAGTATTTGAATTTGACCCCCTCTCAATCAGAAAGATTTCTGGCTCCCAGGTGTCTTTTATACAGGTAATGAGCTGAGATTAGGAGCACACTCTTAAAGGGAGTGCACCTAATCTCAGTTTGTTACCTGTATAAAAGACACCTGTCCACAGAAGCAATCAATCAATCAGATTCCAAACTTTCCACCATGGCCAAGACCAAAGAGCTCTCCAAGGATGTCAGGGACAAGATTGTAGACCTACACAAGGCTGGAATGGGCTACAAGACCATCGCCAAGCAGCTTGGTGAGAAGGTGACAACATTTGGTGCGATTATTCGCAAATGGAAGAAACACAAAAGAACTGTCAATCTCCCTCGGCCTGGGGCTCCATGCAAGATCTCACCTCGTGGAGTTGCAATGATCATGAGAACGGTGAGGAATCAGCCCAGAACTACACGGGAGGATCTTGTCAATGATCTCAAGGCAGCTGGGACCATAGTCACCAAGAAAACAATTGGTAACACACTACACCGTGAAGGACTGAAACATTAGCGATGAATATACTCGGAAGCGGTGGATGGTGTGCACACCTCTTGAGCCGGACTAAAAGTCCACTCCGAATACCTCTTCTCCACCGGCAGCGTCTTGGAGCAGCCTCTAGGATAAGTTCAATTGCCTTGGGGGTACGAACCAAGGATCCAATTTGGGAAAGTCGTATTTCTGGTCGGAATGCTGGAGAGTTACCGCCACTATGTAATCCCAAAGTTATTTCCAGATGTAGGTAATAACACATACAACTTTCTGGGATAATAATGTAAGAAATCCCCCCAAAAATACTGCAAAGTTGCTTAGGAGCTAGAAGCAGAGCTGCCTAGTCTGTCAGCGCCATCTTCGTCAGCATAGAGTCTACACACAGACAGTAGGGGTTAATACAGGGACAGACAGGATTGGTCCATACAGTCAATACTGCTGACTCAGCCCTCTACTATAGACATCTGACTCAACACACTGAGATAGCCACAGCAGATCATCAATATGTAGTGTGTGCATGCATACACTGGGGTACCACAGAGTTAGGAAGATCTTCTTCCTGATCAATGACTCAATTTCCCATAACCGAGGGGCTTTAGTAGAGCAGTGACCTCTGACCTCATCTATCCCTTGGGTACAGAGGATTAATGGGGAGGCCATATTGGCATGTCTGAAGGGGACAGGAGGAATACAGAAGGACAACAGTAGCAATTCCCCATGTCATTGTGTTGAACAGAACGACAGAGGACTTGTATTGGGAAAAGATGTATGCATAAATGTACCATCATAATAAAACAAAGACAGATCATTATTGATGAGGCAGCTCCCAAGGGATGCCATTTTATTTACAATATTGATTTACAATATCTACAATATTGATTTACAATATTTGATTTACAATATCCCAGTTTTCAATATAGGTTTAAATCCAATGACATAAACATGACATCATATGAAATCAGTGTCAACGTAAAAAAGCAGTGTTTGACACACACCCACACACACACACTCATGCACGCACGCAAACACACCCACTCACACACACAGCAACTACGTGAGCAAGCAGATCCTACTGATTAGTGGTGTATTGATTACAGTCATTAAGGAGTAATTGATGCCTCCTTGCTGTGTCACCCAGCATAACACTAACACCCTGAAGACAGAATCGGCTCACAGAACCCTGGGACTTTAAACAGGAAAGCATGATTGGTTGACTTCACTGTTTTACTTAACAGTCTTACGTAAGTCAACCAAAATTAGGCAGGTTCAGAGGTGACAGCTACTGTGCTTCAGGGCTGAATGACTGTCTCATCACAGCACAACATGCCATGCTCAGCACAACATGCTATGCTCGCTAGCGTAAAAATTTGACGTTTATGGACAAATGACGGAATCTGCAGTAAGACTGTGAGAGCTTGTTGGTGTGTGAGTGTGTGTACGTGAGTGTGTGTGTTGGGGGACTATCCAGGTACAGTTGAAGTGGGAAGTTTACATACACTTAGGTTGGAGTCATTAAAAATAATTTTTCAACCACTCCACAAATTTCTTGTTAACAAACTATAGTTTTCGCAAGTCGGTTAGGATATCGACTTTGTGCATGACACAAGTAATTCTTCCAACAATTGTTTACAGACAGATTGTTTCACTTATAATTCACTGTATCACAATTCCAGTGGGTCAGAACTTTACATTCACTAAATTGACTGTGCCTTTAAACAGCTTGGAAAATTCCAGAAAATAATGTCATGGCATTAGAAGCTTCTGATAGGCTAAATGACATCATTTGAGTCAATTGAAGGTGTACCTGTGGATATATTTCAAGGCCTACCTTCAAACTCAGTGCCTCTTTGCTTGATATCATGGGAAAATCAAAAGAAATCAGCCAAGACCTCAGAAAAGAAATTGTAGACCTCCACAAGTCTGGTTCATCCTTGGGAGCAATTTCCAAATGCCTTAAGGTACCACATTCATCTGTACAAACAATAGTACGCAAGTATAAATACCATGGGACCACACAGCCGTCATACCGCTCAGGAAGGAGATGCGTTTTGTCTGCTAGAGATGAACATACTTTGGTGCGAAAAGTGCAAATCAATCCCAGAACAACAGCAAAGGACCTTGTGAAGATACTGGAGGAAACAGGTACAAAAGTATCTATATCCACAGTAAAACGAGTCCTATGTCGACATAACCTGAAAGGCCGCACAGCAAGGAAGAATCCACTGCTCCAAACCGCCATAAAAAAGCCAGACTACGGTTTGCAACTGCACATGGGGACAAAGATCGTACTTTTTGCAGAAATGTCCTCTGGTCTGATGAAAAAAAAATAGAACTGTTTGGCCATAATGACCATCGTTATGTTTGGAGGAAAAAGGGGGAGGCTTGCAAGCCGAAGAACACCATCCCAACCGTGAAGCACGGGGGTGGCAGCATCATGTTGTGGGGGTGCTTTGCTGCAGGAGGGACTGATGAACTTCACAAAATAGATGACATCATGAGGTAGGAAAATTATGTGGATATATTGAAGCAACATCTCAAGACATCAGTCAGGAAGTTAAAGCTTGGTCGCAAATGGGTCTTCCAAATGGACAATGACCCCACGCACACTTCCAAAGTTGTGAAAAATGGCTCAAGGACAACAAAGTCAAGGTATTGATTTGGCCATCACAAAGCCCTGACCACAATCTTATAGAAAATGTGTGGGCAGAACTGAAAAAGCATGTGCGAGGAAGGAGGCCTACAAACCTGACTCAGTTAAACCAGCTCTGTCAGAAGGAATGGGCCAAAATTCACCCAACTTATTGTGGGAAGCTTGTGGAAGGCTACCTGAAATGTTTGAACGAAGTTAAACAATTTAAAGGCAATGTTACCAAATACTAATTGAGTGTATGTAAACTTCTGACCCACTGGGAATGTGATGGAAGAAATAAAAGCTGAAATAAATCATTCTCTCTATTATTATTCTGACATGTCACATTCTTAAAATAAAGTGGTGATCCTAACTGACCTAAACAGGGAATTTTTACTGGGATTAAATGTCAGGAATTGTGAAAAACTGAGTTTAAATGTATTTGGCTAGGGTGTATGTAAACTTCCAACTTCAACTGTATGTTCCGGATCACTAAGAACAGAGAACATGTAACAGGTAATCTGAGAAAGGGAGAGCAGGCATCATTCATTCCTCTACTGACAGATGCAGGTCATTGGTGGCTACATGTACCCGTCTCCACTAAATAATATAACCCTACGAAGCTTAAATCATATTCACTGCTATAACTGCCAGTCTGACACATTACCACAGGAAAAAACTATGAACTATCAGACTTGCATGTACTGATTGTAGCTCCCTCCAGTAACCAATGAGCACAACCGTTCCTGGATTTTAACTGCCGGCTTTATTCTGTAGTTTTAGTCAGAATTATCAGCTTCCGTGAGAACTATGAAGTAAATGAAAATACAGTTAAGCACACGCTTACAACTTTCTTGTCTTACGATTGACTTATTAGCGTCGTATAACTCTGAAGTGCTTACATACATAAACAGTTTAGCTGGAGCTATAACAGTATCAGATTAAACACATGAACAAAGGAAAAATACCTCATTGGCTGCTTATTATAGAAGGGAGGAAATCAAAAACTTCACATTTATTATTCCTGGCATGAATTCACGCTTCATCCTTAAATATTATAACGTTACCATCCTAACATACACACTTCAACCTTCACGAACTACACCCGAAAACATGAAAATTTAGCTAACACAGTGCGGGATTGCCTTCACTCCAAAAGTGTGTTGCTACGATAATAATCCCCGTTACAACAGTTCTTAGCCACGTAGTTCCATTTGATCATTTCCCCCGCATAGCGAACATGTAAACAATTCAAACAAAAAACAACGACATAGACTTACAGGTTAATTATCAGTTACACTGATAAAGCACATTTAACTGCCTCTCTATTTAATTGAGAAGAGAATTGACGGTTCCTCTAATTCAGGAGCAAGGCATTTGTCACGTCCTGACCAGTAAAGGGGTTATTTGTTATTGTAGTTTGGTCAGGACGTGGCAGGGGGTGTTTGTTTTATGTGGTTTGGGGTTTGTTGGGCTATGTACTTATGTAAGAGGGGTGTTTGTTTTATGTGTTCCGGGGTTTTTTGGTCTATGTTCTATGTTAGTGTATTTCTATGTTTAGTCTAGTCTATCTATTTCTATGTATAGTTCATTGGATTGACCTTCAATTGGAGGCAGCTGTTCCTCGTTGCCTCTGATTGAAGGTCCTATGTATAGGGGTGTTTTTGTAATGGGATTTGTGGGTAGTTGTTTCCTGTTTTGTGTCTGTGCACCTGACAGGACTGTTTAGGGTCGTTCGTTGTTTTGTATACGTGATTTGTTTGTTTTTCCTTCTTTTGATTTAATAAAGAGGATGAGTATACACGTTCCCGCTGCACCTTGGTCCAATCCTAAAATATTCCTATAATATTACTCTCGCTCTCTCTCATATGATAATGGGTTTTGCAACATATGATGCAAAATGCATCATACCGGCTATATTTCTGTATTTTGAAAGTTATATATCTTGAAAACTTGATTACTGACATAGAAAAGATTTTGGGGCTATATCAACAACGGACTAATGAAACAAATACCAAAATATAGTTTTAGGGTGGAATTGTCCTTTAAGATAGAGCGTGATTGATGCAGTAACTCAGGTAGTTACTGTCTCTGCCATCTCTCAGACTCCGAGTCACACACTCTGGTCTGGACCTGTTATTTATGCAAAAAATATACTAACAACGTCCCAGCCTTTAGGAGGCACACACACAGGCAAACACACACACACGCACGCACACACACACACACTACACTGAAGGCTGCACACAGTTGCTCAAAAGGCTATGACTCAACAACTGGCAGTAGGAACAAAGAAATGTGCCCGCTTTGTGTGTGAGCATTCCCTCAGAGTGAGATATGTGGCAGAGGGGACCCATGGCACAGAAGTATTAATGCACAATGGTGCACAGGCACGCGCACACACACACACACACACACACACACACACACACACACACACACACACACACACACACACACACAGCTAATTTTTGTGAACCATAGATTCCAGAGCGTGTGAAGGTTCCGAGCCTTTGGAATTTCCCCCATTCCCTATTCAGCCTGGCACCACGGAGAGGGCTTCCTTCCCTGTGTTATTGTCCATGGAACTCCAGTGTCGGGCTCAACCACACACACACACACACACACACACACACACACACACACACACACACACACACACACACACACACACACACACACACACACACACACACACACACACACACATTAAACACACCCTCACTGTACTGTGAGGCTATTGTTGTTCAGAAGTACTTCCTCTGTGGACAGAGAGACAGAGCCAGTCAAACGGACATAATTTATCAAAGTCTGGCTTAGATGTCTGTTTACACACTGGACTTCTAATACACAACCCTCATAATATATGTGTCACAGTCGCTGGAATAAATGTCGGACCAAGGCGCAGCGAATGTTGAGTCTCCACATTATTTATTAGAAAGTGAAACTAAGCAAAGACAAAAACAAATAAACAATAAACTAACAACGAACCGTGACTACAGAGATGCTATGTGCACTAACTGAAAACAATAACCCACAGGTGGAAAAAATGCTACTTAAGTATGATCCCCAATTAGAGACAACGATAACCAGCTGCCTCTAATTGAGAATCATACAAATCACCAACATAGAAAAATGAACCTAGAACCCCACATAGAAAATATAAACTAGAACAACCCCCCAGTCACGCCCTGACCTACTCTACCATAGAAAATGAAAGCTTTCTATGGTCAGGACGTGACAATATGGCTGTTTTCCTGTTTTAGGCTCCTCAATTGCAAGTGGATGTCTCTAGGACAGGATTTGCCCTGAGGGTCCATTGAATGCCAAAAACAGTCTTTGAGACGCATGTTTGACAACTAGCTCTAAAATGGTTGAAGGTGCACAATGCAGAAATCGCTTCGCCATTTCCTGGTTGCTAAACTTCTAATAGTTTGCCTACTTTTAGTTTATGTGACAAAACAAGCAAGTACAGTGTAGATCGGAAAGCATAGTAATAGCGCACATAGAACAGATCTACCGCTTAGACTTGCTTTCAATGTGAATGACAGATCTATAGCTTCTATGTGAATTTGGTCGGGACGCCTAAAAAGTTACATATTGCAGCTTTAATATGTTTCTGTTTATGGAGCAGTTGTATATAATATTATGCCACATATTTTACAGCCCCTGTGGTGTGTGTGTCTGTCTGTGACATGTGTGTGTCAGTCTGTGGTGGGTGTGTGTGTCTGTCTGTGAGATGTGTGTGTCTGTCCGTGGTGTGTGTGTCAGTGGAGGCTCCTCAGAAGGAGGAAGGGGATGACCACCCCCCTCAATTTCATAAAAATTCAAATTGTGAAATATTTAAAGAGTTATCCTTTTTAGATAAAACTATACTAAATACATTAAAATGTCACCAAATCATTTATTAAAACACTGATTTGCAATGAAGGTCTACAGTAGCCTCAGCAGCACTCTGTAGGGTAGCACCATGGTGTAGCCGGAGGACAACTAGCTTTCGTCCTCCTCTGGGTATATTAACTTCAATACAAAACCTAGGAGGCTCCTGGTTCTCACCCCCTTCCATAGACTTACACAGTAAGTATGACAACTTCCGGAGGAAGTCCTCCAACCTACAGTGAGGAAAAAAAGTATTTGATCCCCTGCTGATTTTGTTCCCTTTGCCCACTGACAAAGAAATGATCAGTCTATAATTTTAATGGTACGTTTATTTGAACAGTGAGAGACAGAATAACAACAACAAAAAATCCAGAAAAACGCATGTCAAAAATGTTATAAATTGATTTGCATTTTAATGAGGGAAATAAGTATTTGACCCCTCTGCAAAACATGACTTAGTACTTGGTGGCAAAACCCTTGTTGGCAATCACAGAGGTCAGACGTTTCTTGTAGTTGGCCACCAGGTTTGCACACATCTCAGGAGGGATTTTGTCCCACTCCTCTTTGCAGATCTTCTCCAAGTCATTAAGGTTTCGAGGCTGACGTTTGGCAACTCGAACCTTCAGCTCCCTCCACAGATTTTCTATGGGATTAAGGTCTGGAGACTGGCTAGGCCACTCCAGGACCTTAATGTGCTTCTTCTTGAGCCACTCCTTTGTTGCCTTGGCCGTGTGTTTTGGGTCATTGTCATGCTGGAATACCCATCCACGACCCATTTTCAATGCCCTGGCTGAGGGAAGGAGGTTCTCACCCAAGATTTGACGGTACATGGCCCCGTCCATCGTCCCTTTGATGCGGTGAAGTTGTCCTGTCCCCTTAGCAGAAAAACACCCCCAAAGCATAATGTTTCCACCTCCATGTTTGACGGTGAGGATGGTGTTCTTGGGGTCATAGGCAGCATTCCTCCTCCTCCAAACACGGCGAGTTGCATTGATGCCAAAGAGCTCCATTTTGGTCTCATCTGACCACAATACTTTCACCCAGTTGTCCTCTGAATCATTCAGATGTTCATTGGCAAACTTCAGATGGGCATGTATATGGGCTTTCTTGAGCAGGGGGACCTTGCGGGCGCTGCAGGATTTCAGTCTTTCACGGCGTAGTGTGTTACCAATTGTTTTCTTGGTGACTATGGTCCCAGCTGCCTTGAGATCATTGACCTGATCCTCCCGTGTAGTTCTGGGCTGATTCCCCACCGTTCTCATGATCATTGCAACTCCACGAGGTGAGATCTTGCATGGAGCCCCAGGCCGAGGGAGATTGACAGTTCTTTTGTGTTTCTTCCATTTGCGAATAATCGCACCAACTGTTGTCACCTTCTCACCAAGCTGCTTGGCGATGGTCTTGTAGCCCATTCCAGCCTTGTGTAGGTCTACAATCTTGTCCCTGACATCCTTGGAGAGCTCTTTGGTCTTGGCCATGGTGGAGAGTTTGGAATCTGATTGATTGATTGCTTCTGTGGACAGGTGTATTTTATACAGGTAACAAGCTGAGATTAGGAGCACTCCCTTTAAGAGTGTGCTCCTAATCTCAGCTCGTTACCTGTATAAAAGACACCTGGGAGCCAGAAATCTTTCTGATTGAGAGGGGGTTAAATACTTATTTCCCTCATTAAAATGCAAATCAATTTATAACATTTTTGACATGCGTTTTTCTGGATTTTTTGTTGTTGTTATTCTGTCCCTCACTGTTCAAATAAACCTACCATTAAAATTATAGACTGATCATTTCTTTGTCAGTGGGCAGACATACAACATCAGTAGGGGATCAAATACTTTTTTCCCTCATTGTATCAGAAGTCTTGTAGCATGAACTGACATGTTGTCCACCTAATCAAAGGATCAGAGAATGAATCTAGTACTGAAAGCATAAGCTACAGCTAGTTTCTACTGCAGTGCATAAAATGTGGTGAGTAGTTGATTCAAAGAGAGAAAGACAATACTTGAACAGTTTTGAACAAATTCATTTCTTCCTAAATTAAGAAGCAAGAGAGAGAGAAAGAGAGAGCGAGAGATAGAGAGAGAAAGAGAGAGATAGCTATAATTGGTAGTATTTTTTTTAACTTTAACTTTGACTTAGCTTGTTGAATGCAGTTAGGTAGTTTAGCCTACTCAAACACCCGGCTCAAACGGAGAGGGATGCTATGTTAGCTAGCTGGCTATGGCTATCCAACACTGGAACTCTTCCAAGTCAAGGTAATCTTTTGGCAGTGGTGGAAAAAGTATCCAATTGTCCTACTTGGGTAAAAGTAAAGATACCGTAATAAAAAATGACTCAAGTATAAGTGAAAGTCACTGAGTAAAATAATACTCGAGTAAAAGTCCAAAACGGTTTTGTTTTAAATATACTTAAGTATCAAAAGTAAATGTAATTTCTAAAATATACTTAAGTATCACAAATAAAACTACAAGTACAGGTCCCATTTTCTGGTTATTTTTTACATTTACAAATAGCCAGGGGCTCAACCCAACACTCAGACATAATTTACAAATGAAGCATGTGTTTAGTGAGTCCGCCAGATCAGAGGCAGTAGGGACGACCAGGTGTTCTCTTTATACGTGTGTGAATTAGACCATTTTGCTGTCCTGCTAAGCATTCAAAATGTAACGAGTACTTTTGGGTGTCAGGGAAAATGTATGGAGTAAAAAGTACATAATTTTCTTTAGGAATGTAGTGAAGTAAAAATTAAAAGTTGTTAAAAATATAAATAGTAAAGTAAAGTACAGATACACCAAAAAACTACTTAAGTAGTACTTGAAAGTATTTTTACTTAAGTACTTTACACAACTGGCTTTTGGTTTTATTAAATTATTGCCACCGGGACCCACCACTGTAACTGCTAAACTGCTTTCTGACGGTACTCTACTGCATGATTGTAGTGGGTTTACTAATGTGTTTTTTCTGGTAGCTATGTTGACTAGGAGATAACAATGTAGGCTGTGTGTAGCGGTTTGCAGTATGAATGTTTGGCTTGGAAAGTTATTTTTGCCTGCTCACAGTCCGCAAGCGAAGGGAAAAGGTGAGAGAAGGAGAGCGAGTAGATAGTTGCGAGAAGGAATTATACTGTGTATACTAGCAAAGTGATCCAGTTTTATTATGTGGCTGCAATGAAAGTGAACTTTGTTTGTGTGTGATCGGGGTGTATTCATTCTGCCGATTCTGCTGAAAAACGTATTTCTTAAACGGAAGCAAACGGAACAAAACGGGGATAAACATAACTGAATATGTCCAATAGAAACTCTCATTTGCAACTGTTGGACTAATGATTACACCCCAGATCAGCTAGATTCAGGCAAGACTGTGCAAGGCGGTATTGAATGTGTCAATGTCTGTCAGCTTGATTACTCAAAATTCTTTCGACCAGTGCACCTACGTTGTAAACTTTCATTCATCGGCTAGGTTGTAGCAACCTCATGATGGGTACAGGGAAAATTTGTGCATAAACCTATCGATGTTACATTGAGCTGGGTGAATGGAATATGAATGACAGTCATCCAATATGCTGTAAAAGATATGAGGCCATGCTCATGAAATATAAATAATCCATTTTAAACGGCACCGACCGCCAGTGATGTCTGTCTGTGGTGTGTGTGTGTGTCTGTCAGTGGTGTGTGTGTGTCTGTGCTGTGTGTCTGTCTGTGGTGTCTGTCTGTGGTGTCTGTCTGTCTGTCTGTCTGTGGTGCGCATGCGCGTGATGTGTTCTGCTGGGTAATAGTATGCTTGTCCCAAATGTATTCCTCTCTCGCACACTTATCTGATCTTGCCCAAACTCATGCCTCTCTACAGCTCCCACTGGAGGCTCAGCCTACACACACACACACACACACACACACACACACACACGGAGAAAGAGGGGGCCCAGTTAAAAGACTGTTTCCTTTTTAAGAAGCTGTCAAACCGGTTCTCCCCAGTCCACTCTGCAGAGAGAGGAGGCATTGTCCAAGGATTGTGTTGTGCCTGAGAGGAACAGACAAAATAGTTAGACAAAGAGAGTCTGAAAAGATCAAAGACATTAAGTGTGGCCTCAAACTATACACACACACACACACACACACACACAGAGACACACACACACTGACACACACCTCCAGCAATACTGCTGAGACTTTTTTTTACCTTAGGATGCAGGTCATATCTGACAGACAGAGCTACAACTTTACTTCACTTGAATTGTATTCTATTCTTTTTCATTTAGACAGTTGGGACAAAACTTTGACGGGAAGAAGCACGTAAAAGAGGAAGATGAAAGTTAATATGCCTAGTTCCAGTGATTTAAAGTATCTGTCCAGTGTTGCAGATTTTAGATGACCTAAAATGAATTACAATATTAATTAAATAGATGTCCTTCCAAAAAATTTGAATTAAGAATGTTAAAAAGCAGCTTTTCTCTTGGCCATGCTTGGCCTGGTTTGGGCATATATATATAAAATATATATAAAAAATATATAAATGTATATGTCAAATATCTAAAAAAATATATATTTCACAGCTCAGCCAATGAGATGCACATACAGTTGGATATTGAAATTAGTTCCCAAGTGGGGGCACTGGGGCAGACTGCCTGAGCCTGGCTGCACCAAGTCAAATAGTATTGATGGATTCAGGATGCACGATGGAACTACTAGAGCACTTTACTATAACAGCAATACAGTGCCTTCAGAAAGTATTTATACCCCTTGACCTATTCCACATTGTGTTGTATTACAGCCTGAATTCAAAATTGATTAATACTTTTTTCTTCACCCATCTACAGTACACACAATAACCCATAATGACATAGTGAAAACATGTTTTTAGAAATGTTAGCAAATTTATTGAAAATGAAATACAGAAATATTTCATTTACATAAGTATTCACACCCCTGAGTCAATACATGTTAGAATTACCTTTGGCTGCGATTACAGCTGCGGTTTCCTTCCTCTCCGGCAACTGAATTAGGACGGACGCCTGTATCTTTGTAGTGATTGGGTTTATTGATACACCATCCAAAGTGTAATTTGTAACTTCACCATGCTCAAAGGGATTCAATGTTTGCTTGTTCAATTTTTCCCATCTATCAATAGGTGCCCTTCTTTGCGAGGCATTGGAAAACCTCCCTGGTCTTTGTGGATAAATCTGTGTTTGAAATTCACTGCTCGACTGAGGGACCTTACAGATAATTGTATGTGTAGGGTACAGAGATGAGGTCATTCAAAAATCCTGTTAAACACTATTATTGCACACAGAGTGAGTCCATGCAATTTATTCAGCACATTCTTGCTCCTGAACGTATTTAGGCTTGCCATACATTTTTTATTTGTAAACATTTCTAAAAACATAATTCCACTTTGATATTATGGGGTATTGTGTGTAGGCCAGTGACACAAAATCTCAATTTAGCAAATGTTAAATTCAGTCTGTAACACATCAAAATGTGGAAAAAGACTAGGGGTGTGAATACTTTCTGAAGGCACTGTAAATGCAGACTGATTACTTCACTAGCATGAGTTGTTTCTGAACGTTGCTTTGTCACTATATTCCCAATTTCTGTGTTGTTAGCTACTTAACTAGCTAGCTAGCAAAAAAATTATAATAAATAAATAAACTAGCTAGCTAGCCGTGAAGCTACCTAGCTAGCTACGGCTGCTACCTACTGTATATCAGTCAGCAACTTAACAAGGTTTCTCTTGACATAACACTTTTAGCTAGGCTAGAAACCACAGGATTTCAAATAGAAGGGAATGGCGAGATGGTTGTTGTGTTGAGGATCTGACTTGTTTTCTTGTTGGTTAGCCAGATAGCAACAATAGCTAATGTTAGCATGCTAATGTTAGCAACTGCTTTCATACAGCCAGCGGGCCACTCTTACAAATTACATACTTTGAAATAGAAGTGAATGGTGAGATAGTTGTTGCATAGGCTTTGTCTTTATTGCTAACACCAGCTGTGGATTAATTGGCTTGCTAGCTAGCTTGATTGTGTGTAGTGAGTGTGCACTCCTGAGCCCGAGTCTCCTCTAGTCTCGAGAAGGATCCTTCTTCCCACCGGAGAATTTGTAAAAAGCTGCTGGACCAATCACATATGGGCCTGTTTTGGCAAAAGAGGATGATGTCATTATCCAAGTAAATTTCATGTGTTTTCTTAAACGGTTTGTTTCAAAAACAAGTCTGAGATGGGGTTTTACTGAGTTTTTTTTCTCTAATTAATGCTTTGGCCACAACTACAAATAAAGGACTAGTTAACAACATTATTTAGTTATGCTCAAACAGAATATGAGCTTTTAACTGGACAGTTACTTTAAGACAGTATCTTCTGGTCAGATGATTCTACTTTACACGCAGCCCTACACACACATGCGCACAAAAACACACACAGACGCACACACACACACTGCCTGCATTCCTGAGGGTTAACTGTACATTAGCATCATGTGACAGTGAGAAATGTGCCTCAACGAGCACCAATTAGGGCCCGGTAACATTTGTATGTGTGTGTGTGTGTGTGTGTGTGCGTGCATGTGCGTGTGTGCCTATGCGCGTATGTTTGTGTGTGGCTGAGCATATGTATGTGTATATAATATTTGTTTCCTCATCCACATACTTCCTTACTTGCTGTGTCCTTTTTAAATCTATCACTATGACTTGTTTTGCCAGGCGTAAATCTTCTGTCTCTAACCACACCCTGTAATAACCCCAGCCTCCTATCTTAACACTAGAACCACTAAAGCAGTTATTTGGACTGCTCATGAATTCAATTGTTTTATTACTCTGCTATTTTTTAAGTCATGCCCCCTCTGTCCTTGACTTTTCCTATATAAGTCTACATAACACACTGTCGTTGTTAGAATCGTAATATCAAAAACAGAACTGGAGTTATCAACAGTATAAGGAGGGCATGTACTTTTTTGAATGGTTTTGCGCATCCTTCTCCTGACAGTAGAGCCTGCTCCGCTCCTTCTCCTGACAGTAGAGCCTGCTCCGCTCCTTCTCCTGACAGTAGAGCCTGCTCCGCTCCTTCTCCTGACAGTAGAGCCTGCTCCGCTCCTTCTCCTGACAGTAGAGGCTGCTCCGCTCCTTCTCCTGACAGTAGAGCCTGCTCCGCTCCTTCTCCTGACAGTAGAGGCTGCTCCGCTCCTTCTCCTGACAGTAGAGCCTGCTCCGCTCCTTCTCCTGACAGTAGAGCCTGCTCCGCTCCTTCTCCTGACAGTAGAGCCTGCTCCGCTCCTTCTCCTGACAGTAGAGGCTGCTCCGCTCCTTCTCCTGACAGTAGAGGCTGCTCCGCTCCTTCTCCTGACAGTAGAGGCTGCTCCGCTCCTTCTCCTGACAGTAGAGGCTGCTCCGCTCCTTCTCCTGACAGTAGAGCCTGCTCCGCTCCTTCTCCTGACAGTAGAGGCTGCTCCGCTCCTTCTCCTGACAGTAGAGTCTGCTCCGCTCCTTCTCCTGACAGTAGAGGCTGCTCCGCTCCTTCTCCTGACAGTAGAGGCTGCTCCGCTCCTTCTCCTGACAGTAGAGGCTGCTCCGCTCCTTCTCCTGACAGTAGAGGCTGCTCCGCTCCTTCTCCTGACAGTAGAGCCTGCTCCGCTCCTTCTCCTGACAGTAGGAGGCTGCTCCGCTCCTTCTCCTGACAGTAGAGCCTGCTCCGCTCCTTCTCCTGACAGTAGAGCCTGCTCCGCTCCTTCTCCTGACAGTAGAGGCTGCTCCGCTCCTTCTCCTGACAGTAGAGGCTGCTCCGCTCCTTCTCCTGACAGTAGAGGCTGCTCCGCTCCTTCTCCTGACAGTAGAGGCTGCTCCGCTCCTTCTCCTGACAGTAGAGCCTGCTCCGCTCCTTCTCCTGACAGTAGAGGCTGCTCCGCTCCTTCTCCTGACAGTAGAGGCTGCTCCGCTCCTTCTCCTGACAGTAGAGCCTGCTCCGCTCCTTCTCCTGACAGTAGAGGCTGCTCCGCTCCTTCTCCTGACAGTAGAGGCTGCTCCGCTCCTTCTCCTGACAGTAGAGCCTGCTCCGCTCCTTCTCCTGACAGTAGAGCCTGCTCCGCTCCTTCTCCTGACATTAAAGTGCTGTGCCCAGTTGATAATCACCCCGATAATTGTCTCAAAACTGAACCTAAACTAGAGGCCTACCGAAATAAATGTCACACATATACCAACAGATGAGATAAATTAACTTGATGAGTGACTTGATGAGTGAGCGGAGGCGAATGATGCACAATTATGTAATCACCAATTGTGAATGAAGAACAGCAGTCCAGGTTTTATCAGCCTACACTTGTCTACTTGGAGCACACAGTGAGAGCGTGCATAATTTACAAAATCTGAATGAAACGATACAGATGGTGGGGAAGAAATGAATCATGACCTCTCTGATGATTATTCTTCTGATTCAGAGCCACAGCCTACACCTTCGAGGCCTACTGCACAAAAAAGCTGACCGGGCTACCACCATTTAAAACAATATATATTTAACCTTTATTTAACTAGGCAAGTCAGTTAAGAACAAATTCTTATTTACAATGACTTCCTACACAGGCCAAACCCGGGCCATTTGTGCATCACCCTATGGGACTCCCAATCATGGCCGGTTGTGATACAGCCTGGATTCGAACCTGGGTGTCTGTAGTGACGCCTCCAGCACTGAGATGCAGTGCCTTAGACAGTTGCGCCACTTGGCACCAATTGAAACGGTGAGACAGGAGCGAGGACGGGCAGCACCATTTGGATAGAACAAGCCGGTGACAATGGTACAGGCCGATTATCAGCACAAAATGTATGGGATAGCCTAGCCTACCTTTCTTTAGAGAAACCATGTCACGCGATCGTTTGTACAGAGCAGTAAACACTGACAATAATTGACTGCTGTCATATCGACACAGTGCATTCGGAAAGTATTCCTTGACTTTTTCCACATTTTGTTACATTACAGCCTTATTCTAAAATGTATTAAATAGTCCTCCCCCTCATAAATCTACACACAATACCCCATAATGACAAAGCAAAAACATGTTTTGAGATTTTTTTTTGCAAATGTATTAAAAATAAAAAACTTTATTGAAGCACCTTAAGCAGTGATTACAGCCTTGAGTCTTCTTGGATATGACGCTACAAGCTTGGCACACCTGTATTTGGGGAGTTTCTTCCATTCTTCTCTGCAGATGCTCTCAAGTTCTGCCAGGTTTGATGGGGAGTGTCGCTGCACAGCTATTTTCAGGTCTCTCCAGAGACGTTTGATCGGGTTCAAGGGCCACTCAAGGACATTCAGAGACTTGTCCCGAAGCCACTCCTGCTTTGTCTTGGCTGTGTTCTTAGGGTCGTTGTCCTGTTTGAAGGTGAACCTTCGCCCCAGTCTGAGGTCCAGAGCGCTATGAAGCACCTTTTCATCAAGGATCTCTCTGTACTTTGCTCTTTTCATCTTTCCTTCAATCCTGACTAGTCTCCCAGTCCCTGCCGCTGAAAAACATCCCCACAGCATGATGCTGCTACCACCATGCTTCATCGTAGAGATGTTGCCAGGTTTCCTCCAGACATAACATTTGGCATTCAGGCCAAAGAGTTCAATCTTGGTTTCATCAGACCAGAGAATCTTGTTTCTCATGGTCAGAGTCCTTTAGGTGCCTTTTGGCAAACTCCGAGTGTCTGTCGTGCCTTTTACTGAGGAGTGGCTTCTGTCTGGCCACTCTACCATAAAGCCCTGATTGGTGGAGTGCTGCAGAGATGGTTGTCCTTCTGGAAGGTTCTCCCATCTCCACAGAGGAACTATGGAGCTCTGTCAGAGTTACCATTGGATTCTTGGTCACCTCAGTGAGATGGGCGTTGGCCCTTCTGCCCCGATTGTTCAGTTTGGCTGGGCAGCCAGCTCTAGGAAGTTCCAAACTTCTTCCATTTAAGAATGACGGAGGCCACTGTTCTTGCTGCAGACATTTTTTGGTACCCTTCCACAGATCTGTGCCACGACACAATCCTCCCTCGGAGCTCTACGGATAATTCCTTCGACCACACACAACCAAATTATTATTTTTGCGATATATGAAATATATTAATTACACTGTTAGAATGTTGCAGTCAGAATGACTGTTCATTAGCTTGAAGGGGGTCAAATAAAAGTGTTTTAATCACATGCTTCGTAAACAAGGTGCGGACTAACAGTGAAATACTTACTTACGGGCCCTTCCCAACAATGTAGAGAAAAAGAAAATAGAGAAATAACGAAAAGTAAAACACGTAATAATAAAAGTAATAATAGATACACAATGAGTAACGATAAGTTCTAGTATTAAAGCCCACATGCAGTCTTTTTTTATTTTATTATTATTTATTTACTTTAAAATAATTGTGAAAATGCTATGCTATGTCTGATAAATCACTGTGTGTGTTTATTTCATTAAAATTACTCCAAATATATTTCCCTGAGCCTCCTTTTGCTATTGAAATGTGGGCGTGTTGATACACATTTTTATATATTTAAATTCACAACCCTTATTGGCGGATAGGGTCGTTTAGACTCTAGAGCCTACCCCGCTTACCCCTTAAAAGTAAGAGGATACATATGCAAATAAAAGATGACTGGTCATTGGTCAGAATAATCCGATCAGATTGTTATGTCAGGATCTTGGCCAAAAACTCCATCCCACCTGAACAGGCTGAAATTACAGGATTTATTTTCAAACAGCTCTTACACAAAAATAGCATTATCATCATTTTCACAATTTCCGAGTGTTATTTTGACCTCATAATGTAGAAAACAGGAAAATACGTTTTTGACTGCAGTGCCGCTTTAAGGAACTTACAGTAACTTACTTTCACTGAGTTTACTAATGACAATGCTCTCACTTCAAATGATCCCATGACAAAGCCTGTGGTCTGGACACACCCCTTAGAGACAGGCTCTTTGCAGGCTAAATGTTATGGGCAGCAACAGTCAACCTGATTCCGCTGGTCTCCTCTTCATACACACACAAACACATGTTCACACAAACACACACACTGGTCACCTCCTCATGTTCTTACAGGTAATGACCTGGACGCTCCCCTTTGGCTGTGACAGTGCACGTGTGCCTTCCTGGAGCGAGTGTGTGGGTGTGAGTGTGTTCTGACAGAGGGATGAGTGAATGTGTGTCGGTTGACTGTCAGACTCTCACACCTGCCTCAACTTGCCCACAGGTTCTGCACTCTTAACATAGTCAGGTCAGGGAGGTGTGTCCTCACTACGCTATGTTCTGACTCGGATGGAGAGCTTATCCCATCAACCGCCACACCCTACATCCTGTCTACAGCCTGTCTACAGCCTGTCTACATCTCTCGCTCTCAGGTTTTTAATCTGTACCTTCCTGCACAAGTCCCTTGGAATGTCCAGTCACTACCACGATCAAGGATTCCACGGGTCACCATGGAGACCAAGGATTCCTGAGGTCTAGGGCAGGGCAGTCCCAGGTAGGTGTGATTTCACAGGTTGACTAACACATACTCAGACACACATAAATCCTATGCACACTTGGACTGTGAGTGTCTGATATATTTATTGTCTGCAACATTTGCTGATGAGTAGAGAACGATCTCTATCTGGAACGGACGGCGGGATGGACAGACAGGAGGACAGACATACCCCCCCTCTAGTAAGACAAGCTAATCCCAAGCAGACGGTCACACATGATGTTCATATCACCTGCATTCCTCACACAGCCTACCATGTGGGAGTGTGTGCGTTCGTGCATGTGAGCATATGTGTTTTTTTACACTTAATCCTCCTTGTCCCCATTTGAACGAAAAGACTGTAAGAGTTAAGTTAACCTGGTCCCACAGAAAGATAATGTATTGAACTAACATAGTTCTAAATGCACAGTAACATAGCCTTTCCACGTATTATGGAACTGTTGTGGCAGAATTTTGGTGAGCCATTAGAACTTCTCAAGGGTTATGCTATTGTTCTTGGATGGACTGTGACGTTATGCCTTTCATAGACTCGTGTTATGTCTGCACCCTAACACAAGGGCATTGTGTTCTGGAACTGTTGCTTGTATCAGATAACTGTTGCGTAAACAATATGATTGTATTATCACCTCCCACTATATCAGGGACATGTAACCATTTATGCTTTGAGTTCTTCCCTATGAAATCAGAGATAGATAGATCTCCCTCGCATACATAGTCTCTGCCTTAACGTTTGGATCGAGTTTGCCACAGTAGAACATTGCAGTGAAATGGAATGTCTGTTCTATTTGGTCCTAATTCTATAGCTGGTGCCCCTCCATATAGGGAGAACTGTGTGCCTCCTCCTGCCCAGAGCAGCTGTGTCTGCCCACTGAGACGGGGAACATCCTCTATTAATCCTCCCCCTGTCATTTGGAGCTTAGACACACGTGTCCAGGGTCTGTCATATGGATCATATGGAGCTTAGGCATGCAGTATGCGGAATGCCTAGAGCTTATGCACAACTGTACATTAATTCCAGGGTGTGAGAACAACATATGCTTACCCATACTACCGAGTGGGCCAGTGGAGTCAGTGATGAGCTCGCAACAACATAGTTGTACCCCAAGGTTGTGACCCAACTAAGGACAAAATCAGAACCTAGTACTAGACTGTGACCCTAGACGAACTGGTCTTGACCCACCTTGAGTAAACACTTCTCCACACTTGAGCAATGACTGACACGCCCCAAAGTTCTTGTGAATCTCTGGCTCCTCGACTTCCTGGTGGGCCGCCCCCAGGTGGTGAGGGTAGGCAACAACACATCCACCACCTTGACCCTCCTCCTGTACTCCCTGTTCACCCACGACCGCTTGGCCCTGTGCACGACTCCAACACCATCATTAAGTTTGCCGATGACACATCGGTGGTAGGCCTGATCACCGACGATGATTTGACAGCCTATAGGGAGGAGGTCAGAGACCTGGCAGTGTGTTGCCAGGACAACAGCCCCTCCCTCAACGTCAGCAAATCGTGGAATACAGTGATCGTGGAATACAGGAAAAGGAGGGGCTGAAGGGGAGTGGGTCGGGAGCATCGATTTAATTAGTGTCCACATCGCTGAGGATCTGGGACCAAAAGGCTCCAGAACAGCTTCTACCCCCAAGCCATAAGACTAGTGAACAGTTCATCAAATGGCCACATAGACTATTTGTATTGACTGCCTTTTATATTTTGCACTGACTCTCTTACACTGGCTCTATGCACACTCACTACCCACACATACTACACTGACACTCCAACACACACACACACACACACACACACACACACACACACACACACACACACACACACACACACACACGCATATTGACACCACACACACTCACACAGACGCACTTTCACACTCTTCACATACGCTGCTGCTACTCTGTTTATTATCTATCCTGATTGCCTAGTCACCTTTTACCCCTACCTACATGTACATTTACCTCAACTACCTCGTACCCCTGCATATTGAATCAGTATTGGTACTCCTTGTATATAGTCTCGTTATTGTTACTTTGTGTTACTATTTCCTTTTTTATTTAGCAATTATTTATTTTTTACTTTCTAACTCTGCATTGCTGGGAATGGGCTCGTAAGTAAGCATTTCACAGTAAAGTCTACACCTGTTGTATTCGGCGTGTGTGACAAATAAAATGTGATTTGAATCTCAAAATGTGTGTTCGTTATTCCCTTGGTTTACAGCCCCCTGAAACATGAAGAAAAAGAGGCCAGAGAGAAAACAGCGCAGAGAGGAGAGAATCTGTTCCAACATGCAGAGAGAGAGAGGGAGAAAAACAGAGAGAGAAAGAATTCCACTAATCGCAATCCAAAACCTCACCCCGCCCCTCCCTTACCCTGCAGTTACTCCTCCCTCTCCCTCCCAAAACCCACCCATTCCTCCTAACACACCCTAATCCTTCCCTACTTCTCCCAAAAATCAATGTTCCTCCCTCAAAGCCATCCCAGCCAAACCCAACCCTACTCCTCCCTGTCCATCTCACCCTTTCTCTCTCACCTCTCTCCCCCTCACAGGTCGACACAAACACACAGTTCTCCTCAAACACTACGGCTGAGCTTTGGCTCCTGTCCTCACCAGAGACGCATTATGTTGACGGATTTATTCCCCTGGCGACCAGTGATTCTCAGTGCGACGCCATAGCTCTGCGTGTCACAGTCCAAACCTCAATCCACAAGTCTGCCAGATGCAGCACAGTAACCTTTTTATTTACCTAACTTATTCACAGGAACTGACTGTACAGGGATACGACTATTACTCTCTTAGAAATACAGCAAAGTAGAAAACCCCCCCCTGTTATCTTATCCAAACGAGATAACATACCACACATTACTGAGGAAACCAACTGACCAGAAGAAAATGTTGAAAATGAAAATGTCACGGTGTGTTCTCCCCAAAAACCACATACTATGTTAAAGTTTGCCAAATTGTTTTGTTCAGGAAGTTTGTTTTTATTGTTGTGCGTATGGTGTGTGATCTGAGGTAACATCTAGAATGGTGTGTTGGTATATACTGTCTATGCAGGTGTTATTGTATGGTATAATATGTCTGTGTGATGTATCCGTATGCTGTATGTCTTTAGTTTCATTTGCTGTGCTTGTCAAATGTTATTATTGAACCTCACATGACAGATTTATTGAATGTTGTGAAAACCAAGAAACAAAATGTAAAAAAAAAAGAAGTTTGTTTTACACTGTTTCAACAAGCTGTTACAAAATCTGACGAGGTAGGAAAAAAAGCATTAGTTGAGACAGGCAATGCTGAAACATCAGCAACATCTGATATGTCTTCATATTACTTACACACTCATTCACTATACTTGTACATCCTAACTCTGCTTCTCCTTAGCAAGGCACCGCTTAGGTAATGTCATAATCTGATCTATAAATCCCTTCATTTACAGATAACTGAGCATGGGCCAGATTCCTACGACATAGAGGTGAGTGAATCTGCACGGCGAGAACAAACAAGCAGAATAACTCCTTTATTTGATCCTGTCATTCCCACAGGAAGAACACACCTACGTGGCTGGCACACCGACAGGAGCATAAGAACACACACACGCACTCATGACTGGCACTAGGTACACACACACACACACACACACACACCCACACACACACACACACACCCCCAGAGGGCAAGAAGTTTATTGGTCAAATCTTTATCTACAGTAAGCCTGGGTACAATTCCCTCAAAGTGGAGGTAGTGTACACAACATAATCCACTCTCGGGATACTGTAAACATACTGGAAGGATTGTCCATAGCAGGTCACAGCAAAACTTTCACATCACACTCAGCTCACATTCTCATTTGATAAAATATTGAATAGCAAATGAATGATCAATAACATAATCCTCTGAGAGGTCTGACTGTATTACACCAGAGTAAAGGGTTTATGTATCAGTGCTGACACATTTCCTGTTTTCCACACCTTAAACCGCCAAATGACTGTGTCATAGTCATCACTATCTTGCCTTGTGTGTGTGTGTGTGAGATTATATATATATTATACACACACACACACACACACACACACACACACACACACACACACACACACACACACACTGAGTGTACAAAATATTAAGAACACCTGCTCTTTCCATGATCTAGACTGACCAGGTGAATTCAGGTGAAATCTATGATCCATTATTGATGTTATTTCTTAAATCCACTTCAATCAGTGTAGATGAAGGGGAGGAGACGGGTTAAAGAAGGATTTTTAAACCTTGAGACAATTGAGACATGGGTTGTGTATGTGTGCCATTCAGAGGGTGAATGGGCAAGATAAAATATGAAGTGCCTTTGAACAGGGTATGGTAGTAGGTACCAGGCACACCGGTTTGGGTCAAGAACTGCAACGCTACTGTGTTTTTCCACTCTCAACAGTTTCCTGTGTGTATCAAGAATGGTCCACCACCCTATGGACATCCAGCCAACTTGACACAACTGTGAGAAGCATTGCAGTCAACATGGGCCAGCATCCCTGTGGAACGCTTTCGACACCTTGTAGAGTTCATGGCCCGACTAATTGAGGCTGTTCTGAGGGCAAAGGTGTGTGGGTGGGAGGGGGGGACTCAATATTAGGAAGGTCTACTTAATGTTTTGTACACTCAGTGTATATGTATGCGCGCGCATGTGTGTGTGTGTGTGTGTGTGTGTGTGTGTGTGTGTGTGTGTGTGGTAAGATGTCCCTGATCTGTTATTCAGCAATACAGTAAGCTCAATTTGGATAGTCTCTGGATACAATTGTAGTGCTTTATCAAAGCCACCTGGGACCAGAAGAGAGAACAGAAGGATGAAGGATGCACCCACAGCCTTTCAACTATTCCAGGAATTTGCCCTGTAATAGATTCTTGGTGTTTCTGGGTAACTGTAAAGATTGATTTGAAACATACGCTTGGCTTACACAACTTTGCTTTGATAATATAGTAGCAGTGAACTCCATGTTTATGTTTCTTTTCCTAAACAACACACTGTAGCGACTAAGGGAACAGCCAGAGCTGGGTTTGAACCAGCGACCCTGTGGAAATATGGTGAGTGCACGACCACATGCCAAGATCCTGACATGTTGGTAGAAGCTGTGGCACACACACAGTTGTCAATGTCACTTCTTCACACTCAGTGGACTGAGCATAAATAGCAGTGCAGTGCCATCTACTGGCCAGTTACGTGCCTTAACAGATACAGTAGTCCTAAACACATCCCCGTGGCTCAACACTGATGTGAAGGCAATTACCTGGGACTAGACAGGTGATGATCAATTCCTGGTGGGCATCCACCTTGTTGCTTTCACCTAGCCTGTGTTTTCAGATCAAGGCAGATGAAGAAGAGGAAGCAACTTTAGACTTTTGAGATGAAGCCTAGCCTAGCCTAGCCTATGCACCAATTGCTGTTGCTGCTGTTGATCATGATTTACACACAGAGTATACACAACATTAAGAACACCTGCTTTTTCCATGACACAGACTGACCAGGTGAATCCAGGTGAACGCTATGATCCCTTTTGATGGCACTTGTTAAATCCACTTCAAATCAGTGTAGATGAAGGGGAGGAGACCGGTTAAAGAAGGACTTTTAAGCTTTGAGACATGGATTGTGTATGTGTGCCATTCAAAGGGTGAATGGGCAAGACAAAATATGTAAGTGCCTTTGAACGAGGGATGGTAGTAGGTGCCAGGCGCACCGGTTTGAGTGTGTCAAGAACTGCAACACTGGGTTTTTCCACGCTCAACAGTTTCCCTTGTGTATCGAGAATGGTCCACCACCCAACGGACACTCAGCCAACTTGACACCACCATGGGAAGCATTGGAGTCATCCCTGTGGAACACTTGACACCTTATAGAGTCCATGACCCAACGAATGGAGGCTGTTCTTGGGGGTGAAAGGGGGTGCCTTTCAATATTAGGAAGCTCTTGCTAATGTTTTGTACACTCAGTGTATTTACAGCCGAGTAGGTGGTAAGACATAATGCGTGGTGGGCACACACAGTGTAAATATACCCTCTGTCATCTCAGTCAGCTGTAATGGTTGTTTTGCTCACCTGTGTGGGTGAGCACTGGCTCCATCGGTAATGATCAAGTGTGTACAGGGTGGGGAAGTGCTTGGCGGCTTGTAGCAGTATCACACGAAGACCGCCAGATGCCGCCGTCACCTCTCGCCCATCTGAAGGTGAGTTCGAGCAGAGAGCGCGCTACAAATATCCGAAGCCTTCAACATTATTTGCGTGAAAAAGTTAATTGTCCATTCCTACCCCCCCCCCCCCCCCCACAAAAAATGAATAAAATATAAAACATGTCAATTTAGACTGAATGATAAGGGTTTTGAAGACAAGGTGCACAAGGTGTCACACCGTCGAGGAGATTTTTCTTTGGCTTCTTGCCCACCCGTCTCCCGGTTCATGTCACACCAGACTATTCATCCCACAGACCGTCTCATCCAGAGGAGCAGACACCTGAAGCTTCACTCATTCCGTTTCCTGGATAACAGAAGATGACACCACTCATCCACATATAGGCTACAGTATGGACTAAAAACAGAAGAGCGGTTTATTTATTATTTACAATTCGGACTATCACAATAACTTTGGGCAATCTGATCAATTTATGAAGGGGAGGCAATCAATGGAGACTTGAACATTGGAGAACAACATTTTGAATAGAATTCTCCCTGGAGGACTTTTATTATCCTAGTAGGCAATTCTTCGCACAGGTTTGCGTAGGGATATGGTGCCATAACTTTAGACTGTTGCCACAGCTATGCAATCAACTGACTACAGCATGCACGAATCACAGGAATCTCCAACCGTACCGATTTCAACCGCTACAGGGGGCAATTTCTTCCCTAACCAACTGCATCAGCTCGAGTTCGACGTCAATTCGTTTCTTCCCGGTGATGGTTATAACGGTAATAACGGGAATAACGGTCACTACAGTCCAGAGATTTATGAGTTTGGGTTCGCAAACTCTGGGTTCCCAAACTCTTCCGATTGTTATGGATCGTATACGGGCTCTTCATCTCTCACCACGGACACAGGTGCGTAGCGTGATTTATTTCTATTGTATAATCAAACCTGTTTATTCCAGTGTGGCTGTGCCCATGATCACTGAATGTCGCCGTTTTCTGCTCCCAAGTTTGTATACATCAATTACGCACAGGCACATCCAAACCTGACAGCTAATGGGCAATACACTCCTTTTTAGAAGATGAACATAAAGCTATTTGTTCTTTCTCGCAGAAAGATGAGAAGGATCCAGATGTCAGAATGGTACATATTGATCATTAAATTACACTGTCTGCTCTAAAATGTGGATATATCCATAACAGGCAATTAAGCACAATTATGCACATCCACACGTGAGAGCAAGGCAGCAGTAAATGAAGTGGAGAGGGCAGAACAGTCAGAAAGTCAAAGCCAAAACTGTCCTTTTATGACTAGCCTATACTTTCCATTTTAGTAGCCTATGATGTGGCAATTTCTGTACTTTTCAGAAACATTGTGTTGGTTCTTTATGCCAGGCTTTGTTTTAAACCTAGTGCACAGGCTACATTGTGTAAATCAATGATAGGCTTATCTCTCGTGAACAGACCAAATAACACAATATTTTAGTTCTGGGTTAACCAAGATTAATGACAGGCCTGCTAATGATCATACACATTTTCTCAGAGAAAGAGGAGAAGGAGACAGAAGTCAGAATGGTAAAGGAAAATCCAAAGAAAGTCCGGAAGCCTAGAACGATCTACTCCAGCCTGCAGCTGTGTGTGCTCCAGAGCAGATTCCGAATGAGGCAGTATCTGGCGCTACCTGAACGCGCGGAGATCGCTGCGTCACTGGGACTCACACAAACACAGGTGCGCTATGTTCATTTTCTGACCATGATGGAGGATATTAAATAGTATTCTTTTCATTATGCTAAATGTATTTAATACAGTCGGAAGTTTACATACACCTTAGAAAAATACATTTAAAAACTCAGTTTTTCACAATTCCTGACATTTACTCCTAGTAAAACGTCCCTGTCTTAGGTCAGTTAGGATCACCCCTTTATTGTAAGAATGTGAAATGTCAGAATAATAGTAGAGAAAATGATTTATTTCAGCTTTAATTTCTTTCATCACATTCCCAGTGGGTCAGAAGTTACCATACACTCAATAAGTCTTTGGTAGCATTGCCTTTAAATTGTTTAACTTCGTTCAAACGTTTCATGTAGCCTTCCACAAGCTTCCCACAATAAGTTGGGTGAATTTTGGCCCATTCCTCCTGACAGAGCTGGTGTAACTGAGTCAGGTTTGTTGGCCTCCTTGCTCACACATGCTTTTTCAGTCCTGCCCACACATTTTCTATGGGATTGAGGTCAGGGCTTTGTGATGGCCACTCCAATACCTTAACTTTGTTGTCCTTAAGCCATTTTGCCACAACTTTGGAAGTATGCTTGGGGTTATTGTCCATTTGGAAGACCCATTTGCGCCCAACTTTAACTTCCTGACTGATGTCTTGAGATGTTGCTTCAATATATCCACATAATTTTCCTACCTCATGATGCCATCTATTTTGTGAAATGCACCAGTCCCTCCTGCAGTAAAACACCCCCACAACATGATGCCGCCAACCCCGTGCTTCACGTTTGGGATGGTGTTCTTCGGCTTGCAAGCCTCCCCCTTTTTCCTCCAAACATAACGATGTCATTATGGCCAAACAGTTGTATTTTTGTTTCATCAGACCAAAGGACATTTACCCAAAAAGTATGATCTTTGTCCCCATGTGCAGTTGCAAACCGTAGTCTGGCTTTTTTATGGCGGATTTGGAGCAGTGGCTTCTTCTTTGTTGAGCGGCCTTTCAGGTTATGTCGATATAGGACTCGTTTTACTGTGGATATAGATACTTTTGTACCTGTTTCCTCCAGCATCTTCACAAGGTCCTTTGCTGTTGTTCTGGGATTGATTTGCACTTTCTGCACCAAAGTACATTAATCTCCAGGAGACAGAACACATCTCCTTCCTGAGCAGTATGACGGCTGCGTGGTCCTATGGTGTTTATAGTTGCGTACTATTGTTTGTACAGATGAACGTGGTACTTTCAGGCGTTTGGAAATTTCTCCCAAGGATGAACCAGACTTGTGGAGGTCTACAATTGTTTTTCTGAGGTGTTGGCTGATTTATTTTCATTTTCCCATGATGTCATGCAAAGAGGCACTAAGTTTGAAGGTAGGCCTTGAAATACATCCACAGGTACACCTCCAATTGACTCAAATGATGTCAATTAGCCTATCAGAAGCTTCTAAAGCTATGACATTTTCTGGAATTTTCCAAGCTATTTAAAGGCACAGTCAACTTAGTGTATGTAAACTTCTGACCCACTGGAATTGTGATACAGTGAATTAATCTGTCTGTAAACAATTGTTGGAAAAATTACTTGTGTCATGCACAAAGTCGATGTCCTAACCGACTTGCAAAAACTATAGTTTGTTAAGAAATTTGTGGAGTGGTTGAAAAACGAGTTTTAATGACTCCAACCTAAGTGTATGTAAATTTACGACCTCAACTGTATGAAAGTGCACTGTATATAAGTGTAATATCCTTGCTGGAGATGTAAGGTACTTGACTGGAGGTAGCAGTGCACTTGTATATATGATGGGAATTTCAAACATTACCTATACTTCTGCATGTCTACTCCTCTCCCAGGTGAAGATCTGGTTCCAGAACCGCCGCGCTAAGTTAAAGAAGCTGTGGAGAAACGGGCAGATGCCACCAGGACAGCAGGAGACCCCCTGTGACTCCCCTCGGTCCAGCAGCTCTCCTCGACCAACAGCGGTGCACTGGGGCCCCCAGAATCACAGGATTACAGAGATAAGCAAAGAGCGGGACTTTATGCCTCCGAACACAAGCGCCCTATCATTTTACAGTAACTACTCTTGGTACTCATTTGACTGTGGCACTCTCCCAGCTGAACCCAGTACTACATCAGCAATCTAATCCTACAGATGATGTGGGGTCAATTTACTGATATTTACAGGACCAAAGATACTGAAAACGTGCAAAAGGGAAAAGCTGTATGTGGACTCTGCTTTCACCTGGCAAAAATATGACTGATTTGGGCTTTTAATGTAGCAGATGAAGTTTGACTAGTTTATTTCAATGAATTCCTACACGTTTGAGATTAACGTTGTTGAGATTCAATATTGTCTAACAAATGTGCCATATGGTACAGAAAGAAAGAACGTAGCCTATGGAATTTATCCTCTACGGGATTGGTGTCCCTAAACCGGGACCGTTGTTGTTAATGTGCGCTAATGTGACTAGAATGACGTAAGTAACAGCCAACGGTCCGGGGACATAGACATGTCTTATATGGGCAGAAAGCTTAAAATGATTGTTAATCTAACTGCACTGTCCAATTTACAGTTGCTATTACAGTGAAAATATACCATGCTATAGTTTGAGGAGAGTGCACAACAACAAAATGCATTTACCATGGCAATTGGTTTGATACATTCACCTCTGAAGGTAAATAATGTATTTCCATGGAGTAATCTTGCTCTGATTTGTCATCCTGAGGGTCACAGAGATAAAATGTAGCATAGTTTTGTTTGATAAATCCATTTTTATATTCAAATGTAGGAACTACAGTTTGAACCCCTGCTGTCTCTGGCCCCACACCCACTCATCTAGATGTGTGAAGGTTAGTGTCTTTTCTGTAGGGAAGCTAATTATCCATCATGTATGACATTCCTGGGAGGGTGTAAACTATAATTTCTTATTACCATAGCATTTTACATGTTCTCTATAGTTATGTACTTGAAGATGTATCAATTGATGAATTCGGCTCATTTGGAAAAACTCCCAGCAGACAAACTTTGCACACACACAGCTGCCATCTGGTGGCCAAAATCTAAATTGCGCCTAAACTCCTCTCTGATTATATGGCCTTTCTCTTGCATTTCAAAGATGATGGAACAGATCTAATGTGTTATATTCTCCTATATTAATTTCACATGTCCAAAAACTTCATAGTGTTGCCTTTCAAATGGTATCAAGAATATGCATATCCTTGCTTCAGGTCCTGAGCTACAGGCAGTTAGATTTGGGTATGTCATTTTAGGTATTTTATTTTTTTTAAGGGTAAGGATCCTGAAGAGGTTTTTAAAGGGATAGTGCGAGATTTTGTCAATCAAGCCCTTTCTCTACTTACCCAGAGTCAGATGAACTCATGGATACCATTTTCATGTCTCTGCGTGCAGTTTGAAGGAAGTTACTAACTAGCGTCTGCGCAATGACTGGCAGTCTATGGGAACAGCTAGACTTCCAGTCATTGCGCTAATGCTAGTTAGCATTTCCGCTAACGCTACTGTAGTACCTATGACTTCATCGGACTCTGGGTAAGTAGAAAAAGGCCTTGATTGACAAAATCCTACCCGATCCCATTAAAATACATCGCTTCAGTAGAATCAGTCTCCTCAGTGATATAAATAGAACGCGGTTTCTAATTGGACAAGAGCGAGTACAAAATAAGTCGCTAACAATGTAGAGCTGGAGGTTGATGTCATTAGAGATTATTAATAGGATCAGAATGAATTATGAAGCCAAACACAGCATCAATAACATCACGTCATGACATAATCAGCCCAGTAGACGTACAATACTCCGCAAACCTTGCAGTCCTAACAACATTAACACAAGATACTCTTGTGATGACGTCAGTCATAGAAAATAATGTGCTCCTCTGATTGTAATCAATTGGATTTTATGAATCTAAAAGTCCCTAGTCCAATAAATTATAGCAACATTGACAACATATTGTTTCCAAATATTTCGTCAGACAAAAAAGTTAAATGTCAATTAGGATATTTTGTAGAATTGGAAAAATAACCATGTGCGTTAATGAAATAATTTATTCAGACAGATCTGGTTTTCTAATTGAAAGTGAACAAACATTTTATTTAAATAATATAACTTATTTTTCTACACAGCAGACATACAAAATAATGCACTAGTGCAGTCTCATTTGAGTCATATCTATGCCCAGTTTCCTATCCTCTCTGTGGTGCTAAGTCCTGGTCCTGGGTCAGTTTGGTGCTTTACCTCTTCATAGATGTGGATGTGACAGGGTTGTTGAGCAGAGAACAGTGATTAAACTTCAATTGGCATCGGCTCGTCCTCCTCAGGTAGTTTGGTGAGAATATCCACTCCACCAGAGGTGATGACTACCGTGTGTTCAAACTGGGACAACCTAAAGACACGCGCACACACAGACAGACACGCGCACACAGGATACAAGGATATCAGTGGCACTTTGTAGGCTGTAACTCTCCAGCCTTTTAGGGCGTAACTCTCAGCCCTATGTGGGCTGTAAGTGGCCTACCTCTTGTCGTCAGCAGACACCGCTGTCCACTTGTCCTTCGGGATTCTCAACTCTAACGATCCCTCCATCAATATAGGCTCTGCATACACAGATGCAACGTTAACACACACACACACACACACACACTCACTTAAGTTGACATCAATACACACTGATATACATAGGAAATGTGACTGACCCATAGTGAAAGACATCCCTTCACCCATGGTCATATCATTGTCATTAGCTGTCAAATGAAAAAGATATTTAGGATTTGTCCAACATACAGTAGGTGAACCACAGAAAACTGTTGCTGTGTTGTACTTACCGTGGTGCAAGATGTCTGGGTGGCCATGGAAGTAGGAGCCTATGCCATGTCCAATAAAGTAGGGACATGGCATGGAAACCATTGGAGTGGGTTATACCACTGTAGAAGAGAGGGACAGTAGATTACACAAAACAACAGAGGTATCCTGTGTGTGTGTGTGTATCTGATAGTGTTTCCTATAACACACAGTGGAGGCCCAGGTTTACTGGCAGCGATAGCCTCATCTCTACACTTCCTGGCTGTCTCTGCTAGCTGTTGCCCAACCTCATCCACACAGCCTATCAGGAATGTCTCGGAGGTGTCACCATGGTAACCCTCCAGATAGACCTGATGAATGTGTGTGTGCATGAAGGGGGATAAAACTCACGGTCACGTCAACGTTGATAATGTCTCCATCTTGTAGTTGCCGGGTGTCAGGTATGCCATGGCAGACCACGTTATTGACCGAGGTGCATACTGATTTGGGGGAACCCCCATATCTCAGGAGGGGAAGGGTATGCGTTGTGACGAATCGTCTCCTGGTCTCTCATCTGTCGTCATGCCAACCTGGGGTCAGAGGTGAAAACAATGATGTTATTAACTTGGAATGTCAGAAAACAAAATGGCACACTCTCTTACTCTATCTCACTATAACACAGGCACACCTTAAGACTGCGTCCGGCCAGCAACAGTATTTGTCTTGCTAGCTGGCAGGCTCTCGTCAGGCCCTGGATCTACTCCTGGGCTTTGATCTCTATGTACTCTGGCCAGTCAGGAAGGCATGTCTATCTGTCGCTCCCACCTCCCGCTAGCACAGCAGGCGGGAACATGGGGCGACTAATGCTAGTTTGCCGTGTGCTAGCTTGCTAGTTAGCACACAGTGTCGCTTCCGCCTGCTATGCACCAGAGAAAGCGAAGGACAAGGTCTACGGGTCGCCCCCCACTAGCACAGTAGGTGGGAGGCTGGGCGACACAGTAGCTGTGTTCGAATACCCATACTACATATTTAATGAGTATAAACTACATACTATTAGTTCATTTTAGTACACTGTAAACGTACGGTATCCTTTCAGTTGAGCGTCCTAGCGCTTCGTCGGAAGTTGATGTTGTTGCTATGCAACCTCTTGCTAGCGTGTTAGCGTAACAAATTACTAGGTAACGTTAGACATTTTACGACTTCGCGTGTGTTCTTAAAATGACTCTGGCTATCTACTCCGATTTTAGACCATTCTCATCTGAGTGTGCCGAAACGCAGAATAACGGATGAATTTACCAACGCACAACACCATTTGAATATGGCCGGTGTCGGTAAACTTCGGCAAAAATGCTTAATTAAAATGTTGCCAGTATCAGTCACCAACGCTCTGATAAACCAGCTCTGCTAGGGCGAGTAAAATGGTCAGAGTGGGGTGTTCTCTCATTTGTGTCTGGAAGTAGCTCGCATAATTGCACTATGCGCCGTAAAAGCACGGAAATAGTGTCCACTGTTTGTATTTTAGTGCGGCATACTAACTAGTATATCCATACTATGACCAAAAAGCCTACTAACGTTAAATCTCATCAAACGGACACCGGGGATCTTCCATTTCTACTGCTACTACTCAACACTTAATGCCAACGACATTTTACGACGTCGGTGTGTTCTTAAATTCAATCTGGAGTGCCAGTGTGCTCGTAAATGCAGAGCGTTGTCAGATTGTCCTTTTGTAAAGTACTCACTGGACGCTTGGGCCGAGGAGTAGGGTTGATTTGAGCGATGACCATACAAAGGCAATGAAGCACCCAAGCTAACGTTGGCTAGCTACTTCCAGACACACATGAGACCACTCTGACCATTTTACTTGCCCCTGAAGAGCTGGATACCAGTGGTTAGGAAGTTTTCATGTTGTTCAGAGCGTTGGTGACTAATGGTGCTGCTGGCAACAATTTAATTACGCTTTTTTTGCCGACGTTTACTGACACCGGACATGTTCAACAGGTGCTGAGCGCTGGTATATTCATTATTCTGCGCTCTGGTACTCAGACGAGAGTGCTCTGAAATCGGAGTAGATAGCCAGAGCGAATTTAGGAAAGCACCCGAATGTCCAGCTAAGCTAACAATGGCGGGAATAATCAAGTCAATAAACGTTGGGTAGTTAGTTAGCATGTAGTTAATATACTGGCAAATGTAATGTATAAGTAGTCAACTAACGTTAGGTAGGTAGCTAACAACATACTGCTGTAATGATACGCTATGTGGTTCGTAAGGACAGGGTAGCTAACAAATTGTCAGCCAACATAACTGTATAAAGTAACTTATTTGAAAAGTCATTACTTTATTACATTTCTTAACATTTGTCATAATTAGTTAATAAAGCAATGAATTTGTATCCGCTCTCGTACTTCGACTGCATATTTCCGCCATTTCATTCAAATCTGGAAACGATGTGAAGCCAGTCCCGCCCATTTCCTGAAGAATTGCATTATGGGCCCTAGAGTACGGAAATATTGTCCTCTGCGTGTATACTTCATATTTTGGAGAATTTAGTGCGGCTTCCGGGAACTTTTGGCATACTAACTATATCTGTACTATGACCAATAAGCATACTATATATTCAATTCACGTCACAAATAGTAAGGTTAGTATGCGTATTCGAACACAGCTCAAATGTATTGGTGCATGTCGCCACCTTCTGTATCAGCCTACTGTTCCGTAGTTTGAATTCATTACAAAAAAATTGCCCTGCCAACCATCCTTGCACCCATTAAAACCTCAACATCATTCCACTACTTTGGCCTCATTTGATACTTCTCCACGCCAGGAAGTGCTAGGATGATTTAAGATACTTCTGCAGGGGGCACCTGAGTGGCGCAGCAGTCTAAGACTGCATCGCAGTGTTGCGGCGTCACTACAGCCTGGGGTTCGATACCAGGCTATGCCAATACCGGCTGTGACTGGGAGTCCCATCGGGCGGTGCACAATTGGCCCAGTGTCGTCCGGGTGCTTTACTTTGCTCATCGTCCTCTAGGGACTCCTTGTGGTGGGTCGGGCACCTGCCTGCTGACCCCGGTTGTCAGTTGAAAGGTGTTTCCTCCGACACATTGGTTTGACTGGCTTCTGGATTAAGTGAGCGGGTGTTAAAAAGCGCGGTTTGGCGGATCATGTTTCGGAGGACGCATGACTTGACCTTCGCCCCCGAGCTTGAGGATATAAATTAAATAAAAACAAAACAAAAAAGGTACTTGTCCACCCAAGTACAACTTTTTCCACCGAAACTACACATTCCTTTGTCACATGTCATCCTGCACACTTCTCACATCTAGGAATCTCCCAGGGTCAGCCCGAGTGGCCCGTCTGCCCGGCGCAGCTATCGGCGCCACCGAAGTGGGCGACGCCAAAGGTGGAGCGAAGTCCACGTCCTGCACCTGAGCCACCTCCAGGAGAGGTGGGTTGGGGAGGGAGGGTGTAGCACAGTGCCGTCATTGACGGCAGCCACCCTCCCTTCCCTCCCTTATTGTTTAGGGGGATATTTTTTGTTGTTTGGGGGTTTGTTTTTTCTTTTAGGTGCATTCCGGGGTCTGCACCTTGAGGGGGGGGGGGGGGGGGGAGGGTACTGTCACGTCCTGACCAGCAGAGGGAGGTATTGTATTAGTTTTGGTCAGGACGTGGCAGGTTTTTTGTGTGTTAAGTGTTGTGTTGGTGATTAGGACTCCCAATTGAAGGCAGGTGTGTTGAGTTGCCTTTGATTGGGAGTCCTATAGAGGAGTGTGTGTTTTTCTTTGGGGTTGTGGGTAGTTGTTTTTGCACTGCGTGTTGTGTGCCTGCAAAACGGTTCCTGTCTTCGTGAGTATCGTTTATTGTTTTTGCCAGTGGATGCTTTACTCCTTTTTTGAATTAAAACTATGAGTATCCACATTCCCGCTGCGCCTTGGTCCATTTTTGAAGACAGCTGTTACAGTCTGTGTTTGACTGTGTGTTTGACCTTACAAACAATTCCTGAACACCATGAAGTCAAAAATGCATGTTTGTCAGCAGGTAACCTTTATAGCCTCCTATTCAACGGTCTCTGCCAAGAGATCTATACCTTTATGGCACAGGAGAGAGAGAGAGAGAGAGAGAGAGAGAACAATTAAGAAACAAGTGGTCATGCTGAAGAAGAGTGAGATTAACAAGATTAAATTCGCCAAAAATATATAGTTAATCAAATTGTACAACCGAAGGTCAACACCGGAGGAAAAGATTGACAGAGTGTGAGTTAAAAGACTAATCTTAATCATGCTAGCTAGCCAAATTAAAATTTGTTAGCTAGCTTGCGTCTAGCTCCAACTGGCTCACATGGGGACACCTACAGAGAGAAGCTCTTTGGCCCCCCCGACACTGGTGGTAACCATAGCAATGTGGCCACTGCGGCATTGCTAGCAGCAGCAGAAAAGACTGAGAGACTCCCACCCCCCCCCTTTTAAAAAAAAAATTTCAGCAGTAATCAAACCAGAGAAGGGAAGAATCAATTTTTAACACAGAATTCTGAGGGAGAACCTGGAAACTTTGTTTGCCGACTGCTCACACGAGGACTGTTACAAACCTGTTATTCTACACAGACCACACTACTGCCTGGCATACAGCTGTAACCAGGCATTTCAACTATACAACAAAGAAAGGCATCTGCAAGGGAAGGCAAATCCACGTTTTTGAGGACAGCGAAAAGGGCCAGGAAAACAAGTTTCTGACGCTAATCATGTACCAGAACCGCACTGTTATTGTCCAGGGCAGTGAGGTTGCACTCAGCTCTTTAGTGCAGGACTTCCCCACCCCAAGGAAGATGGCGGAAACCAAAAAGGACAAGGACAGCACCCCGACCTCTCCCCTCACCTCAGGTTCTCCAACAGCAAGAGCCCAGGCCCAGACCCACACAACAGGTCTACCCCCCCCCCCCCCCCCCCCCCCCCACCTACGACCACCAGAGACATGACCACACTACCATCAGCCTGCTGAGAGACAGGTATGGGTTACTGAGCTAAAGGAGCAGCCCCCCAGCTACACCATTTCCAGCCCAGACACAGAGCTTCTACAGGACCAGATCAACCAGTGCAGGACCCAGCTGAAGAACTCTGCCTTACCACAGCGCTTGAGGAGGTAAAGGCCACCATGAGAGAGCTAGTGCAGGCAATGGAGGAGATGGCAAAATAGTTGTCTATCATCAAGAGGGTGCTGTTTTATAGAGAACAGACTGTAGAGACTCCTAGAGAGAAGCTGCAGCCCCTCAACCACCCCTAACACCCCCACTGACCCACCCACAACCCTCCCCCATACCGACCACCCTTTACCCACAACCCCAGTCAACAAGGAGGCTCACATGGGGACACCTACAGAGAGAAGCTCTTTGGCCCCCCCTGACACACCCCTCCTTGTACACAGGCCCTGTGTACCCCAGCCCCAGACAGTAAACCCACTACTCTGGTAAAACCCACTGAGGTGGCCATCCTCATTGACTCAAATGGGAAATTCATCCAAGAGGATAAACTCTTCCCCCACCACAAGGTGTGCAAAATATGTTGCCCAAAAACGCAGGATGCACTCCACATCCTGTCCCAGCCTGACTTTGGCACACCAGGCCACATTATTATTCACACCGGCACCAACAACCTGCGAGAGGAGCAGGAGAGAGTAGGCAGCCTGGTCAACAGAGTAGCAGAGAGGGCCTCTGAGTGGTTCCCCAACTCCCACATCACCATCTCCACTCTGCTGCCCTGCAAAGACTTTCATCCCTGTACCATTCAGAAAGTCAACGCTGACATCACCAGAGGGTGTGGCCTACTCCCAAACGTGCACATGGCTCACCACCCAACAATCACCCCAGAGCATCTGCACGACCACTCCCACCTGAGGAAGCAGACAGTAGAGATGTTTGCCAAGTCTCTAAAGGATGTGGCACTTGGTAGACAAACACCCGCACTGGACAGAGGACCACCCAGAGACCCCTACCAGACCACTGCACCACCAAGGAGCCCCAGGCCCCTTCAACGCCATACCAGACCTAGCGCACCCCACAGGCCCCATCCACCACCAGAGCATCACCACCTCCATCGGCTTAGCCAGACTGGACCAGGCCAAGCCTCCTAGCCCGCACCAGACCACCACCTCTACCAGACCAGAGAGGAAGCCCCCTGGCCCAGACCTGGCCCCTGTCCACTCCACAGGGCCCAACAGCAGGACCAGCACAGCTACGCGGAGGTCCTCAAAGGACAGGAGAACTCTGTAGGATTGAGTGAAATTAAACTGCTCCTCCAAAACATCTACACTAAACTGCACTAAATGCGCACACACAAACCTATTGTACTAAAAGTTTACTTGTTCAATGAATAGAAATATGTGTGTATATATATATAACAGAATAAATGTTTGCTGTTATCCTTTTTATCTCACTCTTAACAACTTAGTAGTTACTGTATTTCTGACTGTGCTATTCTTTCTTTTTGCAACATGAGATCGCTATCAGTTAGCATGTGGAACATTCAGGGCCTAAACTCATCAACATTGGACTGAAGAGTTTAACACTGGAGTTCCAAAAGAATCTTCAAGATGTTGACGTCATCATTCTGCAGGAGACATGGTGTAAGGCAGATATTGTCACTCACTGTCCCAGAGGCTACAGAGAGGTAATTGTGCCATCACAGAAACACAGCTCTGTCAATAGAGGCAGAGACTCTGGAGGATTGATAATTTGGTACAAATCCGAACTACAAAATCTAATCGATCCCCTCAAAATGGGTAAATATCACATTTGGTTAAAAAATGTTGCTCATCTGTGGGAACACTACCTGATCTAACGACCACAGAAGGGGACAGCTTCATTACAGGCCACACTGTTTTTAACAATTTGGCCACAGCACAGTAGACTATATGATTACAGACATTGACCCTTTCTCTCTCAGCTCATTCACTGTCAAGCCACTAACACCTCTGTCTGATCACAGCCAAATTACATTGTTCCTCAAAAGAACAGACATGGAAACAACCACACATTCACAGCCCAGTAAGCTGTACAACATCAGAAATTCATACAGACGGGCCCAAAACAGCACGGAAAAATACCAGAAAGCAACCAGTAGCCAAAATATCCAAACACTCTGATAACTTTCTGGATAGCACATCCACTCACAGTAAAGAAGGCATCAATCTAGCAGTAAAAAACATAAACCACATATTCAGGCAAACAGCAAAAGAAGCACAACTGAAATTGATAAAAAAATACATTTAAAAAAGACCACAGATGACAGCTGGTTTGATGCAGATTGTAAAATTATAAGGAAAAAATGTAGAACACTATCAAACCAAAAGCACAGAGACCCAAATAATGGTGAATTACGCCTTCATTACTGTGAGACTTTAAAACTCTATAAACGTACACTCAGAACCAAAGAAACACAGTACAACAGCAAGCAGCTGACACAAATTGTGGAGTCCATAAACACAAACAACTTCTGGCAAAATTGGAAAACCCCCCAAAAAATCTAAACAAGAGGAATTAGCGATACAGAATGGTGACATATGGACAACCCATTTTAAAACACTATGGAACACCATTCAAATTGATGCAAACGCAGAACAATGCCAAATTCATGAGAAGTTGAATGGATTAGAAAAAGCTATAAAAGACAATCAAAATCCATTGGACTCCCCAATTACTGACCAGGAGCTCAATAAGAAACTTCAGGCTCTCAAATTTAACAAAAAACATGCGGACCTGATGGCATCCTAAATGAGATGCTCAAATTCACTTGTGCAAAATTTCAATTGGCTATATTAAAACTGTTTAATTTGATCCTGAGTGTAGGTTATTTCCCGGACATCTAGAATCAAGGACTCATAACCCCAATCTTTAAGAACGGAGACAAATTTGTCCCCAACAATTACAGAGGCATTTGTGTGAACAGTAACCTGGGGAAGGTTTTCTGTAGTATTATAAATGTAAGAGTTTTAAACTTCCTTAATAAGCACAATGTTTTGAGTAAAAGCTAAATTGGATTTATACCAAAACGTTGCACGACCGATCATATTTACACCCTACACACCCTGATAGATAAACATGTCCACCAAAATAATACCAACATGTATGCTTGCTTTATCGACTTCCAAAAAGCATTTGATTCTATTTGGCATACAGGACTGTTCTACAAAGTTATTGGAAGTGGTGTAGGGGATAAAAGATATGAAATAATTAAATCAATGTGTACTGGCAATACGTGCAGCATCAAAATTGGCAAGAAAATAACAGAATTCTTTAACCAAGGGCGGGACCTTGGCCCGGGTTGCAATCTGAGCCCTGCACTCTTCAATATTTACATAAACGAATTGGCCGCTATTCGAGAAAAATCCTCAGCCCCTGGTGTATTTTTCCACAATCAGAGGTTAAATGCCTGCTCTTCGCAGATGACCCATGCCTGCTGTCACCTACAGCACCTGGGCCCTGGCAGTAAACCCCCAAAATACTAAAATAATTTTCCAGAGAAGACCCAGATCTCAGGGAATTAGACAAAAGTTCTCAATTGGTACAAAATATATAGAGTACTGCACACACTGTAATTACTTAGGTTTAAAAATAAGCTCAAATGGACACCTTAATAATGCAGTGAATGAACTGAGAGAGAAAGCACGCAACGACATTAAAAAACTAATTCAAATGGAAATACCTATTAAAATGTGTCTAAAACGAATTGAATGTGTCATTGAACCAATTGCACTTTGTGGCAGTGAGGTGTGGGGTCCACTTGCAAAACAAGATTTCACCCAATGGGACAAACACCCCATTGAAACCCTGCATTTAGAGTTCTGTAAGGAAAACTACAAACAATGCATGCAGGGCAGAATTAGGCCAATATCCACTAGTAAAAAAATATTTTAAAAAGAGCAATTAAGTTTTGGAAACAGTGACCCCCTCTCATATCATTACCAAGCCCTGCAATGCCAAGAGCTGAGCACAGAAAATAGTCCCCTCATCCAGCTGGTCCTGGGGCTGAGTTCACAAACCTGTTCTGCTAACACACTGAAGTCTCAGGGCCAGAACATCCAATCAATCAGAATAAACCAAATTACAACACAGTCAAAACAAAACTACATTACTTATTGGGAAACACAAGCACAAAGCAAAATGCAGTGCTACCTGGCCCTAAATCGACAGTACATCGTGGCAAACAATTTGAACATGGTTCTTGATCAAAACCTTAGAAAAACCTTGACAAAGTACAGGCTCAGTGAGCACAGCCTTGCCATTGAGAAGGGTAGACACATGAAAACATGGCTCCCTCTAGAGGAAAGGCTGTGCAACCACGGCACCACAGCAGAACCTGAGACGGAACTGCATTTCCTGACAAAATGTAAAAAATATAAAACAATTAGAGAGTGTCATTTCCCCAAATGTGAAACCTTTATTCAAGGTTTCAAAGACCTCTCTGATGAGGATAGGCTACCCGTCCTGTTGGGGGAGGATGCAGAGAGCTGTGGGTTGGCAGCGCACTACATTGCTGCCTGCCATAAAATGAGGGAGTGTCTGACAGACCAACCAACCTCCACATGTCCTCTATGCTTATTGTTATCGTTCTGGTTGTTCTGGTTATTTTGACCCTTGGTTATTGTTGTTCCTGTTGACAATGTTGACAATATTGATTATTATTAATTATGTTAATATTTTAAATGTCCAAAGTAAGCTTTGGCAATGTGTACATTGTTAAGTCATGCCAATCAATTGAATTGAAATTGAGAGAGAGAGAGAAAGAGAGAGAGAGAGAGAGAGAGAGAGAGAGAGAGAGAGAGAGAGAGAGAGAGAGAGAGAAAGAGAGAGAGAGAAAGAGAGAGAGCGAAAGACAGAGAGAAAGACAGAGAAAGAAAGCGAGAGAGTCAGTTTTAAACTGTCAGATCGACAGAAAGGGGGAAAGTTTACACACAGTGTTTCAAATTTGGTTTATGATTTTTATTCAACCTGGTGAACAATGGGATGTGAAAAACTTGGAATTTGAAATGAGGTACTATAGACAATCTAGCAAACAGAATATTTAGTTGAAATGGCCTTCACAAGGTATAGGATTACAGCATTTGGATTAGGCTAATTATTGGATTATTGCTTCAGGGTTTCAGTCTCAGAGAGAGCCTACAGGTCATTAAATGATTGGTTGACGTCGGGCAGGGCCCAAGCCCGTAGACGGCCCAAGAGGCAAAAAAAAAATATATATATATTTATAAAATGTATAATTGTTTTTTTATCCAACTACAGGAGCCCGCTCTCAATGTTCAAAATACAGCAGAGAGCAAAATTTAGCAACAGATGATCAATAGTTTATAAAAATAACTGGATGAAATTTTATCACAAGCACATACATGTATCTGCCAAAATTAAGGAAACACCAAACTAAAGTGTCTTAAAATGGTGTTGCATCACCACGAGCTGCCAGAACAGCTTCAAAGTGCCTTGGCATAGATTCTACAAGTAGACATAAACCATTCCAGGAGAATGAATCCCACACTCCATAACATATACTTTGTATCCCTTGTTTACTCGTGTTTCCTTTATTTTGGCAGTTACATGCAGTCGAGAAGGCCGCAGTTTGGGCAGCATGTGTGCCAAATATAGGCTACAGCTTGTTCCTTGTGGCCATAGATTTATAATCCATAAAAGGGTTTTGTAACCTCTTACCCTGGCAATTTGACTGTTAAACTAATGGGTACACTAGCAATGGATGCCAGTCCTGATTTGAATGGGAAGTGCCATCAATGGATTATATTTCTATGGTTGATTGGGGCTGGTTTTCGTGTTGCAGATTTATTTGTATTTGTATGCGGTGCAATTTGAGACGATTGCATCAAACCCACTAGTCTAGTGTAGCGTGTCCCATCTGTCTTTTTGTGCTAAAAGTTGGGGTGTGTCGTGTGTTAATTTAGCTGTAGTGATCGCGTGACAACATTCCACGGTTTGAGCATTCCATGGGTGATGTAATGATACGTTTATTGCACGGGTTTGAAATGTGAGCATGAAAATAGACCACTAACTCACTGACCGCTATTCAGATCAATTGATCAAATAACCTGGTCACACCAAAAAAAATGTAGTTCAGGTGTATTCTGTATTCCCTATAGGCATACGTTATGGTGTGGGGTGCATTTTCCTGGCATGGTTTAGGTATACTTGTAGAATCTATGCCATGGCACTTTTGAAGCTGTTCTGGCAGCTCGTGGTGATGCCACACCTTTTTAGATTTTTTTTTTTTTTTACAATCGCTAACATCCTTTTCTCCAATCTGTAGTCACATTTTCAAAACACAATTAGCACAACATCTTTCTGTTGTGGACCATATCATTAACACAATTTATGTTGTTTTTACAGAAAATGCAACAGGTTTCTAAAATGCTTACATTTTCTTTACATACAAGCTTACACAATACCAAAAGTATGGATCTTTCTTGTCTTATTTACAAATGCTTGCACACAGCATTCCAGAAATGAAGACCTAATGTTCAAAACCTTCAATATAATATAAAGCCTCTACTTCTGCAACAACAGCAGCTCAAAAGCTATAAAGCTATATTGAAACAGTTGATAAGCATTTTTGAATTAACAGATCATTGAAACATTGAGAAATAACTGATTTACTGTAAGCTGATTCTAATCTCAATCGAAGACATAGCCAGATGTTGAAGTTATTTCAATTACATGAACATACACAGTGAAAAGGGGACTCTGGATTGATTTTGTTCAATCTGGATACAGAACAACACAGAGGAGCAGAGAGAGAAAAAAAATGTCTGGGCAAGGGAGAGGAATAGTTGGACCAGGGAGAGGAGTAGTTAGACCAGGGAGAGGAATAGTTGGACCAGGGAGAGGAATAGTTGGACCAGGGAGAGGAATAGTTGGACCAGGGAGAGGAGTAGTTGGACCAGGGAGAGGAGTAGTTGGACCAGGTAGAGGAGTAGCTGTACCAGGCAGAGGAGTAGTTGGACCAGGGAGAGGAGTAGCTGGACCAAGCAGAGGAGTAGGTGGACCAGTGAGAGGAGTAGCTGTACCAGGGAGAGGAGTAGTTGGACCAGGCAGAGGAGTAGCTGGACCAAGCAGAGGAGTAGGTGGACCAGTAAGAGGAGTAGCTGTACCAGGGAGAGGAGTAGGTGGACCAGGGAGAGGAGTAGCTGGACCAGGCAGAGGAGTAGTTGGACCAGAGAGAGGAGTAGTTGGACTAGGCAGAGGAGTCACTGGACCAAGCAGAGGAGTAGGTGGACCAGTGAGAGGAGTAGGTGGACCAGTGAGAGGAGTAGGTGGACCAGTGAGAGGAGTAGGTGGACCAGGCAGAGGAGTAGCTCTACCAGGCAGAGGAGTAGCTCTACCAGGCAGAGGAGTAGCTGTACCAGGCAGAGGAGTAGCTGGACCAGGCAGAGGAGTAGGTGGACCAGGCAGAGGTGTAGGTGGACCAGGCAGAGGTGTAGCTCTACCAGGCAGAGGAGTAGCTGGACCAGGCAGAGGAGTAGCTGGACCAGGGAGAGGAGTAGGTGGACCAGTGAGAGGAGTAGCTCTACCAGGCAGAGGAGTAGCTGGACCAGGCAGAGGAGTAGCTGGACCAGGCAGAGGAGTAGGTGGACCAGGCAGAGGTGTAGCTGGACCAAGCAGAGGAGTAGGTGGACCAGGCAGAGGAGTAGCTGGACCAGGCAGAGGAGTAGCTGTACCAGGGAGAGGAGTAGGTGGACCAGGCAGAGGAGTAGCTGGACCAAGCAGAGGAGTAGCTGGACCAGGGAGAGGAGTAGCTGGACCAGGGAGAGGAGTAGCTGGACCCGGGAGAGGAGTAGTTGGACCAGGGAGAGGAGTAGTTGGACCAGGCAGAGGAGTAGTTGGACCAGGGAGAGGAGTAGCTGGACCAGGCAGAGGAGTAGCTGGACCAGGCAGAGGAGTAGCTGGACCAGGCAGAGGAGTAGCTGGACCAGGCAGAGGAGTAGCTGGACCAGGCAGAGGAGTAGCTGGACCAGGCAGAGGAGTAGCTGGACCAGGGAGAGGAGTAGCTGGACCAGGGAGAGGAGTAGTTGGACCAGGCAGAGGAGTAGCTGGACCAGGCAGAGGAGTAGTCGGACCAGGACAAGGGAGAAGGAGAGGTAGGGGGAGAGGAGTAAGAATGCGTGGTGGTGTTCAAAGGAGAGTAAGAGCTGTTGTCACTGATGAAATAAGAGCCACCATCATAGACCATGTGATAAACCATGGTCTATCACTGAGAGAGACTGGTGAAAGAGTCCAGCCTAATACCATGGTCTATCACTGAGAGAGACTGGTGAAAGAGTCCAGCCGAATACCATGGTCTACCACTGAGAGAGGCTGGTGAAAGAGTCCAGCCTAATCTCAAATAGTCAACCCGCTTCCATTATCCAGAATTTTCAAAAAACCAACATGTAAGTAATGCATTTCACAAGGGCTTCTTCTATCATTACTGTTGCTATGTCCCACAGTAACTGTAGGCCACCAGTCCCAATGCGAATACATATGTTGTATTTTTGTTTCTCTAAAGAACGCAACGTCTGTCACGTCCTGACCAGTATAGGGGTTATTTGTTATTGTAGTTTGGTCAGGACGTGGCAGGGGGTGTTTGTTTTATGTGGTTCAGGGTGTGTTTGTGTATGTGTGGTTGTTTATGTAGAGGGGTATTTGATTTATTAGTCCAGGGTTTTGGTTATTGTTCTATGTTAGTATATTTCTATGTTCTAGCTAGTCTTTTGTAGTTCTATGTTTAGTTAATTGGGGTTGGGCCTTCAATTGGAAGCAGCTGGCTATCGTTGCCTCTGATTGAAGGTCCTATAAATAGGTATGTGTTTTTCATGGTGTTTTGTGGGAGATTGTTCTTGTTTAGCTGTGTGCATGACGAGACTGTCCAGTTTGTTTATTTTTGGTAGACGTTATTTGTGTTTTCCTTCGTCACCAATAAAAAAAAGAAGATGAGTGTACATTTCCCCGCTGCGTCTTGATCTAAACCTTACGACACCCGTGACAATGTCTTCCTCCCTCTGGGGGAAGAGGAAAGCTCCTCGGTGAAAACCAAGAGCATGCCATTGTAGGATTGGTCATTGCTGACAATGCAATAAAACTGAGAGAAATTCAGACCAGAATTGTAGAGGACAACCTGGTATTTCACAATGTGGAAAGCATCTACCTGACTACCATTGATCGGACTCTGACCAAACACAGAGTTCGAATGAAACAGTTGCACACAGTTCCTTTTGAAAGGAACAGTGAACGGGTCAAGGAACTCCGGCACCAATACGTCCAGGTATGTCTATCCAATATGTCTTGTTCTATAGTGAGTTTTACACTATGCTACTCTACATGTAAACATGGGTTACAGTAGGACACTATGCTACGCTACATGTAAACATGGGTTACAGTACATACAGTAGGACACTATGCTACTCTACATGTAAACATGGGTTACAGTACATACAGTAGGACACTATGCTACTCTACAGCTAAACATGGGTTACAGTACATACAGTAGGACACTGCTACTCTACATATAAACATGGGTTACAGTACATACAGTAGGACACTATGCTACTCTACATGTAAACATGGGTTACAGTACATACAGTAGGACACTATGCTACTCTACATGTAATCATGGGTTACAGTACATACAGTAGGACACTATGCTACTCTACATGTAAACATGGGTTAGAGTACATACAGTAGGACACTATGCTACTCTACATGTAAACATGGGTTACAGTACATACAGTAGGACACTATGCTACTCTACATGTAAACATGGGTTACAGTACATACAGTAGGACACTATGCTACTCTACATGTAAACATGGGTTACAGTACATACAGTAGGACACTATGCTACTCTACATGTAAACATGGATTACAGTACATACAGTAGGACACTATGCTACTCTACATGTAAACATGGATTACAGTACATACAGTAGGACACTATGCTACTCTACATGTAAACATGGGTTACAGTACATACAGTAGGACACTATGCTACTCTACATGTAAACATGGGTTACAGTACATACAGTAGGACACTATGCTACTCTACATGTAAACATGGGTTACAGTACATACAGTAGGACACTATGCTACTCTACATGTAAACATGGGTTACAGTACATACAGTAGGACACTATGCTACTCTACATGTAAACATGGGTAACAGTACATACAGTAGGACACTATGCTACTCTACATGTAAACATGGGTTACAGTACATACAGTAGGACACTATGCTACTCTACATGTAAACATGGGTTACAGTACATACAGTAGGACACTATGCTACTCTACATGTTAACATGGGTTACAGTACATACAGTAGGACACTATGCTACTCTACATGTAAACATGGGTTACAGTACATACAGTAGGACACTATGCTACTCTACATGTAAACATGGGTTACAGTACATACAGTAGGACACTATGCTACTCTACATGTAAACATGGGTTACAGTACATACAGTAGGACACTATGCTACTCTACATGTAAACATGGGTTACAGTACATACAGTAGGACACTATGCTACTCTACATGTAAACATGGGTTACAGTACATACAGTAGGACACTATGCTACTCTACATGTTAACATGGGTTACAGTACATACAGTAGTACACTATGCTACTCTACATGTAAACATGGGTTACAGTACATACAGTAGTACACTATGCTACATGTAAACATGGGTTACAGTACATACAGTAGGACACTATGCCACTCTACATGTAAACATGGGTTACAGTACATACAGTAGGACACTATGCTACTCTACATGTTAACATGGGTTACAGTACATACAGTAGTACACTATGCTACATGTAAACATGGGTTACAGTACATACAGTAGGACACTATGCTACTCTACATGTTAACATGGGTTACAGTACATACAGTAGTACACTATGCTACATGTTAACATGGGTTACAGTACATACAGTAGTACACTATGCTACATGTAAACATGGGTTACAGTACATACAGTAGTACATACTGAAAAGCATTTAGACATAGTGTTTGATTTCTTTCAGAGAGTCATGGAGTTGGAGGCTAATCAGACCCCACATTAAATAATTTATGTAGACGAGGCAGGGTTTAACCTTTCAAAAACCCATCGGTGGGGAAGAAACATCATCGGGAAAAAGGCCACAGTTGATGTGCCGGGTCAGAGAGGAGCAAATATCACAATGTGTGCTGCAATCTCGAGTGCTGGTTTGGCCCTGCAGAAATGCCAGATTGGTTCCTACAACACTGAGCTCCTTCTTTTGTTTTTAGATGACCTCCACCAACACCTGGTGCCAGAAGCAGAAAGGGAACAGGTGGGAGGAAACATGAGGACATTTGTGATTGCATGGGACAATGTAGCATTCCACCATTCACAAACTGGTTTGCAGCCCATCCAAAAATGCCCCCCCCCCCCACTCGCCTTTCCTCAACCCCATTGAGGAATGTTTTTCTGCCTGGAGGAGGAAAGTGTATGATCATCGGCCACATGACCAAATGACCCTCCTGGATGCAATGGAAGCCGTCTGCAGAGACATCTCAGCTGAAGACTTTCAGGGGTGGATAAAGCATGCCAAGCCTTTCTACACAAGGTGCATGGCGAGCATTTTTGTGTTTTTTCCCTTCTGTGTAATTGTGTTTTATTTTTACACATTTGGAACCAAATGCAATGTATGTTGGATTTTTTGTTGATCACTGGCAGCAATTTCATCTTGCTAATAAAGCTTTTACTGCAGCAATTCCGTCACTTACTGTTTTTTTTCTACTGTACATTCTATGAAGTAAATATGACTCATTCACTTTTAGATAGTATGTTGCTAAAAATGCACACATTCGACACTCAACCAAAAAATGGAGAGTGGTTTACAGTAAAAGGTAACCGATTTATAAAAAGCTATGGATTTCATATTGTCTATTGTCTGCATGTAGAACTGAAACATGAAAGTAAAGCAGTTTTTGTAATGCCACCAACTGTTAGTATTTTGAAAGTCATTGTGCTATGATTGACTATATGTTCCTCTTGGATAGAAAACATGTGCTGGTGTTTTGACTGAATGATTAGATATTGGGTCAAGGTTTGCCGTGTTTCTAGAGAAAGATTTATTTTGCATTTTGAAATGTAGAGTTGGTATGGCTATTACTGGATTACTGCTTCAGGGTTTCCAGTCTACCAGGCTGCGTGAGTTTCAGTCTGAGAGAGCCTACAGGTCATTAAATAACTGGTTGACGTGTAGCCTATAGGTCTATACACCTGGTTTATTATTCGTTTTCCCAAACTCAAAACGATTTGTGTGGCCAGGTTAATTGGTCAATTGATCTGAATTGTGGTCAGTGAGTTGGTCTGTTTTCAGGCTCCGATTTCAAACCTGTGCAAAAAGACGTATCCTTACAACATCTACAGAATGCTCAAACCGTGGAATGTTGGCACACGATTACTACAGCTAACACACCTCTTTTTTTTTGTACAAAAAGACAGATGGGACACACTGCACTAGACTAGCGGGTTTGTTGCAATCGTCTCAAATTGCACCGGAGTTCGCTTTTTAATTTAATTTTTTTGGAATTCTCCAGTGAAAGCGTTTGCGCCAGCGACTATACGTGACGTCAAAACCAGTATGGCGGTCGAGGTGACTTCGGCATTGCTTGCTTTACGTTATAGAAATAGTTTTTAATGTAGTCTACATGTTTTATCTGTTTCGTTGTGCATAGCTTCAGGGATCATTTGACTGCGCTAACGCCCGGTCTCTGACCTTGAATGAACAGCCACAAACCAGTTAGCGATAAGGCTAGCACAGCCGTATCTTTTTAATTACGTTGCAATACTACATACTGGCAATATTGTACAATAATGACAACCGCATCACTCAACTACCCACTTGTCGGATCTGTTCTTTGCGGTTTTAAACCCAAAGAGTCATTGGAATGGTTTGTGTCTTCATCTGAGTAGACTAGCAACACAACTTGGAAAACAGTTAAATACTTTCGTTAGTTAGAAGCACTGTTTTTCATGGTCAACTCGCCTACACATTAATAATAGCTTGTGTGATGTTTTTTTCATTAGCATTCGTTTTGACAAGTAATTATCTGTCTCGTATGATAGCAATCTTTCAAGTCCTCTGCTTGCTTTCGAAATATTTTAATTTGTTATTTCTAATTGCAAGGACAACTTCAAGGCATTTCAGTTGTTTTATCCAATTGTCACCAGCTAGATACTATTTATTACTGATAACGTTAGTTGTCATCAAGCAAAACTGCTGATGTGTTTGAATTGAGCTATATAAATATGTTCACTGTGTTTTCCCTGCACAACGTCATGATGCGTTAACAGCGTTTCCCCAAACTCGGTGCATGTTTTATTTCCTTAACATCACACAGCTGATTCAAATGATCAAAGCTAGACGATTCCTTGGTTATTTGAATCAGCTGTGAGGCAAGAACCTAAACGTGCACCGAGTTTGAGAAACGTTACCTTAACGTTATACTATTATTCGTATTGCTTGGCAGGTGCGATCCACCAAACGAGCGGACCCGAACGAGCTGAAGGTTATTTTTCAGAAGGTAAGAACATCTCTCGTTGTCCTTCACCTTTATGCATGCTGTATAGTTCATTTCATTGTGGCAAGATTTTGGGCTAGGGTGAACTAATTAGAGGTCTGACGTCATTTATCGTGCGGGTGTCTTGTGAGGAGCTGTGTGACTGAATCAACCTACCACGCACAGTGCTTGATTTGGGCAGAAGTTCGCCGGAGTTGAATACCGGAATCTCAAAATGTTCTGCTGCTTGAACTCCTGATACTCTTACAGAATATTAGCTCAAAAGTATTGTGGAGCTCCTACACCTAAATATAAACCCAAAATGAGTACTGACACCCATTTCAGTACAAGTCGAGCACCACACACACACACACACACACACACACACACACACACACACACACACACACACACACTACCAGTCAAAAGTTGAAACTTAATTCAATGGTTTTTATTTATTTTTACTATTTTCTACATTGTAGAATAATAGAAGACAAACTATGAAATTACACATGGAATCATGTAACCCCAAAAAATTGAAATATATTTTCGATTTGTCAAAGTAGCCACTCTTTGCACAATCTTGGCATTCTCTCAACCGGCTTCATGAGGAATGCTTTTCCAACAGTCTTTAAGGTGTTCCCACATATGCTGAGCACTTGTTGGCTGCTTTTCCTTCACTCTGCGGTCCAACTCATCCCAAACCATCTAAATTGGGTTGAGGTCAGGTGATTTGTGGAAGCCAGGTCATCTGATGCAACACTCCATCACTCTCCTTGGTCAAATAGCCCTTACACAGCCTGGATGTGTGTTTTGGGTCATTGTCCTGTTGAAAAACAAATTATGGTCCCACTAAGTGCGAACCACAGATACCCGCCATGTTGTGGAGTCAAAAGTCAGAAATAGCATTACACATATTCACTTACCTTTGATCTTCATCGGAATACACTCCCAGGAATCCCAGTTTCACAAATGTTTTTGTTTCGATAAAGTTCATCTTTATGTCCAAATACCTCCTTTTTGTTCGCATTTAGTCCAGCATTCCAAATTCACAAGAGCGTGAGTTAAGTCCAGACAAAAAGTCTAAATAGTTACATTACAGTTCATAGAAACATGTCAAACGATGTATAGAATCAATCTTTAGGATGTTTTTATCATAAGTCTTCAATAATTTTCCAACTGGACAATTCCTTTGTCTTCATAAAGGAAAGAGAAGGGAGCTCATGCTCACGCCTGTGTGCGTGACTGGGAAGATGGCCTACTGCCAGACACCTGATTCCAATAGCTCTCATTCTCTTCCCATTTACTGTAGAAGCCTGAAACAACGTTCTAAAGACTGTTGACATCTAGTGGAAGCCTTAGGAAGTGCAATATGACCCCACAGACACAGTATATTGGATAGGCAATCACTTGAAAAACTACAAACCTCAGATTTCCCACTTCCTGGTTGGATTTGTTCTCAGGTTTTTGCCTGCCATGAGTTCTGTTATACTCACAGACATCATTCAAACAGTTTTAGAAACTTCCGAGTGTTTTCTATCCAAATCTACTAATTATATGCATATTCTTTTGGGCCTGAGTAGCAGGCAGTTTACTCTGGGCACCTCATTCATCCAAGCTACTCAATACGGCCTCCCTTTCCCAGAGAAGTTAAAGTAATGATGGACTGTCATTTCTCTTTGCTTATTTGAGCTGTTCTTCTGTATACCACCCCTACCTTGTCACAACACAACTGATTGGCTCAAATGCATTAATTCCACAAATTAACTTTTAACAAGACACACCTGTTAATTGAAATGCATTCCAGGTGACTACCTCATGAAGCAGGCTTGAGAATGCCAAGCATGTGCAAAAGCTGTCAAGGCAAAGGGTGGCTACTTTGAAGAATCTCAAATATAATTTTCATTTGTCTAACACTTTTTTTGGGTTACTACATGATTCCATATGTGTTATTTTGTAGTTTTGATGTCTTCACTATTATTATACAATGTACCCTGGAATGAGGTAGGTGTGTCCGAACTGTATGTCTCACCTTGCAAGATGAGTGTGGGGCAGCAGACTGTACATTAGGCTATACAGTGAGGTCCATGCTGAAGGTCCTGAGTGGGAACCTGAGCGAAGGCTCTTCTATAGTGTGTTCTCAGTTGTGTACTGTAGTTTCATGATGTTGTGCTTGAACGACACGCCCTCACTCTTTTGAGTGCAGTCAGTGCCTCGTGTGGGTTAACAAAGCTGGTGAAGACGTTCATGTAAAGCCCACCTGTCTAAAGATGGCTCACAAAGTGTTGGAGAGTTTACATAAAGAGACAAAAAAAAACATACTCAGTAAAATTCCTTGTCTAAGGGATTGGACACGGAATCCTTTATAAATAATAGTCCACCGTGAGCTGGCAGCAGGACAAGTCATTCATAATTACCTTTTTTAGTTATATTTAGAGTGATAGCCTATTTTATTGATTGTTCATGGCTTGTTCGTAGACATTTCAGTTATTCGCTGCCGTAACAAAATCAATGTCCTTATTGCATGTCTACTCTGGCAGAAGTAATAAGAGCCTCATCACACTCAACCACCTTAGCATGCCAGTGTGATGGGCAAGGTCAAGGATCCTTTCTGTCTTAATCCACCTCAGTATGTCAGTGTTTAGCAGGAAACCCAAAGTGACGCTGTTTCTGTCGTAACCCCCCCACCCCCAGCATGCCAGTGTTGTGGATGCAGATGGCGAGAAGTTGATGACCCCGGGGGACTTTGTGCAGAAGTACCTGGGCCTGCACACACACATCCACCACAACCCCAAAACGGTCCAGCTCGTCGCCGGTGTAGCCGACACAACCAAGGACGGGTGCCTACGTTAACCCGCTATCTCGCTCATCCATCTCTTTCGCTATCTTTCTCTCTCCCTTTATCCTGTCTCCACCAAGTACATGGTTAACAGTTGATCATGCTTAGCCTTCTGTCTCCCTCTCATTCTATTTCTGTCTCCTGTCGTGCTCCCTCTCCACATCAACCATGGGAGATTGTTTTCATTGTGCAGAAGGCTCCTGCAGTAGGGAATGATGGAGGTCTCATAACCACACATATACAATGGTGATGCTTAGATCAGTTAATTAGGATGTTATTTGGTCTAAGAACAAGAAGCTGCCTTAACGGGCGCTAATAGATTAGATTATACACACACACACACACACACACACACACACACACTGCACAAGCCCTTTCAATGCACTTAATCCACTCTTATGAGAGACTTAAATAGTTAATGATTCATGTTATTCTGAAAACATTTACTCCTTCAAGGTCAAATGTCTCAAAGTAACAGGTGTGCCTTTTCTAGTGGGTAGGATTCGGCGCTCTCACCGCCGCGGCCCGGGTTCGATTCCTGGTCAGGGAACGAATCTTTTGAGTGGCAGGTAGCCTATTGGTTAGAGCGTTGGGCCAGTAATCCAAAGGTTGCTGGATCGAATCCCCGAGCTGACAAAAAAAATCTGTCGTTCTGCCCCTGTACAAGGCAGGTAACCCACTGTTCCCCGGTAGGCTGTCATTGAAAATAAGAATTTGTTCTTAACTGACTTGCCTAGCTAAAAAAAGGTTAAATGTAAACAGTAAAAATAGTAAGTGAAGTTTCACTCATTGTTTAGCTACAAGGGTCAACAAGTTGTAACCTAGGTCAGTCATGTAATGGATAAAAGTGTGTGTCTTGCAGGGGCATGAAGCACACGTCTGTCATTCAGCGCTGGTTAAAAGTAACAACCTGCAAGCAGCGAATCCCCAATGAGTCTTTTACTTTTCACTTAAGTCTAGAGAAATGACTTGAAATCCATTATAATTGGTTTACACTATTTGAAATGCATGGAGTCATTTGAAGAAATAGTGCACGGCCTAATCTCTCCCTACATTTTTCTGATGTTTCAGTAAAAGCTGAACCTTTCTCCCTCTGATTGGATCTCGTGTATCTGAAGCTTTGTCCTTCATGGCATCGCGCGTATTGTTTTAACGTTGCCTCTTTCTCCACAAAAACACACACACACAGGCTGATCTCATTCCAGGAGTTCTTGGCCTTTGAGTCGGTGCTGTGTGTTCCGGACGCTCTCTTTATCGTAGTCTTCCAGCTGTTTAACAAGACGGGCACTGGAGACGTCTCCTTTGGTACGTACGTGACTGTGTGTATGTTGGGGCGGTGGTGTTACCTGCTTCCAGCCCGCAAACGAATGCACATATGTGACGTAGTATGCAATTTTCAGGGACCACTTCTAGCTCGTGACCGCTTCTTTCAGAACTACTAGCTAAAAAGTAGACAAGTACCAGAGAATCTTTATTTATTCTTATTTTTTAATAGGATTATGCTTTGAGACTTGGCACACTAATACGCTCTCTTATATATATATACACACACACACTCACTTTCAAACACTTTTTAGTGCGTGTGCATGGCACGCCTAAAGGGAACCAATTATGGTTTGTTAGTACAGTAACTCAGCCTAAAGGCCACTGTTTTAATCTGACATCTGAATATAGGTTAACGCTGGTCTGTCATAGAATGAGCAGAACCGATATTGTCCCGGTGTTCACGGATGCACAGAAAGTGCGAGATGATGTGAAGACGTTTTAAAACGGCACAACTAATATGGCTGCCGTTCCTCCCCGTCACATAACGTTGCAATGACTGGGAATGTCCATTCTGCTCATTCTAATTCTATGGCTCTCTTGATCTGTCCATCCCTTGAACAGAGAATGTGCGGGACATCTTCACCCAGACCACTGTGCACCACCACATCCCCTTTAACTGGGACTGTGAGTTCATCTGCCTGCACTTTGGACACGACCGCAAGAAATGCCTCGGCTACCTCGAGTTCACCCAGTTTCTACAGGTATACACCCAGTCATGCACGCACACGCTCCGTGGCGCTCACGCGGTGACATATTGCCCGTGTGACATTCAGATAGCATAACAACACGGCATGATGTGTATAATTGCAGGAAATTTGCTTTAAAGCTCAGTGTGTTCTCCGCCCCGTGGCAAATGTGTAGGAAATGTAGCTTTATTAAACGGCCACATTTTGTCTCCGGCCAAGAGGCCATCTCAAACTATGCCAGTGGCCTCGCCCGCTACCACGCCCCACGTTAACTTTGCCACCACTGTTGAAAAATATCCTAGTGGAAGCACTGCACACGCTCTTCTCTACCTACAGGAGTTGCAGTTGGAGCATGCACGCCAGGCCTTTGCCCAGAAGGACAAGAACAAGAGCGGCACCATCTCTGCCGTGGACTTCAGTGACATCATGGCCACAATCCGACACCACATGCTTACACTGTTTGTGGAGGAAAACCTGGTTTCGGTAAGAGGGAGTGTATGACTGTGTGTGGGATAAGAGAGTCTGCGTGTTTACAAACAGGGCATCCCTGTTCTAACCCCTTCCTCGGTGCGATTGTCCTGCCAGGCTGCGCGGGGCAGCACCTCTCACATGGTCAGCTTCTCCTACTTCAACGCCTTCAACTCTCTGCTCAACAACATGGAGCTGATCCGCAAGATCTATAGCACGCTGGCCGGGACCCGCAAGGACGCACAGGTCACTAAAGGTAACATGAGTGCACCTTGCCTATACAGGCCCTTACGTATACCCACACACACATTCCCATCGTATACCCTTACACACACACACGCAGGTCAGAAGTGCTCCAGACGTGTGAGAGGAGTAGCGTGATCCCACTTTGCCAGTCGTCTGTTAGCTGCCAGCAGGAGAACTGTCATGTTGGAAGAGAGCATTGGCAAGCTCTCTCTCTCTCTCTCTCTCTCTCTCTCTCTCTCTCTGTCTCTCTCTGTAGTATGTGTGGATGCACAGCATGTGTTATGCAGACTATTAACCCATCTCTCTCTAGAGGAGTTTGCCCATGCTGCCAACAGGTTTGGCCAGGTCTCTCCCATGGAGATTGACATCCTGTACCAGCTATCAGGCCTACACTCCCACTCTGGGTAAACATACACTGCTCTAAAAGCCTCGCATTGAATACACACTTGTTCAGAGTGTTGTTGTAATGACGCTGTGTTGTCTCAGGTGTCTGAACTTTGCTGACATTGAGAGGATAGCCCCGCTGGAGGAGGGAGCGCTGCCCTATCACCTGGCCGAGTTACAAAAACAGGTAAGAGACGTGCGTGTGTGTGACTTCGTGTGAGTGTGCGAGTGTGCATGTGGGTCAAACTCTCCTCTCTGTAGCAGAGCCAGGGTGATGGTTCCAGATCCGTACTGCTGCAGGCCGCAGAGTCGGCCTACCGGTTCAGCTTGGGCTCCATCGCTGGAGGTAAGGGACTGGGGGTGAGGTAAAGGACTGGGGGTGAGGTACTTGGTTTAAAAGAAAAAAGTTTTGCCTAGTTTCAATAGCACACTTAGGTGTGTGTCTCTAGCTACGGGAGCCACGGCAGTGTATCCGATAGACCTGGTGAAGACCAGGATGCAGAACCAGAGGAGTACAGGCTCGTTCGTAGGAGAGCTCATGTACAAGAACAGCTTTGACTGTGCCAAGAAGGTGCTGCGCTACGAAGGCTTCTTTGGCTTCTACAGAGGTACGGACGGACACTGTGCGTTCTTGGTTGCTCTCCTGCTCTTTTTTTCTTCCCCTCTTGGCTGCTGTTTTCCTTCTCTTCTGCTCTTCTGCTCTTTACCTCTTTCCATCCTTCCCGTCCCTATTTCTTTTCTCCTGGTCCTCTTTTTTAAAAATTGCCTGCTATTTTTGCCTTTCTGCACTGCCCTTGCGTTTCTGCTGTCTCTTCTGTTGATGGAAAAAGGACTGCAAGACGGCCATTTATTGTTGGCTCATCCACACTGCATCACTAAACAGGCCTCCATCCTTCTCTTCTTCCTTTGTTCTTTAATTCTCACCTTTCCTTCATCCTCGTACTCTTTTCTCCTCCCTTCTCCCCTAAGAAACTGTAGTCGTCATGAGACATGGTTCATGTCATATGTGGACTCAATCTCCCATGCTGCCCTGCAGGTCTTCTTCCCCAGCTCATAGGCGTGGCTCCAGAGAAGGCAATCAAACTTACGGTGAGTCTAACTCCTCCCCCTCCACTCAGCCAACGACTATGGATGTGCACCTTAAGATAACACGTATTCTGTTTAAGACATGCCTGACTATTCTCTCTGTAGTATTTATTTGATAATTATCTCTCTCTCTGTTCTCCCTGTAGATGAATGACTTTGTGAGAGATAAGTTCACTGGTAAAGACGACACCATTCCCTTCGCTGCTGAGGTGCTGGCCGGAGCCTGTGTGAGTATGGCCGACGACCAAACCTGTCAAACTTCCCAACTCTAAATGCGTCCCATTCTGTTCTACCTGAATGGGAAGCTGTGGTAGCCTCCCTCCCTCCATGTCTTTCACACTCATTTCACCTTATGTCTCTCTCTTTGCAGGCAGGGGGTTCCCAGGTGGTCTTTACTAACCCGCTGGAGATAGTTAAGATCAGACTGCAGGTGGCAGGAGAGATCACAACAGGACCCAGAATTGGCGCCCTCAGTGTCATCCGAGACCTTGGCTTGTTCGGCCTCTACAAGGTAGGCGTGTGTGGCCATTACGTCTGGTGTCATTGTTCTTGTATTTTGGTAAACAAAAGGCCTTTTGATTGAAAGTAATGTCTTTTTTATTTACGTGTGTGTAGGGCGCTAAAGCATGTTTATTGAGAGACATCCCGTTCTCAGCCATCTTCTTCCCAGTGTACGCCCACACCAAGGCTCAGTTTGCCGACGAGCAGGGTAGAATAGGCCCGTTACAGCTGCTAGCTTCTGGAGCCATCGGAGGTACACACGCTTCACAGACCCATTCTACTTGATTTGATTGTCAAAATACAGTCATGGCCTCAAGTGACACCCTTTCTAACTCCATTTCCCAGGCATCCCTGCTGCCTCCCTGGTGACACCTGCTGATGTCATCAAGACGCGCTTGCAGGTATCAGCGAGGGCGGGACATACTACCTACACTGGAGTCATGGACTGTTTCAGGAAAATTGCGCAGGAGGAGGGATTTGGAGCACTGTGGAAGGGAGCAGGAGGTGTGTGTTGTGGTGTTTGTGTATCAGTGACTACACAAATGGGAATTCACTTTCTCTGTCTCGCTCTCTTCCCCCCCAGCTCGTATGTGTCGATCCTCTCCTCAGTTTGGAGTAACTCTGGTGACCTATGAGCTTCTACAGAGGTGGTTATCTGTGGACTTCGGAGAACAGTGAGTACACGCGCGCGCGCACACACACACTCCCCACTGTTATAACCCAAGATGCCATTGTTAGTTAAGCTCCAATGTCTCATTTCCCTCTTTCTCCAGTCGTCTGGCAGGGTCTGAGCCCACTCCTAAATCTCGTATCGCTGAGCTTCCTCCGGTCAGTGCTGACCACGTCGGAGGCTACCGTCTGGCCGCGGCCACCTTCGCTGGCGTGGAGAACAAGTTTGGCCTCCACCTGCCCAAGTTTAAGTCCTCTGGAGTGGTCTCCATTCACCCTGACCCCGTTGACCCCTCTTCTGCCCCCCTCAAGAGGAGGCTGCCGTCCCCCTAAAGACTGGCCTCTAACTGCCTGCCACCACCACTCTAGAGGCTATGCACTTAGACAGACATGCTTACTGGTCAACACACTCATTTTGAGGGGCCGTGTACACCGAAATGCACACGTACACTCCTAGGGGCCATGTGCACAGCTATAAACACAAACACCCCAGGGTCTACTCTAGTGCTCTAACCCTGGTCCTGGAGAGCTGACTGTAGGTCCATTGTTGAAGCAGGCATTAACCTGAACACTACTGTTGTATCTCCAGTGGCTACATGCACCTCTCCTTTTTTTTCTTTCCATATGAAACCAGTGGTTTGAAAGTATCTCTCTCTCGCTCTCTCTTATATATTTATATCTATTTATCTATCTATCTATCTGATAATTTTGGGGGGGGGCTACTATGATTGGGCAGTGTGTGGGAGATATTTGATTGGAGGGCATGTGTAAGGCTTTACTCTGAGTGGGCCTTGCACAGGAAGTTACTGTACATATTGTAGATCTGCTGTACAGAGACGTGACACAGCTGGAGAGGAACATTATTACTGATGTTAGAGCAATATTAATGTAACATTGGAGAACAATGTTATGGTAATATTAGAGCAACCCCATGATAGCGAAACGTTTCAGTAACGTTCAAAAGCAACGTGACTAATGTTGGAGTTACGTTAGATTGACGTTGAGCCTTCGTCTCTTGAGAATCACTCTTACTGATGTACAGACCTTTTCAAACTGTTTATTGAGGAGAATCATGGGCAAAGGATTAGGTAACTTAAATTCATTCGGTGTATTTTATTGAAATAAATCATTTTAGTTTAATTTCACACCTGAAAAAAATGTATTTCAAGGAGAATGAACAGCAAAAATGGCCAAGCAAAATCTAACCAATAGTTTTGGTGGAAAACTAGACTTGGTCACTTTGTCATACAGATAAAATGTAACCCATTTTTCTATCATAAAATGTAATTAGATACACACCATATCTATACAGAGTTTGGTAAACTCCAACAGAGAATTATAATGGACAATGTTCTGACAAAAGTCTTGTTGGAATGTGGTGCCTTCGGTGCCAACATGGAGGATAGTTTCCGAAGGCACTGTACATGGAGAGTTTGGCAGTGTTCTGGCCCCTTATGTTATAGCCTTATTCTAAAATCGATTAAATTGTCCCCCCCCCTCAATCTACACACAATACCCCATAATGACAAAGCAAAAACGAATGTAGAAATTTTAGCAAATTTATTAATGGAAATATGTAAATGTAATAAGTATTCAGACCCTTTACAGAGACTTGTCCCGAAGCACCTTTGGCAGCGATTATAGCATCAAGTATTGTATGACGCTACAAGTTTGGCACATCTGTATTCTGAGTTTCTTCCATTTTTCTCTGCAGATCCACTCAAGCTCTGTCAGGTTGGATGGGGAGCATTGCTGCACAGCTATTTTCAGGTCTCTCCAGAGATGTTCAAGTCTGGGCTCTGGCTGGTCCAGTCAAGGACATTCAGAGACTTGTCCCGAAGCCACTTCTGCGTTGTCTTGGCTGTGAGCTTAGGGTTGTTGTCCTGTTGGATGGTGAACCTTCGCCCCTGGCTGAGGTCCCTGAGTGCTCTGGAGCAGGTTTTCATCAAGGATCTCTTTGTACTTTGCTCAGTTAATCTTTCCCTCGATCCTGACTAGTATCCCTGTCACTGAAAAACATCCCAACAGGATGATGCTGCCACCATGCTTCACCGTAGGGATGTTGCCAGGTTTTCTCCAGACGTGGTGCTTGGCATTCAGGCCAAAGAGTTCAATCTTGGTTTTATCAGACCAGAGAATCTGCTCCCCCCGATTGCTCAGTTTGGCCGGGCGGCCAGCTCTAGGAAGAGTCTTGGTGGTTCCAAACTTCCATTTAAGAATGACGGAGGCCACTGTGTTCTTGGGGACCTTCAATGCTGCAGACATTTTTTTTTTGTACCCTTTCCCAGATCTGTGCCTTGACACAATCCTGTCTCGGCGCTCTACGGACAATTCCTTCGACCTCATGGCTTGGTTTTTGCTCTGACATGCACTGTCAACTATGGGACCTTATATAGACACGTGCGCCTTTCCAAATCATGTCCAATCAATTAAATGTACCACAGGTGGACTCCAATCAAGTTGTAGAAACAGCTCAAGGATGATCAATGGAAACAGGATGAACCTGAGCTCAATTTCGAGTCTCATAAGAAAGGGTCTGAATACTAATGTAATTAAGGTATTTCTGTTTTATTTTTGCAAAAATATCTAAACCTGTTTTTGGTTGTGTGTAGATTGCTGAGGATTGGTATTTATTTAATACATTTTAGAATAATGCTGTAACGTATCAAAATGTGGATAAAGTCAAGGGGTCTGAATACTTTCCGGAGGCACTGTACTGTATCTATGGCTCTGCTTGGGTCCACATCTTCGTATGAGGGAAGACTTCATTATTCATGCTTTCAGGAAGGAGACCAAAACTGTTTTTCTATTAAGACCCCTACAGGTACATTACATTTTCAAAGAAAAAGTTAACTTTGGTTCATAACTTGCTGTGGAGAATATTTTTAGTTGGGAGAGGGAAAAAAAGGCTTTTTAAATTAAGGTTTAAGGGATATTAGTAACGCTATCTGCATAAATGTGATGTTTAAAATATGTGCAACCGAATGTGATTTATAAAAGCATGGATAAATAAAATTGTTGCTAAAACCTGAGGACATGGCTGTCCTTGTCTATGAAGGTTGGAATGTGCATAGCATGGGTGATCTTTTTCTGTTCTTCACCATCAGTTAAACACACATCGTCAGCCCATAGGGAACATACATACGTCTGGAAAAGGTACGTTTTGCATATTTAGAAAAGCACTTGAGTTGGAGGAGCTGTGGACAGAACACTGACATTCTACAACCCTGAGGGATAGACATCACACCTGCTCCAACCAGAGGGAGGATTTGGAAGCAAGAGGGGCGTGGTCCCCAAAGTAGCCATGGTGATCAGGCGAGTAGGCGCTGCGCGGCGAGCTCGTCTCCTTCGTCTCGGTTCTCGTTGATCTCCACGAGCGTGCGCACGAAACGGGTCCACTCATCTGCCTTGGGCACACAGATTTGCTGTGGAAACGAGAGAATATACACACATGGGTTACACACAGGTATGACATGTACAGTATATCAAGAGCTTCGGGGATGAATCTCACCTCTCCTACGTCGTAGACCAGCACCTGCCCGTCTGAGTCTCCTGTAGCGATTTCTCTCCCTGAGTGAGCCCAGCGCACACGGTTCAGAGCAGGAGACCCATCCACAACCACACTGGCACTGGGCACCTAGGACACACACAATGTTGCATTGTTCATATGCATATCTGTTGTTTTGCACTGTTGCGTATAAATGTGTGTGTACCTCCGTGTCGTTGTTGAGGTTCCACAGGTCCAGCCGTCCTGATCCATCCACACAGGCGAAGAGGGCGGGGTGTGTGGGAGACCACATGACATCATACACGTAATCACAGCTGTCCTCAAACAAATACAGAGGACGGGTACTCTACAGAGAGACAAAGGGGAGAAAGGGTAAGTGTGTCGCAGCGAAGCACAGTAACCGGTGCCAGTAACAACAGCGCCCGGGACACAGAACGAACCATTACTGCCACAGAAGCTGCAGATCACGGATCAACCTGCCTCAGCCACCTCCGGACCCAGGGCCAGCCAGACCCCACGACACCTGGAGGGAGATCATACTCTACTACGAGGGCTCCCAGAAGAAGACGTGCGTATGTATGTGTTACCTTGGTGGTCCACAGCTTAACGGTCCAGTCGAAGGAAGCAGAGATGAAGAGATGGGAGAAATCCACAGGACCCCCGGCACTGTGACAGCTCAGTCCAGTGACTGGACCGTGGTGTCCCTCAAACACATCACTGATGCCTGCCTTACTGTAACAGACACACACACACTGTTAGAACCCACACACATATTGGTGTTGGCCACAAAGTGATGTCCGCAAAGTTATGAACACACACACACCTCCCGTGGCGGCAGGCGGTGTAGACTGATCCATCTTCACTCCCAACCACAAAGTTGTTGACATCACCCAGAGGAAACGCCATGGAGGTCACTGATACTGCCTTAGACTGCTTAAACACCAGCTCCAGACTGTCCTGTATCTCTCACACACACACACACACACAGACAGCATTAAGACTGCCAAAACACTAACTTCGCAATGTCCTAGAACACAAACGCACACTGCAGTTGTACCTGTGGTTGAGACAGCATGTCTAGGTTCCAAGAACACATCTTTCCGTCAGTAGAGATGCTGATGAGGTTGTGAGCGTTTTGGGTCCCGACCATGTTCACACAGTACACCGGGTGCTGAATATCACAGGACACAAATGGGGGATGTTTCCATTTAGCTAACATGACACAGTCCAGTCTATATTTAGCTGATAGTAGCTTGTACCCCGTAAAATAATATCGAAACATTTTCACAATTGGAAAGCTATTGAGTGCTAAATGTTGACTACGTGGCCAAAAGTATATGAACATCTCATTCGTATGGAGTTGGTCCCCCTTTTACTGCTGTAACAGCCTCTACTCTTCTGGGAAGGCTTTCCACTAGATGTTGGGACATTACTGCGGGGACTTGCTTCCATTCAGCCACAAGAGCATTAGTGAGGTTGGGCACTGATGTTGGGCGATTAGGCCTGGCTCGGAGTCGCCTTTCCAATTCATCCCAAAGGTGTTCGATGGGGTTGAGGTCAGGGCTCTGTGCAGACCAGTTAAGTTCTTCCACACCAATATCCGGCCACTTTAGTTGTGATACAAACCTTATCAAAACATATAGGCCTATGGGCTAGGCTACATGAGGTGTGCGACTATGATTAAAAAAAGGCATTGTTTCTTGCCTTAAACTGGACATCATTCACAAGTGAGGCTAATATTGTCACCCATAAGACTATTCTTGATTTAATCTTGTCTTTGCATGTACTAAATAATATGTGTGTGAAATTCGCTTTGATTTAGAATGGACCATTATATTGTCTCAACAGGGGCAGGGGAAAAAATACATGTAATCTCTACACTTAAATAGGGAATGGAGGAAGCTTTTCCTGTGGTTAATTGTCATTCCAGCCAGGTAGGCTATACTCCTGTTGTAAAGATAAGCAATGTGCTTAATATTTGCTTAATATTAGGAAAGTCAAGAAAAAAATATACTGCTCAAAAAATAAAGGGAACACTTAAACAACACATCCTAGATCTGAATGAAAGAAATGACCTTATTAAATACTTTTTTCTTTACATAGTTGAATGTGTTGACAACAAAATCACACAAAAATAATCAATGGAAATCCAATTTATCAACCCATGGAGGTCTGGATTTGGAGTCACACTCAAAATTAAAGTGGAAAACCACACTACAGGCAGATCCAACTTTGATGTAATGTCCTTAAAACAAGTCAAAATGAGGCTCAGTAGTGTGTGTGGCCTCCACGTGCCTGTATGACCTCCCTACAACACCTGGGCATGCTCCTGATGAGCTGGCGGATGGTCTCCTGAGGGATCTCCTTCCAGACCTGGACTAAAGCATCCGCCAACTCCTGGACAGTCTGTGGTGCAACGTGGCGTTGGTGGATGGAGCGAGACATGATGTCCCAGATGTGCTCAATTGGATTCAGGTCTGGGGAACGGGCGGGCCAGTCCATAGCATCAATGCCTTCCTCTTGCAGGAACTGCTGACACACTCCAGCCACATGAGGTCTAGCATTGTCTTGCATTAGGAGGAACCCAGGGCCAACCGCACCAGCATATGGTCTCACAAGGGGTCTGAGGATCTCATCTCGGTACCTAATGGCAGTCAGGCTACCTCTGGCGAGCACATGGAGGGCTGTGCGGCCCCCCCAAAGAAATGCCACCCCACACCATGACTGACCCACCGCCAAACCGGTCATGCTGGAGGATGTTGCAGGCAGCAGAACGTTCTCCACGGCGTCTCCAGACTCTGTCACGTGCTCAGTGTGAACCTGCTTTCATCTGTGAAGAGCACAGGGCGCCAGTGGCGAATTTGCCAATCTTGGTCTTCTCTGGCAAATGCCAAACGTCCTGCACGGTGTTGGGCTGTAAGCACAACCCCCACCTGTGGACGTCGGGCCCTCATACCACCCTCATGGAGTCTGTTTCTGACCGTTTGAGCAGACACATGCACATTTGTGGCCTGCTGGAGGTCATTTTGCAGGGCTCTGGCAGTGCTCCTCCTTGCACAAAGGCGGAGGTAGCGGTCCTGCTGCTGGGTTGTTGCCCTCCTATGGCCTCCTCCACGTCTCCTGATGTACTGGCCTGTCTCCTGGTAGCGCCTCCATGCTCTGGACACTACGCTGACAGACACAGCAAACCTTCTTGCCACAGCTCGCATTGATGTGCCATCCTGGATGAGCTGCACTACCTGAGCCACTTGTGTGGGTTGTACACTCCGTCTCATGCTACCACTAGAGTGAAAGCACCGCCAGCATTCAAAATTGACCAAAACATCACCCAGGAAGCATAGAAACTGAGAAGTGGTCTGTGGTCACCACCTGCAGAACCACTCCTTTATTGGGGGTGTCTTGCTAATTGCCTATAATTTCCACCTGTTGTCTATTCCATTTGCACAACAGCATGTGAAATGTATTGTCAATCAGTGTTGCTTCCTGAGTGGACAGTTTGATTTCACAGAAGTGTGATTGACTTGGAGTTACATTGTGTTGTTTAAGTGTTCCCTTTATTTTTTTGAGCAGTGTATAATAGGCCTTGCCTATAGAAAACTGATAGAATCCTCCTCTTTAATAGAGGCCATCACTCTCTCTTTTTTAGCCTACAGAAATGTGTGCAACATGATCTCATGGGTTCTCATGAAGTGTTTGATTTGATTTTCGAATACATTTGCATTGATGTCAGAGTGATTAGAGGGACAATAGAGTGCTGAGTACCAGGCAGTTAGCAAGTTTGGTAGGCTGCTAATGACCGTCAGCAATATCAGAGCTTGGAGAAGCCTAATTACCGTGACTAAATTGTCATGTGGAGTTTGACTGCCTTCATGACTCGTGACCGCTGGTGTAGCAGTAATACGGTCACCGCAACAGCCCTAGTTGCAACCGAGGACAGACGATTTTTACACGCTATGTCCTTTAGCACTGACTGGTCCCATTCTGTGAGCTTGTGTGGCTTACTACTTTGCAGCTGAGCCGTTGTTGCTCCTAGACGTTCCCATTTCACAATAACAGCGCTTACAGTTGACCGGGGTAGCTCTAGCAGGGAAGAAATTTGACGAACTGACTTGTTGGAAAGGTGGCATCCTATGAAGGTGCCATGTTGAAAGTCACTGAGTTCTTCAGTAAGGTTATTCTACTGCCAATGTTTGTCTATGGAGATTGCACGGCGGTGTGCTTGACTTTATACACCCGTCAGCAACGTTCCTTTGTAGTGTATATGAGTTACCGTGTGAGCGGATGCAGACAGGGGAGTTCTCTGTACAGATGTTCTTTTGTTGCTCCTGTTGTCCCACAGGACGATCTGGCCTGAGTAAGTCCCACCCACAATCAGGTTAGGATGGAACCTGGCGAACGCCGCTGACATCACCGGAGACTGGGGAAGAGACACAGAGAAGAGAATTATATTCACAGAGAAGTGGGATGTGTGTGTGTGTGTGTGTGTGTGTGTGTGTGTGTGTACCTGGCAGTGGAAGGTGTATTCAGGTGTGGTCTTCTTATACTTCATATTCCAAACCAGAGCCACTCCGTCCGGCTCATGTGGAGCATCTTCATTGTTGTTGTAGGAGGCCACCAGCAGCTCAGGGTACTGAATCAAACAGCAGTCAAACAGCAGTCAACAGGGGTAAAACAGAAGTGTATCAGGAGTCAAATGCACAGATTTGCATGACTCTAACAGAGTCCAACACAAGAGATTATGTAACTCTTTAAAAGATGGGCCCTAATCCGAATCATCACACACTCTCCTACCTGAGGAGACCAGTCCAGACAGGTGACCACTCTGTTCTTGGACCAGCGCTCGTCAGAGAACACCCTACTCAGAGACATCTTAGCCCCCGCCTGCATCTCACTGGAAAGGGAGAAAGAAAGATTGAAAGAAAGAGAGAGCGAGAGAGAGAAATAAGAACATACACTCTCTATAGTTGTGTGTTCAGGTGTGTGTGTCTCACCCCTCCTTGTCCTCCAGGTCTCGGCCACTGTAGTCGAAGCAGACGTCCACTCGCTCAGAGAGAGCCCGCTCTACAATCCTGCTCCCTCGATCGAAGAAGGTCATGAACTCCTCAGAGTTGAGCAGGTGCATCTTCTCCTCTTCAGTCAGCTCCTTGGGAGGGACTACACACACACACACACACACACTCATGAATATTGGAAGTGGTGTAGGCCATGGCTAGTCAACTTACAGAGGCAGGAGGGTAAAGTCAATCTCACCTTCTTCCTGCTTCTCCTCCTCATCAGCTTTCTCCTCCTTGGAGTCCTCTGCTGGCTTGGGATCGACCATCTCCTCCTCCTCTTCTTCCTCCTCCTCTGCTACACACGCACACACACAAAAGCACAAAATCATGCTCACAACAACACAACGTACATTAAAACATTCAAAGTTTGTAGATTTGCAGCTAACCCATAAAACACAAAGTTTACCTGGTTTATCCTGGGTGTGTGTTTGTGTATCGGCGGGGGTCTGTGTCTCCTTGGAGTAGGACACCATCTGTTTTGGAGGGAAATCCACCTGGGTCACCTTTGCCATGCCAAGCCTAAAACCTCGCCTGGACAGGAGACACACACACAGAGTCAGAGAGACACATACCAATACTTAAAAACACAGCCACACCATTATACAAACACTCTCACACTCCACATCCAAACACACCATTACAAAGACAAACACTGTACATGTGCTAGCAGACAGCAATGTGTATGATGCTAACAAGGGCCATTCAGGCCCACCAAAGAAATGACCAAGAGGAACAGAAGAGAGGAGCAAAACCACTGCCCAAGTAGGGGAATGTGTCTTATAGAATAAGAAAGAGGTGAACCCCAGTAGTTCAGAGTCAGAGTGCAGCTGCAGAGTAGAGGGGTCAGGATCCCAGGGTAACGTCCTGATACAGCCACATCACACCACCAGGGGGCAGCAGAGAGAGAGAGAGCAGGAAGAGAGAGAGAGAGAGAGCAGGAAGAGAGAGAGAGAGAGCAGGAAGAGAGAGAGAGAGAGCAGGAAGAGAGAGAGAGAGCAGGAAGAGAGAGAGAGAGCAGGAAGAGAGAGAGAGAGCAGGAAGAGAGAGAGAGAGAGCAGGGAGAGAGAGAGAGCAGGAAGAGAGAGAGAGAGAGAGAGAGCAGGAAGAGAGAGAGAGAGAGAGAGCAGGCAGGGAGAGAGAGCAGGCAGGCAGGGAGAGAGAGAGAGCGAGCAGGGAGAGAGAGAGCGAGCAGGGAGAGAGAGAGCGAGCAGGGAGAGAGAGAGCGAGCAGGGAGAGAGAGAGAGCAGGGAGAGAGAAGGAGAGAGAGAGAGAGCAGGAAGAGAGAAAGCTGGCAGGTTAATTAGTAACATACACTGAGCATACAAGTACTTAATCACAAATACACAAACACGCATACAGACCTAGAGTTTCCATCTCCAGAGTCCTGGCTTCCAGACTCGCTGCCCACTGACTTGGCTGAGGGAGACATAAGGGTAGTGACTAGATTGTGAAACAGACACGTATCCTCTGTTATTACCCTCAGAAGCTGGGCTGTGTGAGTGTGTGTGGGGTCAAAGAATGAGGGAGTGAATGAGTGTGTGAATAAGAATGTCAGTTGGTTAGTAGTAAATGACGGGAGAGAAGAAAAGAGAAGAAAAAGTAGGGGATAAGTGGCACGCTGAGGCTTCATGCAAAAATGCTTGTTAAAAAACAGAAGAGTGTGTACGTGAGTGTGTGTGTGTCTTTACTGTTGGGTATATCAGGGGTGATCCCCATGCTCTGCAGCAGAGCCTCAGCCTCTCTCCTCTTCTTCTCCAGGTCAGAAGAGTCATCTGCTGCACCTACTCCACCCCCTTCCCCTTCCCGCTTCGAGTCAGACCCCTACAGGGGGAGAGAGTGGAAGGGGGGAGAGGGAGAATGGGTAGAAAAGGAGAGAGGTAGCGTGAGAGGGATCCGTTGAATTGGAGAGACAGGGAAAAAGATCACGTAATAAATACAATATAACCAAGTATAAATACTGCATAGGCTATTACATGACACTCTAATAATAATATACTATTTATTTTTACTTATATTTATTCAGGGGAGCCCAATTGAGACAAGGGTCTCATTCTCAATAGTGCCCTGTGAACAAACAATTCACAAATCAACATGATGATACAATAAAACAGCAACAACAAAAAAGAACTACAAGATACAGAAGATACAATATGTTTCACAACACAAAAATGATTACAATCAACCAAAAAAACTAGCAAACTTCAGTGAATTCATTCCTCATCAGCGTTCTAAAGTGCCCTACTGTCACCAGGGATTCAAGACGTAACGAGGATTGTAAATTATTCCAAACATAGGGGGTGTTAAGACTAAATGCTGATTTACCTAGGTTGGTAGAGACACGGGGGACTTCAAGTGTTAACTAACCCTGCAAGCGGGCTTGGGGACTCTTATTTTTATACATTAACAGAGAAGTGAGATATGTTAGAAGCTTGTGCAGCAGAGCTTATGTAAACAAAAAGGGGGAAAATGAAGTGATCTAGGGGAATTTAGAGAGGTCCAGCTGACCTTCTGATACAGGACGCTGTGGTGATGATTAAACCTGTCAACTGTGATTAAAGCGAAGCGCGCTATGGTACACTGCACCCAAGGGTTTTAGAGTAGCGGCTGCTGCATTCTGATGAATGGTGTCACCATAATCAAGAACTGGCAGGAAGGTTGCCTGTACAACCTGCTTCCTGCTGTTTATGGAGAGGCATGATCTAAACTCAGCAAAAAAAGAAATGTCCCTTTTTCAGGACCCCGTCTTTCAAAGATAATTTGTAAAAATACAAATAACTTCACAGATCTTCAATGTAAACACTTTTTCCTATGCTTGTTCAATGAACCATAAACAATTAATGAACATGCACCTGTGGAACGGTCGTTAAGACACTAACAGCTTACAGACGGTAGGCAATTAAGGTCACAGTTATGAAAAATTAGGACACTAAAGAGGCCTTTCTACTGACTCTGAAAAACACCAAAAGAAAGATGCCCAGGGTCACTGCTCATCTGCGTGAACGTGCCTTAGGCATGCTGCAAGGAGGCATGAGGACTGGAGATGTGGCCAGGGCAATAAATTGCAATGTCCGTACTGTGAGATGCCTAAGACAGGCTACAGGGAGACAGGACGGACAGCTGATCATCCTCGCAGTGGCAGACCCAGTGTAACAACACCTGCACAGGATCGGTACATCTGAAACTCACACCTGCAGGACAGGTACAGGATGGCAACAACAACTGCCCGAGTTACACCAGGAACGCACAATCCCTCCATCAGTGCTCCGACTGGCCGCAATAGGCTGAGAGAGGCTGGACTGAGGGCTTGTAGGCCTGTTGTAAGGCAGATATCACCGGCAACAACGTCGCCTATGGGCACAAACCCACCGTTGCTGGACCAGACAGGACTGGCAAAAAGTGCTCTTCACTGACGAGTCACGGTTTTGTCTCACCAGGGGTGATGGTCGGATTCGCGTTTATCGTTGAAGGAATGAGCGTTATACCGAGGCCTGTAATCTGGAGTGGGATCAATTTGGAGGTGGAGGGTACGTCATGGTCTGGGGCAGTGTGTCACAACATCATCGGACTGAGCTTGTTGTCATTGCAGGCAATCTCAACGCTGTGCGTTACAGGGAAGACATCCTCCTCCCTCATGTGGTACCCTTCCTGCAGGCGCATCCTGACATGACCCTCCAGCATGACAATGCCACCAGCCATACTGCTCGCTCTGTGCGTGATTTCCTGCAAGACAGGAATGTCAGTGTTCTGTCATGGCCAGCGAAGAGCCCGGATCTTAATCCCATTGAGCACGTCTGGGATCTGTTGGGTCGGAGGGTGAGGGCTAGGGCCGTTCCCCCCAGAAATGTCCGGGAACTTGCAGGTGCCTTGGTGGAAGAGTGGGATAACATCTCACAGCAAGAACTGGCAAATCTGGTGTAGTCCATGAGGAGGAGAGGCACTGCAGTACTTAATGTAGCTGGTGTCCACACCGGATACTGACTGTTACTTTTGATTTTGACCCCCCCCCCCCTTTGTTCATGGACACATTATTCCGTTTCTGTTAGTCACATGTCTGTGGAACTTGTTCAGTTTATGTCTCAGTTGTTGAATCTTGTTATGTTTATACAAATATTTACACATGTTAAGTTTGCTGAAAATAAACGCAGTTGACAGTGAGAGGACGTTTCTTTTTTTGATGACTTTATTTCTATAAAAGAAGTCTACTTTAAATCTCAGCTTCTTAACTACCCACTAGGCACAAACGTCAATTCAACGTCTATTTCACGTTGGTTCAAAGTAATGTCATTGAAATGACATTGATTCAACCAATGTGTGCGCCCAGTGGGTAGCTAGCTCATCCATATGTTTTTTTAACTTGTTATGGATAGGGAGCAGTATTTTCACGGCCGGATAAAAAACGTACATGATTTAATCTGGTTATTACTCCTGCCCAGAAACTAGAATATGCATATAATTATTAGCTTTGGATAGAAAACACTCCAAAGTTCCTAAAACTGTTTGAATGGTGTCTGTGAGTATAACAGAACTCAAATGGCAGGCAAAAACCTGAGAAGAATCTGTACAGGAAGTACCCTGTCTGACCATTTCTTGGCCTTCTTTGCCATCTCTATCCAAAACAGGGGATCTCTGCTGTAACGTAACACTTTCTACTGCTCCCATAGGCTCCCAGAAGGCGCCAGAATGTTGAATGATGACTTTGCTGTCTCTGGCTGAAAAACAGTAGCGCATTTGGTAAGTGGTCGATCTGAGAACAATGAGACTGGTACGCGCGTGCACGAGACGACTCCATGTTTACATTTTCAGTCTTTGAACGAAAACAACGACTCCTGGTCGGAATATTATCGCTTTTTTACGAGAAAAATCGCATAAAAATAGATTTTAAACAGCATTTGACATGCTTCGAAGTACGGTAATGGAATATTTTGAAACGTTTTGTCACGATACGCGCCGGGCGCGTCACCCTTCGTTACCCTTCGGATAGTGTCTTGAACGCATGAACAAAACGCCGCTATTTGGATATAACTATGGATTATTTGGAACCAAAACAACATTGGGTGATGAAGTAGAAGTCCTGGGAGTGCATTCTGACGAAGAACAGCAAAGGTAATCCAATTTTTCTTATAGTAATTCTGAGTTTGGTGAGTACCAAACTTGGTGGGTGTCAAAATAGCTAGCCATGATGGCCGGGCTATCTACTCAGAATATTGCAAAATGTGCTTTCACCGAAAAGCTATTTTAAAATCGGACACCGCGATTGCATAAAGGAGTTCTGTATCTATAATTCTTAAAATAATTTATGTTTTTTGTGAACGTTTATCGTGAGTAATTTAGTAAATTCACCGGAAGTGTTCGGTGGGAATGCTAGTTCTGAACGTCACATGCTAATGTAAAAAGCTGGTTTTTGATATAAATATGAACTTGATTGAACAAAACATGCATGTATTGTATAACATAATGTCCTAGGAGTGTCATCTGATGAAGAGCATCAAAGGTTAGTGCTGCATTTAGCTGTGGTTTTGTTTTTTGTGACATTATATGCTAGCTTGAAAAATGGGTGTCTGATTATTTCTGGCTGGGTACTCTGCTGACAATCTAATGTTTTGCTTTCGCTGTAAAGCCTTTTTGAAATCGGACAGTGTGGTTAGATAAAGGAGAGTCTTATCTTTAAAATGGTGTAAAATAGTCATATGTTAGAAAAAGTTTTCGGATTTTCGAGGAGTTTGTATTTCGCGCCACGCCCATCATTGGATATTGGAGCAGGTGTTCCGCTAGCGGAACGTCTAGATGTAAGAGGTTTTAACATAACATTTTTGTAAATCTAAATACCCAGATATTTATAGGCAGCAACCTGCTCGATGAGAGAACCATCCAATGCATAAATGTGTAAACCATCTGAAATATTTCTATGAGAATTAGAAAACAACACACATTTAGACATGGCCCTAGGACCATGCCTCAGGACTACCTGGCTTGATGACTCCTTGCTGTCCCCAGTTCACCTGGCCGTGCTGCTGTTCCAGTTCCAACTGTTCTGCCTGCAGCTATGGAACCCTGACCGGTTCACCGGACGTGCTACCTGTCCCAGACCTGCTGTTTTCAACTCTCTAGAGACAGCAGGAGCGGTAGAGATACTCTCAAAGATCGGCTATGAAAAAGCCAACTGACACTTACTCTTGTGACTTGTTGCACCCTCGACAACTACTATGATTATTATTATTTGACAATGCTGGTCATTTATGAACATTTGAACATCTAGGCCATGTGCTGTTATAATCTCCACCCGGCACAGCCAGAAGAGGACTGGCCACCCCTCATAGCCTGGTTCCTCTCTAGGTTTCTTCCTAGGTTTTTGCCTTTCTAGGGAGTTTTTCCTAGCCACCGTGCTTCTACACCTGCATTGCTTGCTGTTTGGGGTTTTAGGTTGGGTTTCTGTACAGCACTTTGAGATATCAGCTGATGTAAGAAGGGCTATATAAATACATTTGATTTGATTTAGTTTTTGCAGCAATAACTAACCATTTTAAATCAACCAGGGCTTTCAGCGAGGCGGCTAAATCAGACTGAATCTCTAACATAGCCTGGTCCGCCGTAGGGGCAGTAGAATACATACATTTAATCTGCATACAGATGAATGTTACAGGGATGTGAGCCCCCACAACTCCTCTGCATCAAGCCAGCCATTAGCATGTTTTACTTCTCTTCTCTCTACTTACATCCTTCTTCTTGTTCTTCTCTTCCTCTTTTCTCTTCTTTTCCTCTCTGATCTGGGCCAGGCGCTGTTTCTTCCTCTCCAGCTCTGCTTTCAGCTCACTCTTATCCTGTTTATCCGCCATGCTACAAGAGAGAGCGGGAGAGAGGGAACAAGAGAAGTCAATATGAGTTTTGAAGATCTAGCTGCTGGTGGTATCACACTGTAACCATGTGAACACAATGGGATAACTGTTCATGACAATGTGTCTTTTATCTGTGTGTGACATGGAAAATAATATGCTACGCCTATGTTTAGCTGGGTTGTTATGTTGAACAAACGATTTCGGTCAGATCTTATCATGGGCACAGCGCGGGATAGAAATAACCCATACATTTCGTATTGATTAATGTAGGCCTACTTTTTGTCCGTTGATTCATGCAGCAGATAGAATCATGAAATTACAACATTAATCAAAGGTTTGTTATTAACAGTTCACTGAACACCAAATTAATTAGGTGGTTTATTGGAAACGGGTTGAGTGGGACGTTGAATGATTGTCACATCACATCTCAGTATGACCATCTGATTCCACGAGAGCAGGAGCTTGCACTCTGGCAAACAGTCAACATCTGAGTCCTGCTCGATGCCAAGCTAGCCAGCAACAGAGCGCACTGACTGCATTGAAAGATGCAACTCTTCATTTGAACGCCATTTCATTGTAAAATAGTAATCAATTTATCCACAAGGCAATAATCTCCTTGCCATTATTGCAAGGGAAGGGCGTTAGCTATTACAGCTAACTGACGATAAGTCTGAAAGTGACACTGACAGCTAACCGTAGCTAGCTAGCAAGCAGGGTTGTGTAGGTTACTTTCTAAATGTAATCTGTTACGGTTACTAGTTACCTGTCCAAAACTGTAATCAGTAACGTAACTTTTGGATTACCCAAACTCTAACGTAATCAGTTACTTTTAAATTACTTCCCCCTTAAGAGGCATTAGAAAAATACAAAAATGTATGTTACCAATTGAACGACATTATTGCAGGATAAATCAATGTTAAAGTTGACATAGTTGGTCATATGAATGTTAAATGTCATTTTATTGGTTGGTTATGTAGGCTTCTTCTAACCCATCGTTACTACATTTGATAATACAAATAAATTATATCTTTACATTAAAAACCAGAATACCAGTCATTCCAATAAATGTTATACCCCTGAGATCTTCAAGAATAGGACTTGGAAATATGGAAGTATAGATTAGCCAAATTGTTTTACCTGAGCATGACCCCAAAACTATGGATATATTAGCCAGCCCTTCTCTGCTGTTCATGATTTTGTTGTCATGGAGGACTGATTGGGCTCATTGATTCGAGTTGAAAAATAAATGCTGCGCTCATGGAATGGCATGCTTTGAGCACTACTGAAAAGTGCTATTTACATGTGAAAAAAAGTTTTTTGCTATAGGCCTATTGCTTAACTTTTTGTTGGTGACACTTTGATATCCTGATAATATGCAGCTGTTTAAAGGGCAAATCCACAGACAACAAAAACAAAATGGCTGCCTGGAGAAATGTAACCACTCTCAGATTAGACAGAGCTATGGATGCAAGGACTGACCATCCAGGATATCAACATGTTTTTTTTTACCATGATATGAGGCTATACAGTGTTTGTTTACATTTACAAACATTGGAGAATGTTATAAGAATTTTATATCTTGATGATAATAATCAATAATCAATTCGCCTTGACTAATGCCCAAGGTTTGTAAGACAATGGGTTAAAATAATTAGGCAAGGACTCAGCTTTCTGCAAAAGGTTTCTGTAGCTTTATTCAGAGAACGTTCTGGCGTCAGGATAACAAAACAGTCATTATATAGTTCTTGCTTACTTACGCACATGCATTTACACACAATCTGTTGGTGACCTGCAACCCCCATAAACTTCTCACACTGTTTATCACCTTCTGGCTCAGCCTGTTCCTTTCCTTCAAGGTTAGGAACTCTCTGAGGTTTTACTCCCTTGACCATCTGCTTCTCTATCTCTCTATACTAATTGCATACACACATTTCTTTAACTCTCCAGTGGTTCCTGGACTTTCCGGAACTAATCAGACTAATCGATCCCTACATTGATCATTACATTGATTATTCATTAACCCTGCTGTATGACTAATAATTCATCATGGTTTATTGATTCATTTACCTTTATTAGATAATTCTCTTATCAGAGAAAAACAAGTTTATATTTTGGGTTCTCATGGAGTGTAACAGTTGAACTAAGTTCATGAGGCACTTAAGGTATATTCTTCAAGAATCAATGGAGATATATATATATATATATATATATATATATATAACACACACACTACCGTTCAAAATTTGGGGCACTTAGAAATGTCTTTGTTTTTGAAAGAAAAGCACTTTTTTTCAAATTAAAACAACATCAAATTGATCAGAAATACAGTGTAGACATTGTTAATGTTGTAAATGACTATTGTAGCTGGAAACGGCAGATTTTTTTTGCAATATCTACATAGGCGTACAGAGGCCCATTATCAGCAACCAATGGTTCCAATGGTTCCAATGGCACATTGTGTTGGCTAATCCAAGTTTATCATTTTAAAAGGCTAATTGATCATTAGAAAACCCTTTTGCAATTATGTTAGCACAGCTGAAAACTGTTGTCCTGATTAAAGAAGCAATACAATTGGCCTTTAGACTAGTTGAGTATCTGGAGCATCAGCATTTGTGGGTTTGATTACAGGCTCAAAATGGCCAGAATCAAAGAGCTTTCTTCTGAAACTCATCAGTCTATTCTTGTTCTGAGAAATGAAGGCTATTCCATGCGAGACATTGCCAAGAAACTGAAGATCTCATGCAATGCTGTGTACTACTCCCTTCACAGAACAGTGCAAACTGTCTCTAACCAGAATAGAATCAGGAGTGGGAGGCCCCGGGGCACAACTGAGCAAGAGGACAAGTACATTAAAATGTCTAGTTTGAGAAACAGACGCCTCGGCTAAGCATGCCTCTCCTTAATGTCAATATGCATTGTCCATTGCTGTTCTGGTTAGTGTTTATTGGCTTATTTCACTGTAGAGCCTCTAGCCCTGCTCATTATACCTTATCCAACCTTTCAGTTCCTCCACCCACACATGCTATGACATCTTCTGGTTTCAATGATGTTTCTAGAGACAATATCTCTCTCATAATCACTAAATGCCTAGGTTTACCTCCTCTGTACTCACATCCCACCATACCTTTGTCTGTACATTATACCTTGAAGCTATTTTATCGCCCCCAGAAACCGCTCCTTTTTCTCTCTATTCTGGACGTCACAGACGACCAATTCTTATAGCTTTTAGCCGTACCCTCATACTTATTCTTCTCTGCTCCTCTGGGGATGTAGAGGTGAATCCAGGCCCTGCAGTGCCTGGCTCCACTCCTACTCCCCAGGCGCTCTCTTTTGATGACTTCTGTAACCGTAATAACCTTGGTTTCATGCATGTTAACATTAGAAGCCTCCTCCCTAAGTTTGTTTTATTCACTGCTTTAGCACACTCTGCCAACCCGGATGTCCTAGCCGTGTCTGAATCTTGGCTTAGGAAGTCCACCAAAAACGGTGAAATCTTCATCCCTAACTACAACGTTTTCAGACAAGATAGAACGACCAAAGGGGGCGGTGTTGCAATCTACTGCAGAGATAGCCTACAGAGTTCTGTCCTGCTATCCAGGTCTGTACCCAAACAATTTGAACTTCTACTTTTAAAAATCCACCTCTCCAAAAACAAGTCTCTCACCGTTGCCGCCTGCTATAGACCCCCCTCGGCCCCTAGCTGTGCTCTGGACACCATATGTGAACTGATTGCCCCCCATCTATCTTCAGAGATCGTGCTACTAGGTGACCTAAACTGGGACATGCTTAACACCCCAGCCATTCTACAATCCAAGCTTGATGCCCTCAATCTCACACAAATTATTAATGAACCCACCAGGTACAACCCCAAAGCTGCAAACACTGGCACCCTCATAGATATCATCCTAACCAACGTGCCCTCTAAATACACTTCTGCTGTTTTCAACCAAGATCTCAGCGATCACTGCCTCATTGCCTGCACCCGTAATGGGTCAGCGGTCAAACGACCTCCACTCATCACTGTCAAACGCTCCCTGAAACATTTCAACGAGCAAGCCTTTCTAATCGACCTGGCCCTGGTATCCTGGAAGGATATTGACCTCATCCCGTCAGTAGAGGATGCCTGGTTATTTTTTTTAAATGCCTTCCTCTCCATCTTAAATAAGCATGCCCCTTTCAAGAAATTTAGAACCAGGAACAGATATAGCCCTTGGTTCTCCCCAGACCTGACTGCCCTTAACCAACACAAAAATATCCTGTGGCGTTCTGCATTAGCATCGAACTGCCCCCGCGATATGCAACTTTTTAGGGAAGTTAGAAACCAATACACACAGGCAGTTAGAAACGCCATGGCTAGCTTTTTCAAACAGAAATTTGCTTCGTGCAACTCCAACTCTAAAAAGTTCTGGGACATTGTAAAGTCCATGGAGAATAAGAACACCTCCTCCCAACTGCCCACTGCACTGAGGATAGGAAACTCTGTCACCACCGATAAGCCAACTATAATTGAGAATTTCAATAAGCATTTTTCTACGGCTGGCCATGCTTTCCACCTAACTACCCCTACTGCATTCAACAGCACTGCACCCCCCACAGCTACTCGCCCAAGCCTCCCCCATTTCTCCTTCTCCCAAATCCATTCAGCTGATGTTCTGAAAGAGCTGCAAAATCTGGACCCCTACAAATCAGCTGGGCTTGACAATCTGGACCCTTTCTTTCTAAAATTATCTGCCGAAATTATTGCAACCCCTATTACTAGCCTGTTCAACCTCTCTTTCGTGTCGTCTGAGATTCCCATAGATTGGAAAGCAGCTGCTGTCATCCCCCTCTTCAAAGGAGGTGACACTCTTGACCCAAATTGCTACAGACCTATATCCATCCTACCCTGCCTTTCTAAGGTCTTCGAAAGCCAAGTCAACAAACAGATTACCGACTATTTCGAATCCCACCGCACCCTCTCCGCTATGCAATCTGGTTTCAGAGCTGGTCATGGGTGCACCTCAGCCACGCTCAAGGTCCTAAACGACATCGTAACCGCCATCGATAAGAAACAATACTGTGCTGCCGTATTCATTGACCTGGCCAAAGCTTTTGACTCTGTTAATCACCACATCCTCATCGGCAGACTCAGTAGCCTTGGTTTCTCAAACGATTGTGTCGCCTGGTTCACCAACTACTTCTCTGACAGAGTTCAGTGTGTCAAATCGGAGGGCCTACTGTCTGGACCTCTGGCAGTCTCTATGGGGGTACCACAGGGTTCAATTCTTGGGCCAACTCTTTTCTCTGTATACATAAATGATGTCGCTCTTGCTGCTGGTGAATCTCTGATCCACCTCTACGCAGACGACACCATTCTGTATACTTCTGGCCCTTCTTTGGACACTGTGTTAACAACCCTCCAGACGAGCTTCAATGCCATTCAACTCTCCTTCCGTGGTCTCCAACTGCTCCTAAACACAAGTAAAACTAAATGCATGCTCTTCAACCGATCGCTGCCTGCACCTGCCCGCCCGTCCAGCATAACTTCTCTGGACGGTTCTAACTTAGAATTTGTGGACAACTACAAATACCTAGGTGTCTGGTTAGACTGTAAACTCTCCTTCCAGACTCACATCAATCATCTCCAATCCAAAGTTAAATCTAGAATTGGCTTCCTATTTCGCAACAAAGCATCCTTCACTCATGCTGCCAAACATACCCTCGTAAAACTGACCATCCTACCAATCCTCGACTTCGGCGATGTCATTTACAAAATAGCCTCCAATACCCTACTCAACAAGCTGGATGCAGTCTATCACAGTGCCATCCGTTTTGTCACCAAAGCCCCATATACTACCCACCACTGCGACCTGTACGCTCTCGTTGGCTGGCCTTCGCTTCATAATCGTCGCCAAACACATTGGCTCCAGGTCATCTACAAGACCCTGCTAGGTAAAGTCCCCCCTTATCTCCGCTCACTGGTCACCATAGCAGCACCCACCTGTAGCACGCGCTCCAGCAGGTATATCTCCCTGGTCACCCCTAAAGCCAACTCCTCCTTTGGTCGTCTCTCCTTCCAGTTCTCTGCTGCCAATGACTGGAACGAACTACAAAAATCTTTGAAACTGGAAACACTTATCTCCCTCACTAGCTTTAAGCACCAGCTGTCAGAGCAGCTCACAGATCACTGCACCTGTACATAGCCCATCTATAATTTAGCCCAATCTACTACCTTTTCCCCTACTGTATTTATTTATTTTGCTCCTTTGCACCATATTATTTATATTTTAACTTTGAACTTTCTTCAAACTACAAATCTACCTTTCCAGTGTTTTTCTTGCTATACTTTATTTACTTTGCCACCATGGCATTTTTTTGCCTTTACCTCCCTTATCTCACATCATTTGCTCACATTGTATATAGTCTTAATTTTTTCTACTGCATCATTGATTGTATGTTGTTCTACTCCATGTGTAACTCTGTGTCGTTGTATGTTGTCGAACTGCTTTGCTTCATCTTGGCCAGGTCGCAATTGTAAATGAGAACTTGTTCTCAACTTGCCTACCTGGTTAAATAAAGGTGAAATAAAATAAAAAATAAAAAAGTCCTCAACTGGCAGCTTCATTAAATAGTACCCGCGAAACACCAATCTCAACGTCAACAGTGAAGAGGCCATTGTCTGTGTTCTTTTGCCCATCTTAATCTTTTTTTTTTATTGGCCAGTCTGAGATATGGCTTTTTCTTTGCAACTCTGCCTAGAAGGCCAGTATCCCGGAATCGCCTCTTCACTGTTGACATTGAGACTGGTGTTTTGCGGGTACTATTTAATGAAGCTGCCAGTTAAGGACTTGTGAGGCGTCTGTTTCTCAAATGTCATTGGTTCAGAGTTTGTTTCGATATTTTAACCTGCGTGTCGTGATCGCGTTTGGTGTGGGGGAACAAAATAAATGTATGCACAATGGCGCAGGCGGTTTGGGTCCGTATAAATTTATTTTGTCCCCCCACACCAAACGCGATCACGACACGTAAAATATCAAAACAAACTCTGAACCAATTACATTAATTTGGGGACAGGTCGAAAAGCATTAAACATGTATGGCAATTTAGCTAGCTAGCTTGCACTTGCTAGCTAATTTGTCCTATTTAGCTAGCTTGCTGTTGCTAGCTAATTTGTCCTGGGATATAAACGTTAGGTTGTTATTTTACCTGAAATGCACAAGGTCCTAGTTGATGCGCGCCAGCAGTGTGCGTGCAATAATTGAATAACATAGATTCCTACATTTATTTTGCAACGCTCGCGCACACGACGCGACGCGAGCGGTGTAGTCAGGGTATTAGGCCAATGGATTTATTTATTTTATCAGCATGAATTAGATTGAGCAATAAAATACTCACTTTTAGGCTGGGATCCACACTATGCTGCTGTTGCAAGATTGCATTTTTCACTGGCTGTCCACTGGTTTCAAAAACAATGATCGATAGGCAGCTTAAACTTATTGAATTCATCCATTATTGGGTTCAAACACACATTTAGATTTGTGAACAGCCATCCACAACAAACCACAATCCGTAAGGCCGAAATAGCTAAATGAGAGAGCAGCAGTGTGATTCACATCAATGCGCTATGTAGATATTAATAATAAGTGATGTCCGTACTACACCACTGCTGTCATCCTTTACCTCCAAGCGTTTATTCAAGTTGGATAATATTTGGATGCCAACATCAGTCGCTCCATTGGAAGACATAGCTTGGGCTGTATCCTACAAAAGCCTATTCCTGCTCTTTTCCCGTGATCCATCAAACACATTAGTTGTGTCATTATAGTGATCTCTGATTTATGGTCAGACTCGCTCACGTTGAACTAATTTAAAATTGTGCCTTTTTTCAATGCTGATTTGAGACAACAGAGAAGTGTAAAATATTTTTTTCCCAAACGTCCTTTCTGAATTTAAAATGTATCCTCAAAGTAATAATCTAGTTTTTCAAAAGTATCTGTAATCTGATTACAATATATTTGCTGGTAACGTAACGGATTACAGTTACAGTTTTTTTGTTTTTTGTATCCCATTACTCCCCAACCCTGCTAGCAAGCTAGCTACATGCGAACAAACAGTCAGTATGTTTTAAGGTGACCATCAAACATGATCAACTCGCGTATCACGTTTTTAAACTAATATAACATGAAAGTAGCTAGTGTTGCATATACTTTATATAAACAATGCTTTAAATTAACTCCAAATCGCGTGGAGTTACAGTAGATCGCTAGCTAACGGTACAGTACTAGGTAGGTAGATGATAGAACTGACAGCTCCCCAGGCCCAAACAATGATGATGAATGGATGATGTCAATCATACTAAGTAAGGAATACTTTCCACCCAGACGCTAATCTAAGGTCAGTTTTGTGTTTATCCCATCCTGGTTAAATTTGGAATTCGGGTGGATAATCTGATTCTAGATCTGTGAACAACCTCCACACATATTAGTGCTACCCTAGGATCATAACCAAAGCCGCCTTAAAACACTAACCGTAACCATATTTAAGGGACGTCCCAAAGATCCCAGATAGCAAGAACCATTTAGCTCCATGGATGGAAAAATTGCATTTGAATAGCCTCATGTACCGCTAGATGGAGCCAATGGTTAATATAAAATAGCAGATTGACCCTGGCTTTTTCTCATCAAGGAGTTAGAGAGTCATTCCCTGTAAACCCTGGCTCTCATCAACATTAAACGTCTGGGATAAACATTATATTCCAAGGTAGATCAGGTTACAGGCATCTGTACTTTGGGGTCATCATGCTCTCTTTCTGATGTTACATGTCTTTGAGTTTGTGTACATTTGTTATAACACGTGATTGATATGTAAAATAAGGAATTAGTGGATACACATTGGACCTCAACTGTTGTTCAGTTCATTGCTTTGTACTTCTGCTAGAATGGCTAAACTGTTATATCAAGAGAACTGTTGAGCAAGTATATGAGCTATTTGTTTACAGTTGTGGGTTGGGGTAAGAGTTAAAGGTTGAAATTATGTTGGTTTGAAAGCGTTGTACTTTGATCTTCCGCTCAAGCGTGGCCAGATACTGATGACCCCACGTTCCCTATTCACTTGCTCACTGCAGTTGCTTTTCAAAATGGCTGCCACCTCTCTCTATGCCTTTCTTATAGACTGGCGGACATTTGATGCTCTTGGAATGCCCTGGCTCTGGTTCTCATCACATGGCAGCAAGCAGTAGTCTATGATCTCTCTCTCTCTCGCTCTCTCTGTCTCTCTTTCTTGCTCTCTCTCAACATTAGTGAACTAAATTTCTATAGGGAATGACTGTCATGTTTATACAGCATAAACTGTAATGTTCTTTCCGGCTCATTGTGTGTGGATGGGAAGAGAAAGAGCGTGTGCGCTTCTGTTCAATCTACTGTATTTATTCAATCTTCCTCTGTAACAATGACTGTAAAGGGTTATCGTTCTGTTACCATGGAAACTCATCTCATGATTTAAAAATCAGGTTACCATGACTGAGCAGGTGCATATCGGTTGTGTGTGTGTGTGTGTGTGTGTGCATGTGCATATGTGTGTCTGTGCCTCACTCACTTTCTCCACCAAATATAACCCGTTTCATGATGTAACTTGCAACTGAAACAAGTGATAAAATACCCGCCCCCCCAACATACACACTCTCTCCCCCAAACTTAAAAAACAAGCTCTCATTCAGAGAAAAAAAACATGAAATAATTCACGTTTCATTCAAGCCTGCGGATATGTATTCAAAGATAGAAAACAGTGAGTTCAGTGATTGTGAATCTTATGCTTTTCCTCTACTCCCAGACATACTGTAGGCTCTCACACACTAACACACCGCCACAAGAGTGAGTCTTTACTTAGTCAGGTGTGTGTGTGTGATGATCGTTTCTCTATGATAACTTCGTGCTGTCAGAATCAGAAACGGCCCGTCTGTTTTTGTTACAGAGACAGACCTCGGCAGCGGAACCCACTGTGAGTTTCTTATTGTTCAGTCAGTGCCATTGACCTGAGTTCACCTGGTCGACTCCATTGGGGTGTACAGGATTCAGTAATTCACCCTGTAAACAACACAAACAAGTCCAAAGATAATGTGTGTGTGCATGTGTCCCTGTGTGCGTGAATTCCACAGTGATGTCACAAAAGCTTCACCACAACATAACATATAGGCCTAGCTGCAGGCTGATGCATTGCACCAGATTTGGAACAAAGCATTTTCTCCATTTAGATCATATCATTGTCTTCCTGCTACATTCATGTTTACCTCTTTCATTTTATAGGATGCCTTTTAACATGTTCCAATACAACAAAACTCATGTTTTCAACTCACTATGTGTAGTAGCAGAATTCAAGCATCGACAAACACACACACACACACACACACACACACACACACACACACACACACAGGCATTTCGCTACACCCTGCAATAACATCTGCTAAACACGTGTATGTGACCAATAAAATTTGATTTGACACACACACACACACAAAGCGAGTGAATATTTATAAATTGTGTAATACACATTGTAAGAATCATGTAAGAAACAATACGTTTCTAGCTATTCATTAGAATACTGCTTTATCTCTGACAGCCTGTGTAGCTAAACAAATCCTAACATCTGAAAAAGCATTTATGCCTTTTAGGCTACTTATTGTGTAGCCTATACTTAAAGGCATTCATCTATCTCTATGTATAAAATAATAAGGAAAACCTATTGTCGTCATATTCAATTTTGTTTTTAGCCTATACTATTTAATTATATATTCTGTATGTGGGAGGAGGAGAGAAACTTGTGACTTTCGGCCATTTTTGGGGTGTCGTTTCATTGTTTCGCATCATCACATCCACAGCAAGAGCTAGGTGTGCGCCAATCATAGATATAGGTTTGGTAGAACTTTTACCCCACACATTTTTGGGTGGTGTACTTTTGTTAGCTGATCAACTCATATCTGTATATTTAGATACATCATATAATATGACCAATATAAATTGTCATTTAAATGCACATAATTCAACATATGGCACAGAATATTCAGATAATGGCTATACATACATTCTTTGAACGTTCTAACTGGAATTCTATATTCCACCATGGAGCATTGCTTTGAGCATATCGGTTCTACTAATTGTAATTCTATGCTGCTAACCTCGCGATAGCCACTTCAAGGACTGGAGCATTACCGTTCTCCTAGCAGCAGGATATTATGCTGGCAGCACGATCACAGATTTCTTTGTTTTCAAAATAAGAGTTCCCCTGCAAAGACATGCTAAACTTTTGGAATATAGATTTTTTTTAAGCACTAGTGCAGTTCAACTGTTTTTCAAAGCATTGCAACCACCTTTAAAAAAGTATTTTATTTCATTTTAATATTGTATTACTTATACCAGAATTTATTTTGAAAGTTTACACAAATACTGGTAGGTTGACAGCTACGGTGTCAACCTAGCTGTCAATATCGAATATCGAAATTGGGGACAAAAAGGGGGTAAAATACACAAAGAAATATAATTTTTAATATATATAAAAAATTGCTGCAACTCCCCAACGGGCTCGGGAGGCGAAGGTCAAGTCATGCGTCCTCCAAAACATGACATGCCTAACAGCGCTTATTAACACCTGTCCGCTTAACCTAAATGCCAGCCGCACCAATGTGTCAGAGGAAACACCATTCAACTGACGACCGAGCTCAGCCTGCAAGCGCCCGGCCCGCTACAAGGAGTTGCTAGAGCGCGATGAGCCAAGTAAAGCCCCCCCGGCCAAACCCTCCCCTAACCCGGACGATGCTGGGAGAATTGTGCGTCACCCTATGGGACTCCCGATCACGGCTGGTTGTGATACAGACCGTTGCGCCACTCGGGACGCCAAGAAATACACTTTTAATAAAATACAAATATATTGTCATGACTGTCCTGTGAGAATCCAAATAGGTCAGATCAGGTTTGCAATTAATGACTTCAACCAGACCCCCTCTCACCCGCAGAGGGGGGAGGAAAGAACTGGTGGGGTTAACAACTCACACCCTGTTGTTAATCAGGGACAGAACATTCAGCTCTCTCTCTTCAATGTTCACCAGAGGAATGTATTTTGTTTCCACAGACTTTTCCTGCTGAAACTCTAACACATTCTAATGCAACTACTGGAACAATATTTCTAACATAGAATGTGGGGAATGGTCAGAGGTGAGCTAAAGAACACTAATGTTGTGTTGTTTGTTATTTTGTGATGTCATTAAAAATGTTAGAAAGGAAATACTGTAATTTGGAAAGTATACCCACAACATGTACGAAGTTTCCATCCAATGCATTGAGCATGAAATATGACAAATTATGAAAGTGATTTTGAGAGGGATGATTTTAGGAGCCATAAGAGATAATTGTTTTACATAAACTTTGCACAGTGACAAGTCCCTGAGCAGTGGTATAAAGTACTTAAGTAAAACATACTTTAAAGCACTACTTAAGTAACAGACCTCAGGATAAGACCCAGATGCAGACAGTTTTAAGTAACAAAAGTTTATTACAAAAACAGGGAGCAGGCAAATGACAGGTCAAGGAGGCCTACAAACCGGACTCAGTTACACCAGCTCTGTCTGGAGGAATGGGCCAAAAGTCACCCAACTTATTGTGGGAAGCTTGTGGAAGGCTACCCGGAACGTTTAACCCAAGTTAAACAATTTAAAGGCAATGCTACCAAATACTAATTGAGTGTATGTAAACTTCTGACCCACTGGGAATGAGATGAAAGAAATAAAAGCTGAAATAAATCATGCTTTCTACTATTATTCTGACATTTCACATTCTTAAAATAAAGTGGTGATCCTAACTGACCTAAGACAGGGAATTTTTACCCTGATTAAATATCAGGAATTGTGAAAAACTGAGTTTAAATGTATTTGGCTAAGGTGTATGTAAACTTCTGACTTCAACTGTATATCTGTCATTTGTAAAGCAAAGATTGTGGCGTGCATCTGAAGCAGTGCATGTTGACTAGCTACTTCACGCCAGCTATATTATATTAGCTATCTAGCTATAGCCTACAGATGTAACTCGCAGGTGTAGCCAGTAAAATAAGGAGGAGCATGATGTCATTATGGAATAAGGCGAGATAGCAATTGTTAGTGAGATGAGAGGTGGTGCCATAATATAATAAACTTGGTTGGCATATGTGATAGAAAAATTACAAGATTATGTTTATACTGTTTATGCATCGAGTGGTTGTTTTATGCAATAGAATAGGGTTTTTAGAACTCTCTCATCTATGTCTGTGTGAACTGAGAGGAGCCTCTGAAGCTTGGGCTGGCAACTGATTAAGTGATGGCTATGTGATAAAACCAGCCACATTCCATTCTATGATTAGTGGTGCATATGAGAGAGATGTCTCCGGTCTGACTGAGCCTGCATTTCATAGACTGAATTGGTGTCTGTAAGGTACCAGGGACGAGATCTGTTATGAGTAGCTGATAAGAAGAACCTCATCTTGGGGGCCAAACCCTGGGTTCCATACATGAGAACAGTCTTTATCTGCTGTGAATTATTCATTTCTTTCTTACAAATCCTAACCTTTTGAACCTTTCCACACATCTGTTGTTTGTCATGTAGACTAAGAGGGTGTATCTTTACTATAAAATATCTTTGTATTCTTTGTATGTCAGAGCTCTCGGCCCAACACTCAAGAATGTTGGGTCGACCAGCCTCATTATTGCAGAGCACTCACTCTATTCACTTGTGTGTGTGGTGTGACCTGCTCTTCATTCATACGTTTTGAATAAAGTCATATCCTGATTGGTGATTGACCTTGTCTCTCCTCATTATTGATTATAATCTCCATGACACATATCATATTTTTTAAATCAGCTCTATTGATGTCATTTACAGACATGAATCCTAAATGCAGGTAACATTTTCTTTTGTTAATCTCTGCAGGTTTCTCATCTGATTTCTTGGAGCCTGGTGGAGCTGGATGCCACCATAGAGCCCCACAGTGGAAAACCATGTAATTCTCTCTCAGACAAGGTGAGATTTAACAATATATTCGCCTCAATTTACTCTCAATTTGAAATGCTAAATTAGCAACAGAGAAGACCTCAGCAAGACTACAACGTCCTGCAGGAAGCTCCTGCACATCCTCTCTAGCCAACACCTTCAGATACCGTTCAACAGCGCAATCAGAGACCTGTGCCCAATCCAAGATGAATCTATGTGCTGTATTGAAAATGAATAGAATAAAGTGTTGAACTTCTTCCGTCGCCAGCAGAGCAGTAGAGCAGTAGATCAAAAAATAATTTAGTTTTACTTAGCCTAGATAATTGTTTGTACAGTATGTCGACTTTGGTGTCTATTTCAGACCTTATGTCATTTTTCAAGGATGAGCATAATGTCATTTTTCAAGGATGAGCATAAGAGCATTTAAAGGGGAGAAGACCACTATAAGTCTGGACATGTGGAGAAGTGCAGCTATAGAGGGGCAACTTACCGGTCTGGTCAGGGCGAGCATGAGGTATACAGTCTATCCTGTGTCGGTGAGTGTAGCTATTAAGTTACGTTTGAGCGTCTTAGCAATACAATGTGTTCAATACAGTTTAGTGTGAACCCGTTTTTACTCCATCCAACACAGGATCAATGTTCTCCAGTGTAACCTACTTCATATAGCCACCCAGAAGGAAGGCACACTTCAGGTTGACTTGGTTTTCATCTGCAGTAAAAGATATCAAACAGTGATGACAGGCATTGACAGGACGGTCACAGCCACACGTTCACTGCTCTCAGAATATCTCTCTCAGACTTAATGCACAAAGTGATCGTATAGTATAAATGCGTTGTGTTTAGAAAAAAACAAAAATACAGTAAGACATACCTGCAGTAAAAGATATCAAACCGTAATGGCAGGCATTGACAGGACGGTCACAGCCACACGTTCACTGGTTAGGTAGGACACGAGATATCTTTTAGATAGGAGCAACAGTAATGATCATGCCCTTAATGTGAAGTGAAATCAATCCATAAAGAGCACAAGTACAACCCTTTTTATATAAACCTTTTAAGGTAACTTTCCTTAATGTGATGACTGTTATTTAGTGAATCATTACCTACTATGTTCAATTGTTACCAGATTCAATTAATCATGTAACAATTAACTAATTTGGAATTTGGGGCACCACGGAAGAAGTTGTTTAACGAGTTACCATCTCTCAAAATAAACTCTAGAAGATATATAAGTAATATATTGATAACAGTCACTTATTAATCATTACCTCATATCAGTCTCATTCTGAACAGTCGTAACCTTCCTGGATCTGCAACAACCCCAGCCTTTTCTGATTATTCAGTACTACACAAATTGATTTCATTATTTATTTACTAACTAACTAAATAATAACACAGAGTACACATACACACTTACATGAGACAAAAGTCCCTAGTGGACTGACAAGATATGACAACTTGTTACACAATGGAGATGGGGTGGGGGAAGAGAGAGATAGAGAAAGAGACATTTATCGTGGATACATTCTATAACTATTCTCACATTAATCAAATACCTTGCACATGAACCACCGCCCATCTGGGTAAGAAATGTAATGTATTTATGTGTAGATGTCTTTGTCCGTCGTCTCTCTGTTGCAACCAATCAATCCTTCTATGGGAAGGGCTTGATGTGTGTAAGGCTCTGGTTGTCCACCAGAGGTCACTATGTCCTTCGTAGTTGTCTTGGTCTTGTAGTGGAGTGTTTTCAGAGCAGCTACTTAGATGCAGTCATGATTGTCTGAGGTGAACTTCTTGCCTCTTTCCTCAAGTCAAAGTTCTAGATCACTTTACACACACAGCTGCAGACTGTCAAATGTTCTGGTCTAGTGAGTTTCTCTTCTTCACCTCGTTTTGAGTTTCAGAGTTTCCAACCATTTCAACGTGTAGCCACAGCTGCACGCTTTATGGTCTGGGAGTTTCAACGATTTGTAACGTCTAGCTCATGCTTCACGTCTACTGGTCTGCATGTTAATTCTTAGCAGTCCTTTTAAGCACTCTGGTTGAAAAGGCCAGTACTATCACACTGACATGTTCTTCTGACCTCATTCGGGGAGTGGCTTAGTTAATGTGAAACGGACAAGAAAACTATGATCTCGTTAGAAAACAAAAATCACATTCTTATCTTTACAAAAAAAGTTTAATCATTCTTCATATTGTATTAACATCATATTGGATGGAAACATAACAGCCAAAGGGGGTTTCCTTCCTAAGTTACAGTATTTGGTTCATACAGTTTTTAAAAACGACCAGTAGTATGACATGATTATTCCTTAGATCCCCACTGACCATTTTTAACGTTCCTATCTTAGAAATATTGTTGCAAAATATCTCTGCAACAAAGACATTCCAATCTTGATACTAGAGAGCAGGAGAGGGTTCTCTGCTGCATAAGATTTACGATTGGCGTGAGGTGTCATAAAACTGAGGCCTTGGATCTGAGGCCTTGGATCCTAGACCAGGAGAGTCATGACACTAGTACGAAAATAACATTCACTTAATATTTCATTAAAGAAGCAATAGTCAGCGTGACATTATAGTGCACTGACTGACGGTTCTAATTAGCTCGTCATTAACATGGCTAGCTAAGACAGCAAACACTTGGTTAACTTGCTGAAATAGGCTTGAAATATATTAACGGCAACATAAATATTTTCATAGTCTCATTCACTATTGACTTTGGGATATATGAACCAGTTTTCAAAAGACACTATTGTGTTATACAGTTTTAAACAGTTTTTATGTACAGAGGAAGGAAACACTAACCTGCTCTCAGAATATTTCTCTCAGACTGAAGAACAGGTTGACCAACTTTCCAAATAGTCGAGAAGCACTCAACCTACTAGTTGTTCTTTGAAGGAAAATCAAGAAAAAATTAAGTCTTGAGACCTCTCATATTGCCAAACTTACTACAATGGCAGTAAATATTTGTATGAATTCGATAACACAAAATGAAAGGAAACTTTATTAATATCACACCTTTTTCTGAAGTGAATGGTTTCACCCACTACTCTGCTTGTGAACTGCGGTGTTCTGTGATATTTACATTGTGCGCAGCGCACGTGAGGTTGATGGGAACTCTACATTTTCACTTTGTAACACCAGCACACAACGCCAACACAGAAGACCAGGACATGGAAGTATGCTCAAGGTAAGTTTTATTTTAACATTGATCGGACACGTTTCCCCACCTCCCACAGCAAACTGCATGATTTCCCAGACTGTGTCGACACAATAGAGCCTCCCTGTCACGACTTCCACCAAAGTCGGTTTCTCTCCTTGTTCGGGCGGCGTTCGGCGGTCGCCGTCACCAGTCTTCTAGCTATCGTCGATCCACTTTTCATTTTCCATTTGTTTTGTCTTGTTTTCCTACACACCTGGTTCTCATTTCCCTCATTAAGTGTTGTGTATTTAACCCTCTGTTCCCCCCATGTCTTTGTGTGGAATTGTTTGTTTGTAAGTGCTTGTGCACATGTGTACTGGTGCGCGTCGGGTTTTGTACCCATGTCGGTTATTTCTTTATGCTGTTGGTTTTTGAATTAAACTGCTCCGGCTATTGCCTAGTTCTGCTCTCCTGTGTCTGACTTCACTGCCACCAGTTACGCACCCCTTACAGAATTCCACACCTCACCATGGAGTCAGCAGGAGCAGGTACCCTGGTTGTATGAGTCGAGGAGCGTGTCAGAGAACACGCGGCAATGCTACAACATCTCGGCGTCGCGATGGACCACGTCATCCAGACCGTGGACCGCTGGGAGAGACAGGGAGTCCCTCCAGCGCCTCCACCAGCACAACAGGGGTTCCCACTACTCGTCCCTCCTGTACCCGGTCCCAGTGGGATGCGTCTCGCTCTTCCCGGGGAGTATGATGGGACGGCGGTACAGTGCCAGGGGTTCCTGCTACAGCTGGACCTATTCCTGGGCACCATTTACCCGGCTCCCTCGGGAAGGGAGAGGGTGTCCGCCCTCATCTTATGCCTCTCAGGGCTCAGAGCTCTGGAGTGGGCTAACGCCGTGTGGGGAGAAGG